>NC_090933.1:927083041-927386071 GCF_040938575.1 Ambystoma mexicanum
CAGTAGCATCAATGTAGGAAATAAATCCAAGAATCATAACGCCATCAAAGTCAGAATAAGTTAGTGCATGTCAGATAGCTGGCCGCCAAGAGTGGCGCGGGTGGCCTGAAGCATCTTCAGGATGCTTGAAATCGATAAGCCGACTTCGAAAAGTTGTGCGAGTGGTAGTCATTTCGGCCAAAAGAAAAAAGGGCATAGATGACCAACTGATCTTAACGATAATACATTAGATGTTGAAAATGATTAAAGTTACCTGGAAAGCTTAAACCATAGAAAATGACCAGTTGAAACGGTATTGAGGTTTTTAGATGGATACCACATACATTGACGGTTTAAGTTTAGAACATTCAGAATCAATTATTTGACTTTGTGATCAAAATAATAAAAGAGATGAGTGACTGGGCCATTCGGATATGGGTGACATTCACATCATCTTTGGGCGTACTAGGTCAGATAACTTGGACTATTTCATAGTTTAGCGAAAATAGATTAAAATGGTATTTACATCAGGATGAAATCAAACAAAATCAAAGTTGACATTTTATGCGATTTTACAAATGGACAAACAACGTCAAACTTTTAAGTTTGAAATTAAATTCATTTTTCAACCTTAAGTTTTGAAAATCAATATGGTCAACTTTATCATCAAACCTATCCAAATGTAATTTCTATGTATTTTAGGGGTGCATATTCACAGTCTTGAGGATGTTTCGGGCTCGTGCCAATAGCTACTTTGGTCCCCAAGAAAGCATGGCTAAAAATGGACTGGTGCAAAAGTCCTAAAATGCAGCATTTGCATCCCCCTTTAGGTGGTTATGCGTTTAGATTAGGAACTGGGGAAAAAAAACGCTGCCAAATGGTGACTAGCAATATGCTGGCGTAAATTGTTGAAATTAATGGTAGATCTTAACAGATGTAATGTATGCTATAAATGTTTCTCTTGAATGAGAGTTAATGATATGGTATAGTCCAGGTTGTGATATTAGGCGACTATGGCACTTTTTATTCAGAGACGTAGGTTGTGAATTTCCATTCATGGGTATTATTGGGTTGCCGTTTGTATGAGGAATATATGAATATATATTATTACAAAAACTTGCGCATGTGTAAATTTGCCAGGTGATATACAAATTAACTAAACTGATTGGTATTTGTTTTCCAAAGTTCTTCCTATTGCATATTTGTACAGGAAAAGTGTGAATCTCCCCTCCAGTGGTAATTTTTCCAAGCAAAGTGGAGGTGGGTAAAGACTGCTAGTGGCCAGGTGCTATAAAGGAGGAGTACAAGGGTCATCAGTGCTCATTTTATGGCCATGTACATGCAGAAAGGCAGCCATGTCTTCTATCTAAGATGGAGAACACACCATCAGTGACAGTTTTAGGGATAGTCACTTGCCCAGTTACAAGCCTTAAAGGAGGCAAGTGATGTCACCTGAACACACCATTAGATGTCTGGGGGGCAATCAGTGGCTTACTTGAGTGCCAAGTACAAGATAGGGAAGGCTGTCTCATGAGATATATTTTATGTTATACAAGTGGTCCAGTGTGTGTCATAAGTGCCGAGAGGCCAGGTCGGACTGGGGTATAAAATTGGCTTGGACAAGTCTTAACAAGTGCCCCACAGTCGCAAATACTGGTTAAAACAGCTGTACAGTGAAGTAACTCAAATTGACTAACTTTGGCCAGACAAATCTGTCCCAGAAGTAGCAGGTTGGGGCTGCTCTTCGGGCATTGCCCTCTAGGCCAGTTCCAGCCTGCTGAAAAGTGCCCGAATCAATGATTGCAGGCCAGTGGGGTTTGTTGGAAGAGAACCGTTATTTGAACCAGCTTCATGCGCTGGACCCACTAATGCCGCTCCCACCCGACCCCCCTCCCGGTCTCCCAAGGCTCAGCCACATGAATTAACTGAGCTGAGAAAAGGGTGAGGTGCTGTGCAGAGGATGTGGAAGGGCCTGCATTTGCCTCGGTCACTTTTACTCAGTGAACTTGGCATCATTGGCCTACATTTTAACACAGAACATTAATATTACATAGGTATTTTGTTTCCGGTTGTGTTTCAGTAGCAACTTCACTCTATAGACAATGAGGATGTGACTTTTAAAATGTATTTAAAAGTTGACAATTAAACTGCATGCCACTAGGATTTTTGTTTTGTAATGTTGCATAATGTTTGAGATGCATTTTTCCCTTAGGACAACTCGTAGCACGCGACATTAAGATGCTTCCAGACCCATGACCTCCCCTGTGGGACTCAGTACTCTGCAACAGAACAGCGCCGAGGGACACACGAAAGATTTGGGAGCATTATTTTAGGAAGTAAACCAGCACTTCTGTAGTAGGCGTTAAAAAAGGTTCAGTTGGCATGGTGCAAGAGTCATCGATGCAAAGATACTTCAAGAAACTTTATATTAAAGGGAAAGAAACCTACCGCTTTGGAGGTACCGCTCCAACTGAAACCTCCTTTCTTCAGCCATGGAGTTGGTCATCGCAAGATAAAACTTGCGAGGAAAAGGTGGGACACTCTTTCCAAACTGCCGTCTCAGCTGAAAAGAAAAGCAAATGAAAACGTTGTGCTATGCCCTGAAGTACAGCGATTGTAACACAGGCACCTCAAAGCCACCTATTCCATCCCCCAAAGTCAGCAAATACTTGATAACAATAAAATGGCGGCCAAGTCCTCAATTTAGAACAGATCTTGGATTTCCGCTGTAAACATCAACAAGAAAGCTTTTAAATACCAGAGCACATCAGCATGTAAGGCCATTAAATGGTTTGGCATGAATTACTGCAGGTTGATAAACAACTTTCATAAAACATCTGCGTGTGCAGTATACTTAACTAGTACCCATAGCAGGCCCACAAGGTCACCACTTACTCTCCCATCTTTTCGGATATCCCCGTGTACGGTAAAAGACGATGCATGCACCTAAATCATCAACTTTGGTTTTATGTATGTTGTGGCATTTTCGGTATACCTTCTGATCTAACAATTTGGATGTAGACTGGTGATTAATTTGATGAGGTGATTGGAGATTCTGTAAAAAAAACTATTGGGTTTTACAACAACAAATATGATGCATCATGTCACTAGCCCTGATTATGACCTTTTGGAGGTCGAAACATGCGTCGGCTATGTGTGTTGAACTGACATTAAATTCTTAAGAAATTTGGATCAAAGATTGTAAAAAAATTAATTCTTTTTGAGACATTCTTTCAAAAATTCAGTTAATAGGCGATAAAGAGTGCATGGATCATGGCCATCTAGTGGAATTTTGTCTTGTATGGCCTTGGGCTTAGGCCATTTTGCTAAACTCTGTGCTTGCACCCTCTGATTGGCCTACAATTTGAATTTCACTTAACTAAAATACATAGAAACAATATGTAACTAGCTTGATCCGATAGCAGACCATCTAATTCCTTGTGACGTCTAACTGCACATGAAAAGACCACTGCAACGGATTCCGACAGGTCCCACAAGGACCAGATTGCACCTTATCGAGAGTTCAGTATGGGTGAGCAATGGCAAGCATGGCAAAACACACAATGTTCATATCTGGGCAAATAACATGGAATCATGGGTGTTAAGCGAAATTATATTTATTAAGGGTTGTGTTTTTTGGAACAAGACACAAAAATGCAATTAGTTAATTAGATTGAAAACCTACCAAAACATAAAGGGGAGGGGGGCAGGGAGAATAGTGAAGGAGGAGGCAAGGCAAAACAGGAGGGCAGGTAAGGACAAAAAACACACATTTGTGAAATGCAACTGCGTGAATCACTTCTAGGTCCAATCACAATTCCATAAACATACAAAAGGAGGGAGTGAGGACATGTAGCACACATTTGCCATCTTACTTTACACATGGCAACGTAGCCAAAAACTATTGCCAACACCTAAAACAAGTATAGAAAAAACATTGTCAAAACACCCCTGACCTGCATGTCTGCATGGCTGGGGGACTTCCTGGACAGTAAATGGGCATGGGCTCAGCCCCACCAAAGTTTAAAGTGGGTGCTTGAGCTCCCGGCCCAGCTTTCCCTACGCCAGAGGCGTTGCTAGGAGGGAGGGGGGGCTGAGGGGGCTATAGCCCCTGGTCATTTGGTTGTAGACCCAGATAGAATCTCAGGGGCTACAACCAAAAGGCTAGCTAGCCCCGAGTCTCGACAGTCCCAGCATTAGCATAGCCCCAGACCTTTCCAGACCTAGCAACAACCCTGCCCTACGCTACAGGTCAATGTAAGGCAGTAGACACATCTCTTCACCCGCTAAGGCCACCATCAGTCATGTTTAGAATCACATGGTCAGTTTCAGGGTCTGAGTTAGATTATTGGTTTTCTAATACTTTAAAAGGGAAGAAAAACATGCTTTGAATTTTTTGCAACCTGTTCTATTTAGGCAATTGTTCTGACTATCAATGAATTTGAAACATCTTTTAAGAGATGTAAAAGCTTCCACTAGGCTACTCCTTAGTTAGATGTGTCACACGTATTTTAAAAAGGTTGCTTAGCTACTTTCGAGTCTTCGTCCCCAACTTGGTGCACTGGTTCACAACTCAGTAGCCCCACCCCATCAGCTCGATTTCTTGCACTACTTAAAGTACTGTACTGCTCTATGGAGACAGTTAATGCTCAGAGTTAACTATGGTGTGGTTCCTTCCAAACAATCTCATGGTGGTTTCTTGATCAGAATGGGCAGGCAATCATTGGGTGTTCAACCTACAGGTGCCCCAAAGAAGCACAAGTGACCTTGGACAACACCAATCCCTGTGCAATGAAACTGTAAAGCAGAGCAAGGTCGGAAATGGTCTATATGAGTGCCAAAGTGCATTTTGTTCCGATCACAAAACGTAGTTTGATGGAACTGGAAAGCTTATGGATGTTTATGACGCTATAGTGCTTGAGCATTCATTAACTTGGTGTTGTCACCAGATTAACTTGTTTACAGAGACTCCTTTTGGTCGACCTACTTGGATCAACCCATTACCACCATTTTGGCCCTTTTATTGGTGAAGTTGGGGACGAGGGTGTGATTCACCCCCCATGCACCACCCTCTACCGCAACCACTTTGGGGGGGGGGGGGTCTCCAGTCTCGATCAACTATCAAAGTAAGCTGACTAAACCGATGACCTTTAAAAAGCAGTCTGAACTCAACTTCACACCTTGACAGCAATGTAGATAAACATCATTGTGGCCCCTTGTGACAGCAGTGAGACAACCTAGTGTCACCCAAGTTAGCCATCAACTGAAACCCAGAGTGCTAACGGCACCACATGTCAAACAGTTCAACACCACCACTGGAGTTTGAAAGGGCAGGTTTGATATCCAAATCAGGCTTTTCAACCGGTCATAAGAGCTTGCCTTCGCCATACCAAACCTAGAGGCTGTACACCGAATCTCATGACGCAGAAACTGCTCTGCATGGGCTTCCTTAATACAGATGCTGGCGGGAGTCGGACAGCTGAACTCTGGCTTCCTGGGCACTCTCATTTTGCTTACTTCAGCACTGCACTGTTGACGCTGTCAATCACAACCAGGCAGCACATACAAACCTTCCAAGAACTGTGCTCTGAAGAATCTGCCTCAAGCATAGGACTGCTTTTAAGGCTGTGATTAGCCTTTGAGCTCGACACTTACTGCTCTGCAAACAGAACAAAAAACAGTAAGGACTATTTGCAGTATTTAAACTTCAATGAACTTAAGGTCTGATACAGTGCTGGATCCACATAGGGGCTGCACCGAAGCAGGAGACATGCAGTGAACATTTCATAAAGTGTTCAATATCTTGGAGTGAGGGCCGACTAAAGTAGTTTTCTTGTGCGAATTCCTTGGTGTTCTTTTGTCATCATAGTGCAGAAAAAAGGGGCAAACCAGACAGAACAGATTCTTGTGATCTAGACTCTCCGAATCCTGGAAGGCAGTAGAGGGGAGCATCTGTGAGACCTCACCAGTCACCAGTCACCGGTCACCAGTCTTGTGACCACCCCAAAAGCTTGGCAGAGGTAAATAAATATTTATGACTTCTATATAGGCCTTTAAGAGTACATCGGATAGATCGGAGGCTGCAGTGATGTTACAGGAATGGTAGGGGGTGGGGGGCGTTCTCATATGTATGCCCAACATCTAGACAAAATAATATATTGTGTAAGCTTCAGACAAAGACTCGCTGAGGGACCACCAAATAACTTTCTGCATGAAACAATTGCGCAGTAACTAACAAAAGAAAAGTGGAAAACAAGAAATGATGCTGAAACCATGTAATATCGGACTACTTGAGCCTACAAAAACACCAACTGGGGAGATCTGGGGAGTCTACAGAGAAACATAAGTGATCTTAAAAAAGGAGCCATGCTGTTCTAGCTTCTAGGCACCACTCCCTAAAGTGGTAAGGGACTTATTCCCCAACAAAAATGGACACTGGAGGACTCAAGCGTCCAGCCAATATTTAGGTTAAACGTACATTACACCCACCACGTTTTATTTAATTGTAGAACCCTTATGCATCCAGTGTCACTTGGCTTGTTTGAAGTTACTTAGAGGCTGATTCATGGAATAATTAGCGCGGCGCAAGTGGGCAAAAACGTGCGATTCGCAGTGGAATAGCGATAATCGCAGTGCAAGTGCGAAAATCGCACGAAAAGCAGCGCACATCGATTCATGGAAGGCCGTGCGCGAGAAAACCATCGGATGTGCGAAAAAAAAGTGCACGGCGCACGTTGGCGCACAGGCCATCTAACAGCGTGCGCCAGGTCACAGCGAAAATTGCACAGGCCACAGCGAAAATCGCACATAGCGCGGCGCACGCAACAAAAGTAGGCGGAACACGGGGCGTAACACTCGGAATGGGGAACAACTTGCCAAAACGTGGGCGTCACGGGGGAAGTACAGGGTACAAGTGCGCGGAACGCCCACACGCTCGCCTACAACACGAATTCATGGAATAGAATAGGGCAAAAAAGCGCACGCTCAAACCAGCGCACAGGCACAAACACTACCGCCACAAGAAAGCAGGCGGTAGCGTCTCTGCGCCTGGAACAAATGTGCGCCAAAAGGTGCGCCAACAAATAGCACCCATATACAGCCATGAAGAATGTCCTATACTGTGGCCCTCCAGGACAAATGACGTGCAAAGGGGTACCCACAAACACGGACAGCCGCTGACAAAAAATTACGTGTGCGTGTATACCGGGGTGCGCGGGAAGTCTCACACGCGATTGGCCCAGTGCGAGCAGGGTACGTGTATTTCAGGGGTGCGCGGGAAGTTCCACACACGATTTCAGAAGGGTATGTGTATTTCAGGGGAGTACTACACGTAAATTGGCCGTGTGGGTCCTCCAAGGTGTACGCTCCACAACCTCCACGGCCCCTGCAGGCAGCCCACACCACGGGGGACTACCCTGCACCCCTGCTCATGTCCCGCAGGCAGCCCATCCACCATGGGCATGCCCCCCAGCCAACCCACATGTCACCTTGCACTACTGATCAACAATGCATGTCTCCCACCACCCCCACCCCCCAGCACTGCATGGGCAGCCTCCACCAGGCCCCCACTCATGTCTCCCACCACCCCCACCACCCAGCAGTGCAGGGGCAGCCCCCACCAGGCCCCCACTCATGTCTCCCACCACCCCCACCCCCCAGCATCCAGGGGAAGCCCCCACCAGGCCCCCACTCATGTCTCCCACCACCCAGCCACCAGGGGCACCCTCCACCACCCCCACCCCACAGCAGTGCATGGGCACCCTCCACCAGGCCCCCACTCATGTCTCCCACCACCCCCACCCCCCAGCAGTGCATGGGCACCCTCCACCAGGCCCCCACTCATGTCTCCCACCACCCCCACCCCCCAGCAGTGCAGGGGCACCCTCCACCAGGCCCCCACTCCTGTCTCCCACCACCCCCACCACCCAGCCACCAGGGGCACCCTCCACCAGGCCCCCACTCCTGTCTCCCACCACCCCCACCCCCCAGCAGTGCATGGGCACCCTCCACCAGGCCCCCACTCATGTCTCCCACCACCCCCACCCACCAGCAGTGCATGGGCACCCTCCACCAGGCCCCCACTCATGTCTCCCAACACCCCCACCCCCCTGCCACCATGGGCAGCCTCCACCAGGCCCCCACTCATGTCTCCCTGCACCCCCGAGGAGTGCAGGGGCAGCCTCCACCAGGCCCCCACTCATGTCTCCCACCACCCCCACCCCCCAGCAGTGCATGGGCACCCTCCACCAGGCCCCCACTCATGTCTCCCACCACCCCCACCCCCCAGGGGCACCCTCCACCAGGCCCCCACTCATGTCTCCCACCACCCCCACCCCCCAGCAGTGCTTGGGCACCCTCCACCAGGCCCCCACTCATGTCTCCCACCACCCCCACCCCCCAGCATCCAGGGGCAGCCCCCACCAGGCCCCCACTCATGTCTCCCACCACCCCCCAGCCACCAGGGGCACCCTCGACCAGGTCCTCACAATCCCCAATCATGTGCGTTATGGTCAGCCTCCACAGCCAAAAAGCCCTACCAAGTAACCCATTCACCCACATGGAAATGGAAATTACATGTCACACCCCCAATGTTCATGAAGCTAATGAACCCATGTCCGTCACACACAATGTTTGCAATTGAATGGGAAAACACCCAACATGACATGCATGAAACCAATGAGATGATACCACACAGTGAAGCATGAAAACAAAATTGTACAGAAAAAAAGAAAGAATGCTAAAGAAATGAAACAAACTACAATGGGAAGTAAAAAAAATCAAGCTGCATGTCCGCATAAAAATAAAGAACTGCTAATCATAATCCAAAAAAATGTCCTCCAAAGTCAAATGTAAAAAAATTATCCATCAGATCAAGAACTATGTAAAAAACTCGAAAGGGTCCATGAGCCCAACTGAACAAAGGAAACCTAAAAAAACACCTAACTAAAAAGCAACTATATACAAAAAGTGGAGCAGTGTCCGTCGACTCCAAATCATAAGAAAAAACAAAGGAAACCTAAAACTAAAGAACTATATACAAAGGCGGCGGGCAAGTCCAGCGGCTCACTCCGTGGTGTTCCGGGCCAGGGCATCATCGAACTCCTGTTCGATGTCCCGGAGGCGGTCCAGTTCCATGGCCCCAAGGGTCCGCAGGGACGACGCCGTGTCCTCCTCCAACCCCCTGCGGATTGCCTCGAGGCACTCGGCCCACCTCAGGGCCCTCCGCATGGAGTTCTCCGCCCTGACCATTGTGAGCCGCGCCTCTTCTGCCCGCCGCCGCTCCGCACCTATGGCGTGGCCCAACCGCTGCCACACGGAAGACATTCTCTGTCCTGGGTCCTCCTGCCCTCCGGCCGATGCCTGCCCCTCCGATGTCGAAGGCCCCGAGCCTTCATGGCTCCCACCATGTTGCTGCGGCTGCTCTGCCTCTGCCCGTGCACTGCCTCCTGCTGCCTGCACATCGTCCGCCGGCTGGGGTGCAGTTGTTGATGTGGCCACCCCTGCTGGACCTCCGACTCCCGACTGTGGCAGGGATGTCTCCTCCACCAGCCTGGCCGCACTGTCGGAGGCAGCTCCACAGGGCACCCAGGTGACTGATGGGTGGGAAGATGGCACAGAGGACGACTGGCGCGTAGGGGGTCCAGTTGAGGAGGGGGTCGGAACAAGCCCCATCAGACGGAGGAATCCGGTCTGGGTGACCTGTCCCAGCAGGCTGACGTGGTCAACGAGCCATTCGAGATGACGTGCAGTCTCTCCATGAAAAGACTGCAGGTCACCTCACATGGCCAGTTGACGCAACGCCACACCAGCCAGGACAGGCTCAACCCGGACCTGGATAGCCACGTCCGCAGGCAGAGGAAGGCCAGTTGACGTCAGCTCATCCCCTGCCTGAAAACGGGTCTGGACGTAGGCATCCCTGCTGGTGCAAGATGATGCAGGGACAGGATCGGGGACAGGATTGCACACAGGCACCTCCGCGGCGGCCTGTGCTGCCTCCTGTCCCTGGTCCTGGACTGCACCACTAGCACCAGTGGGATCCCCACCTCCAGACCCCGTCTCTGGTGCTTGCACGGCCTCCTCCTCCACCAGACCCCCCACCAACCTGGATGACTCCGTGCCATCTTCCCCTGTTGGGCCCTGTGGGGTCCCAGCTGCCCCTTCTGCTGCCGAGGAGTCCAACTCCAACCTCCGCCTCTTGGACCTCCCCCCGGCAGCTGCGGCCTGGGACGCGGCACCGGACTCCTCACTCCCCGACGAGATGACAACACGGGAGGGGAGCCGGGCCTTGCGTCTCCGGCTGGCGGTCGGATCCCCGCCGCTGTGCTCCACAGCACCTTCTCCGCCCTCTTCATCAGTTGACGCTGCAGACAGGGAGAAACAAAAAACACAGGCATCAGGGCACTGTACAATGGACACATACACACATGACAGTTGCACATGAGTGTCATTGGCAAACCTCAGACATGTCATCACAATCCCCAACACACATGTCATTGCAACTCGCACACATTAGCCATACCACAGCCATATCGCAACTGCCACCACCATCCATACACATACAACAGCATGAGCAGCCAAAGGTGACCCAGACATCATATGCAACACAGGAAGTGCACCACACATGTACACACACACCACCACACTTGCATGCATGTGTACACCTCTGCCAAGTGTCGCACTGTTCAGACGGGCATCCATGTCACATCTGCCAATCAGGCTTACACATACCGCAGTCACATGCATCCATGTTGCATCACTGTTGCACCCTTGTCAAATACACACACATGCACATGTACACAGTGCTCATACATGCAGCCCAAAACAACATACATGTGTGACATCACGGACATGTCTACTTACATACACATTCATCCAAACATGTGTGCACGCACAAATGCATTTGCCATGCAAGCCTACACACACACGCACCATCCATGTCTCACACATCACAGCCCTCGCATGTGTCAGCCCCACGGCCCTGTACACCCCCACCCATACTCGACCCCATACAAACAGATGTGCAACCTGCACAATACCGAATAATCACCACACGCACTGCTCACAATCAGGATGCATGTACACTCACCGCTCGACTCCAGACGGGTCTGCTTCTCCAGGACCTGGACGTGGAGCGCTGGGGATATGCGTTCCAGGACCCCCATCTGTTCTTCCGACAAGTGGCCCCGGCGCCCCTTGGCATCCGCTGCCTTCAAGAGGCGCCGGGCCTTGTTCAGGGTCCTGGACCTGAAGTCCTCCCAGCGCTTCCTGACATGTTGTAAGTCCCGGACTGCCACCCCCTCCGCGTTGATGGCAGTCACGATGTCAGTCCAGATCTGAGTCCGTCCTTCCTTGTCGGCGCGGGAACTTCCGAAGAGGGCATCATACTGCCCCAGGACTTGCTCCACCAGGACACCAACTTCGGTGGCACTGAAGCTGGTGCCCCTCTGCCTCTCTGGCCGGGGGTTGTCAGTGGTCACAGATGGTGTTTGCCCCGACATAACAACCCCAGAGGCAGGAGTGGGTGGGCAACTGGGTCCTGGGGCTGGGCTGTGGAGCGATGGAATTCCAGTCGGGAGTCTTCGGTTCCAGCAGGGGTGGTCACAGCAACAGCACCCCTGGCTGATGTGCAGGCAGCAAATGGCAGTGCACGTGGGCAGCAGGCAGTCAGGCAGCAGCAGATTGTAGGTGGGAGTGTGCTCGGGGCTCTGGGGGGGCAGTAGTTCGGCCTTCTGGGCAGGAGCGTGGTCTTCCGTGTGCTTACGCGTGGCCAGCTTGGTACGGAGTGATTTGGCACGTGAAAATCCTGCACGTCAGCGTGAAAATCGAGGAAAGGCCCTTAGCGCGTAAGCACGCATACGCGATTCTATTGGACCAAAGGCTCTCAGCGCGTAAGCGCGTCTGTGACGTGACCCGCACGGGTGTTTCCCACACATCACGTGATGACAGAGCACACGTGGAAAGACTGCACGTCAGAGTGTCATCGCGTGTAATTGGACAGCACGTCAGAGTCTCATCGCGTGTGATTGGTGGAAATGGCCCTACACGCAGAAGTGACAAAGCGTGTAATTGGTGGAAATGGCCCTACACGCATAAGTGACAAAGCGTGTAATTGGTGGAAATGGCCCTAGCGCGTACACGCCGCGTAAGTGACGCTGGACGTGTGGGCCTGTATAAAAGGTACGTGTAGAACACCATTTACTTGTACGTGCTTTTCGTGGAGAGCGAGTGGGTGAATTCTGTACTTCTTGTCGTTTCACACGCGATTTACTTCACGGCGTTTCAAGTTCGTATTCCCTGTTACCTCTGACAGCTTTTTCTCTTTTTTCTCTTTTACTGGTTTACCTGGGCCTGTTCCCTCAAACAGTGTTCCCTTCTACTGTTGTCCTGTCTCCTCAGACAGCGTACAAATCTTCTTTTGGCGGGGGTGTTGCCAACCAAACGCGCTCCTTTTACACGCTCGTTTACCAGGCAGACGGTGAGTCACGCACGTATCTAACATCTGTGCTTGTCCCGTGTGTAGCCTACCCCTTCAGAGGTCATTCTAGGCTGCGTGTGACACGCATACGTTCATTCTTGTGTTACTGGGTGCCACAGCGTAGTGCAGGTTTTTCTTTCTGCACACGTGGTCTAGGAGGGGTTGCGTGCACGTCATCTCCCTTTTTTGGGGCTCCTGTGCGTAGCGTGACCCGTCATCTTTCCCCAGGGGTTACAATCAGCCTTGCAAGAGCACTAGGGTACAATTACCATCTGGTACCCAACCCCTTTGACCCCCAATTGCCCAGGACAATAGTTTACAGCCACTCCCATACGCACATTTACATCAGTGCCATGGCTGGGAGGCGAGGATTCCGTAAGGGTGGCAAAGGTGGAAGAGCCACAAGTGGTGGCCGTGGTGGATCCGGTAGGGGACATGGTCGTTACTTGCAGGGTGAGCCTGTCCCCCCCATGTGTGGAGGACCAGTCAAGGGCACCCATAATCCCCCCCCCCCTCCCGTTGAGGCTGATGTGGCTGACACCATCCATGCTCAGCCCTTGTTGGACCAGCCCATTGTGGCACCAGACCTGACTCCATGGCTGACTTCCAGGTCAGCAGCCCTATGACACGTGCGCTGGTGCACGTTGATGTCACCATGCCACATGCATCTGGGGCAGCAAGGACATCTGCTGCACCAAGTAGGCAGGGCGGAGAGTCTGCAGGGGCAGCTGCGGCTCCATCCACCCCAGCCCTCACACACCCAGCCAGGACAGTGTCGGTCCTAGTCCATGCTGCTGACATTCCCCCTGACACCATCACACTAGAGCCAATGCCTGCACCAACTCCCATGCTGAGTGTGCAATCCCACACTCCTGATACAGAGTCCACCAGGGCTCCTGCCCCTAGTGTCCAGAGCGGCGCAGGACACTCAGGATTCCCACCACCTTCCAAGCGGAAGAGGAAGAGTGCTCGTCCGGCACAGGCTGATGCCCCAGACACGGCTACACAGTCCGGCCCGTCCAGGAAGCCCAGCTTCACGGATGACGAACTGAATGCACTTGTCGAGTATGTGTCCGCACATGACAACGAGATGGTCATTGTTGCAGGATCCAAGACCACACCTGCACAACGCCAGGCACACTGGCAGACCGTTGCGGACATCGTAAGTGCCCTTGGAATCGTGAGGCGCACAGCCAATGATTGCTATAAGCGCTGGAATGACCTAAAGCTCAGGGCAAAGAGTAAGCTGGCCTCAAGTCATGCCGCAACTCTAGTGACTGGAGGTGGGTCTCCAGTAGTAGACATGGAACTCACTCCACATGAGTCAGTCGCTGGGACCTACGTCACGGAGGAACAGATCCAAGGCGTGGGAGATCTGGCCGATTACGAGGCATTGTCTGGTGAGTGCACATGCATGTGTGTGTCATCCATGTGCATGGTGTGTGTGTGAGGGCTTTTGTTTGTGTGCCAGGTGAGAGAGTGTGCGCCTGAGTCGTATGGGTCAGCCATGTGCTTCATGCAATACATCCTGCGCAGCTGCATTTGGCCATAGCAGTATCCCTTCTGCCAACAGTAGACATCTAGCCCAACTGCACGCCAGTTGCCCTTGAAGTGTCACCTTGCCACAACATTGTTGCTTATTTTTCACTGTTCATTCAGTCAGATTGTTTGCATTCCACCACTTTTACTAGGCATGTCGCAGTCCACTAGTCACATGTCTGACATGGCTATGGTAAAGTGGAGTGACTTTGTTACCTGGATATCATTTGTTCACACATGTCCCTGTGCAATTGGACCATTTCAGACTGGCAGCTCCAGGTGAAAAATCTGACCTGTTAGAATTAGAAAAGCTATTACATGCGGGAACTGGACTGAATGAATAGGTGCTGCCCTCCTCTCCATCTTCACTCAATAGCAATGGTACATGCCATCTGTGTGATGGCAGGTTTGTTTCACCTGGCAATCACAGGCCAATGTGTGATGCCACTGCCAGGCAGCATGCAGAAAATGTGTTCATCTTCCATCTTGGTGTCATCAGTGTGTGCCATTTGCCTGCCCTTCATACGCAGTGAGGGTGCATGCATGGGAGGGTTTTAGTCATGTGGGACATGTGTCAATCAAGTACTGGTTCTCTTGCTTCTCAGCCCTCATTGTGTGCCATGGTGCTAATGCCTGTTTCCATTTCTTTGTTTTTATGTCTTTGCAGGGGAAGACGCACCTGATACTGCTGGGGTTGTGGAGATGGTGCAGACCCAGGAGGGGTCCGAGGGCCGACCAACCATCAGTGAGGGACGTGGTGTGGTGGTGTGGTGGTGGGTGAGAAACCACAAGTGCTGCAGGTCGTGCTCTCAAGGGGTGTCTCTGGCTGCACCTCCCCCGAGCTGTACTCAGGTGTTGATTCGGATGAGACCTACGTGCCGTCGCAGGTGAGTGTTCCAGGGAGGGATTCTGTTCTGTCTCACCCACCTGCACCAGGGTCAGAACCCTCAATGGGGATGTCAGTGTTGGCAGCTACGCCTTTGGTGGTTACGGATGCAGGGTCACACTCCGCGACATCTGATCCTGTTCCTGGGCCAGCAGATCAGAGGGGGAATGCAGTCCTGCAGCCTCAGGCAGTGCCGGCACAGCAAGGCGCAGTTCGCCTTGCCCCAGACAGGTGTGGTGCCCGCCGACGTGGTGGCCGTACGCCACCTGGCAATACCGCATGGGAGCAATCCATTTACGGTATGGCAACCCAACAGGCTGCATCATCCGAGATGATGGCTCAGGCCATGGATAGGGTGGCCACTTCCATTGTCCCCCCTGAAAGGCTGATGGAGCGACTAGAGCAGGCAACCGACTCCATCTGCCAGTCACACAGGGAGGACATGTTGGGGTCCAACAGGGACAGGCAGGCGGCACTGGCGACTCTGCAGGAGGCCATCTCTATTGAGTCCCAGGGCCACAGGGAAGCCCTGAGGCAGGAGCTCCTTCACCTCAGGACGACTCTTGTTGAGCTTGAGGCTTCAACACACCAAAGGACAGAACAGCAGCTGGAGCGTCTCACCCGTACGCTCTCAGCTGAGATGCAGGCAACGAGGGCGGAGGTCCGGGCATCCCGTGAGTTGTTGCATGGGGACCTCCGCACACTCATCCTCCAGAACCAGACCTACCACACCCGCATGCTTGCAGCCATGGAGGAGCAGACTAGGGCCTTGCGTGGGCTGCCTCCCATAGTGCAACCACCTCCGGATGCAGCTGCACAGGGTGATAATAGCGACAGCAGTGATACTCCCACAATAGGGTAGCCATGTGGGCCATGAGCCAATGTGTGTGGAGGTGTTTTATTTTCCCAGGATCCACGCAGGTGGGTTCTGGTGTGCATCCTGTCCTCGGACCTCCTGGGTGGCCTCCCCAACCCCCCCGGGCCCATCAATGGCCATTTTTGATTTTTTTTTATTTTTATTTTTATTTATTTTATTCCCTATTTTTTTGGGACGATTTGTTGGCTTCCGTGGTTCCTGTGGGCATACGCTGCATTGTGGCTGGGCACATGCAGGCTTGTAATGTATTTGGTTCAGATGCTTGGGTTTGAGTCACACACACCCCTCCTGCTTCCCGTTTCCATGGGCTTGCAAAGGGTGTGCCCAAGTGACAGTGAATTACACAGTGACGTTGGACTCCCATGAGCTGTGTGGGCAGTCTGTAGTCAATACTGTGTATACATTCCTAGTGCATATTGCTGTTGTGTTGTACACTGCATGTTGCATTGATGTGCAACTCATCTTCTGTGTCTACCTCCCAATTTGCAGGTCCCTTCCTCATGTCTACACAAGGACCTCTAGTCTGGAGATGGGGTCCATGTTGGCAGCAGTGCACCTACAACTCTACATGGCGCCAACACTGCACAGTTGGTAGTGGTGGGAGTGCAGGCATTTCCAGGTGGTGAGACTACTAATATTTAACATTTGTGATGTCATGTTAATGGTAGTACGTGCTCAAGTTTGTTGTTGGTCCGGCATTACTGTGAGCATTTCAGGTGTTGCAAGTTTCTAATAGGGACACTGTACATGGTGACACTAGTGTCATGTTGTGGGGATTACTTTGTTTACCTGCAAATAGCATGACATGGCACGGTGTGTCGTGTGGCGGTGCTGGGGTTGGGTTGGCTGACATGGCACTGTCCTCTTGTTGCATTTTGCAAGTGGGTATTCATTTTAGCTGCTTGAATGTGTAACTTCACAAAACTGCATTGGTGGTGTCTGTGTGGGTAGGGATGCACACATTGTGACACTTCCAGGTGAACAATCTCAGGCTGATATGGTATTCACGGTTCATTCTCCAGACATTCAGGATCAGTGTCAGGTTGAGTCATCATTGATTGTCAGATGGAATGTGCCAGGGCAGTGTGCACTCCACAGGGGTGTGATTTCTATGTGAAGTAATTAGCCACTAGCTGTGTACAGGCTGCCTCCCCCCGTGCCCTTTCCCCTCCCATGCGCAGCGGCTGTGCATGTGGTTGGCGATGTGGGGCCACCACCATGTCCACGGCCAGGCCCCGGCGTGTTGCAACGTTGTGCAGGACACATGCTGCCACTATGATCCTGCACACTACTGGGGGAGCGTACAACAGCTGGCCGCCAGAACGGTCAAGGGAGCGAAAGCGTGACTTTAGCACTCCAAATGTGCGCTCCACTATGCCCCGGGTTGTAATGTGGGCTGTGTTATATCTTACCTCGGGTGGCGTGGTGGGGTTCCGAATTGGCGTCATCATGTGGGGGCTGAGAGGATAGGCACTGTCCCCTGTGGAGGTGGTGATTGGTATCATTGGTGGGGTTGTGACCTTGCTCAGTATCTGACATGCATGCATGTGCAGTGGCATTCATACTCACCAAGCAGCCATGTATCGCCATGGCGCCCAGCTTCTAGGTCCCGGTTTAGGGTGGACATTCGGTAAATGAAGCTGTCGTGGGTTGACCCGGGATAGTTGGCATATACTGAGGTGATGATTCACTTGGCATTACATACTACCTGCACGTTGATGGAATGCCAGTGCTTGCGGTTCCTATAGCTGTGCTCTGATGCCCTGGGGGGACGTAGAGCCACATGGGTGCAGTCGATGGCACCTAGCACTTTGGGGAATCGTGCCACACCGTAAAAATCCAGGGCGGCAGCATGCCTTTCTGCAGGTGTTCTGGGCAGGTATATGTGCCAGCGGACTGATGGCCGTGCAGTGATGATGTTCAAGACCTGGTGTAGGCAGCGTGACTGGGTGGCCTGTGATACACCACCCACAATGGCACCTGTCCGCTGAAATGATCCAGTGGCTAAGAAGTGCAGTACATTGAGGACCTTCTCCAGGGGGCTGAGTGCTTGGGAGCACAGGGTGGGTGATGTGAGGTCATCCTCCCACTCACTCACCAGGTCCAGTATAATGTGTGGTGGAAACCTGTACCTCCCATGCACCTGGTCATCAGGCATCCCGAAAAGGCTGGTTCTGGGTGTGAATATTCTGGCCCTGACTATCCTCCTCCTCCTCCTCCTCCTCCTCCTCCTCCTCCTTTGGTAGCCCACGCCCACTGCTGCTAGGAACTGTATGTTCATCCTGGGTCTGAGCTTGTTCTTTTGTTAGCGCGCAAATTTATGCGTTGCACGTGTTGTAGGCGAGCGTGTGACCCGCGCACCCTTGAAATCCAGTACCCAGTCCAATAGCGTGTGGAAATTCCCGCGCACCCCGGGATACAGGTGCGCTGACGTACTTGCGTGTGTAAGTGTCCGCGCACCCCTGATATACACGTACATAGGCCAATCGCGTGTACGCGCACTTTTGTCCAATTACACGCGATGACACTCTGACGTGCAGTCTTTCCACGTGTGCTCTGTCATCACGTGCTGTGTGGGAAACACCCGTGCGGGTCACGTCACAGACGCGTTTACGCGCTGAGGGCCTTTGGTCCAATAGAATCGCGTATGCGTGCTGACGCGTTTACGCGCTGAGGGCCTTTGGTCCAATAGAATCGATTTTCACGCTGACGTGCAGGATTTTCACATGCCAAATCACTCCGTACCAAGCTGGCCACGCGTAAGCACACGGAAGACCACGCTCCTGCCCAGAAGGCCGAACTACTGCCCCCCAGAGCCCCGCGCACGCTCCCACCTGCCATCTGCTGCTGCCTGACTGCCTGCTGCCCACGTGCACTGCCATTTGCTGCCTGCACATCAGCCAGGGGTGCTGTTGCTGTGACCACCCCTGCTGGAACCGAAGACTCCCGACTGGAATTCCATCGCTCCACAGCCCAGCCCCAGGACCCAGTTGCCCACCCACTCCTGCCTCTGGGGTTGTCATGTCGGGGCAAACACCATCTGTGACCACTGACAACCCCCGGCCAGAGAGGCAGAGGGGCACCAGCTTCAGTGCCACCGAAGTTGGTGTCCTGGTGGAGCAAGTCCTGGGGCAGTATGATGCCCTCTTCGGAAGTTCCCGCGCCGACAAGGAAGGACAGACTCGGATCTGGACTGACATCGTGACTGCCATCAACGCGGAGGGGGTGGCAGTCCGGGACTTACAACATGTCAGGAAGCGCTGGGAGGACTTCAGGTCCAGGACCCTGAACAAGGCCCGGCGCCTCTTGAAGGCAGCGGATGCCAAGGGGCGCCGGGGCCACTTGTCGGAAGAACAGATGGGGGTCCTGGAACGCATATCCCCAGCGCTCCACGTCCAGGTCCTGGAGAAGCAGACCCGTCTGGAGTCGAGCGGTGAGTGTACATGCATCCTGATTGTGAGCAGTGCGTGTGGTGATTATTCGGTATTGTGCAGGTTGCACATCTGTTTGTATGGGGTCGAGTATGGGTGGGGGTGTACAGGGCCGTGGGGCTGACACATGCGAGGGCTGTGATGTGTGAGACATGGATGGTGCTTGTGTGTGTAGGCTTGCATAGCAAATGCAGTTGTGCGTGCACACATGTTTGGATGTATGTGTATGTAAGTAGACATGTCCGTCATGTCAGGCATGTATGTTGTTTTCGGCTGCATGTACGAGCACTGTGTACATGTGCATGTATTTGACAAGGGTGCAACAGTGATGCAACATGGATGCATGTGACAGCGGTATGTGGAAGCCTGATTGGCAGATGTGACATGGATGCCCGTCTGAACAGTGCGACACTTGGCAGAGGTGTAGACATGCATGCAAGTGTGGTGGTGTGTGTACATGTGTGGTGCACTTCCTGTGTTGCATGTGATGTCTGGCTCCCCTTTGGCTGCTCATGCTGTTGTATGTGTAGGGATGGTGGTGGCAGTTGCGATATGGCTGTGGTATGGCTCATGTGTGCGAGTTGCAATGACGTGTGTTGGGGATTGTGATGACATGTCTGAGGTTTGCCAATGCCACTCATGTGCAACTGTCATGTGTGTATGTGTCCATTGTACAGTGCCCTGATGCCTGTGTTTTGTTTCTCCCTGTCTGCAGCGTCAACTGATGAAGAGGGCGGAGAAGGTGCTGTGGAGCACAGCGGCGGGGATCCGACCGCCAGCCGGAGACGCAAGGCCCGGCTCCCCTCCAGTGTTGTCATCTCGTCGGGGAGTGAGGAGTCCGGTGCCGCGTCCCAGGCCGCAGCTGCCGGGGGGAGGTCCAAGAGGCGGAGGTTGCAGTTGGACTCCTCGGCAGCAGAAGGGGCAGCTGGGACCCCACAGGGCCCAACAGGGGAAGATGGCACGGAGTCATCCAGGTTGGTGGGGGGTTTGGTGGAGGAGGAGGCCGTGCAAGCACCAGAGACGGGGTCTGGAGGTGGGGATCCCACTGGTGCTAGTGGTGCAGTGCAGGACCAGGGACAGGAGGCAGCACAGGCCGCTGCGGAGGTGCCCGTGTGCAATCCTGTCCCCGATCCTGTCCCTGCATCATCTTGCACCAGCAGGGATGCCCACGTCCAGACCCGTTTTCGGGCAGGGGATGAGCTGTCAACTGGCCTTCCTCTGCCTGCGGACGTGGCCATCCAGGTCCGGGTTGAGCCTGTCCTGGCTGGTGTGGCGTTGCGTCAACGGGCCATGCGAGGTGACCTGCAGTCTTTTCATGAAGAGACTGCGAGTCATCTCGAATGGCTCGTTGACCACGTCAGCCTGCTGGGACAGGTCACCCAGGCCGGATTCCTCCGTCTGATGGGGCTTGCTCCGACCCCCTCCTCAACTGGACCCCCTACGCGCCAGTCGTCCTCTGTGCCATCTTCCCACCCATCAGTCACCTGGGTGCCCTGTGGAGCTGCCTCTGATGGTGCGGCCAGGCTGGTGGAGGAGGCATCCCTGCCACAGTCGGGAGTCGGAGGTCCAGCAGGGGTGGCCACATCAACAACTGCACCCCAGCCGGCGGACGATGTGCAGGCAGCAGGAGGCAGTGCAAGGGCAGAGGCAGAGCAGCAGCAGCAGCAACATGGTGGGAGACATGAAGGCTCTGGGCTTTCGACATCGGAGGGGCAGGCATTGGCCGGAGGGCAGGGGGACCCAGGACAGAGAGTGTCTTCCGTGTGGCAGCGGTTGGGCCACGCCATAGGTGCGGAGCGGCGGCGGGCGGAAGAGGCGCGGCTCACAATGGTCAGGGCGGAAAACTCCATGTAGAGGGTCCTGAGGCGGGCCGAGTGCCTCGAGGCAATCCGCAGGGGGTTGGAGGAGGACACGTGTCGTCCCTGTGGACCCTCGGGGTCACGGAACTGGACCGCCTCCGGGACATCGAACAGGAGTTCGATGATGCCCTGGCCCGGGACACCACGGAGTGAGCCGCTGGACTTGCCCGCCGCCTTTGTATATAGTTCTTTAGTTTTAGGTTTCCTTTGTTTCTTATTATGATTTGGAGTCGACGGACACTGCTCCACTTTTTGTATATAGTTGATTTTTAGGTAGATTTTTTAGTAGGTTTCCTTTGTTCAGTTGGGCTCATGGACCCTTGGTAGTTTTTTACATAGTTCTTTGTTGCATGGAGATTATTTTACATTTGACTTTGGACAAAAAAAATTTCGATTCTGATTTGCATTTTTTGGTTTTTATACGGACAGCAAGCTTATTTTTTCTCATTCACATTGTAGCTTGTTTCCTTTCTTTAGCATTCTTTATTTTTTTCAATACAATTTTGTTTCCATACTTCACTGTGTGGTATCATCTCATTGGTTTCATGCATGTCATGTTGGGTGTTTTCCCATTCAATTGCAACCATTGTGTGTGACGGACATGGGTTCATTAGCTTCATGAACATTGGGGGTGTAACATGTAATTTCCATTTCCATGTGGGTGAATGGGTTACTTGGTAGGGCTTTTTGGCTGTGGAGACTGACCATTACGCACATGATTGGGGATTGTGAGGACCTGGTGGAGGGTGCCCCTGCACTGCAGGGGGGTGGGGGTGCAGGGAGACATGAGTGGGGGCCTGGTGGGGGCTGCCTGTTAAGACGGATTTCTGAACTCTGTCCTGGTGGCGCAGAAGTTCAGAAGGCCAACCTAATTACTTGGAACAGGGTAACCTCTGGACAAGCCAGACCAATCAAGGTAGCGATCGCGGCGGTCAAGACTAGGTCTCAAGAGGGGTGAGGGTGACTGAAAGTCCGCAATGAGCACACAAAGCAAGAGCGCTTACAAACTACTCCAAACAGTTGTTATATCAAAAATAGATACACATTTATTTTAAGGCCTTTAAAACAATGACCGTAGCGAGAAAATCACAATATCACAATACTAAACCAACACATACCATATCAACACAATATATATACAAATACACAGTCGCAAGCGTTTAAAGCACGAAATATGTAGTCCACCTGAAAGGAAAGGAAAACAGGCAGTGCGATAACGCTTTAGACTCAGTTCGCCTTCAGAGGCACCTAACTAGATGGAAGTCCGAGCCCTGCGAAGAGTGGAGCCTTGTGCTCAAAGTACCTGCCACGCCGGTGCCAACGGGCAAAAGGGGAAGCTCTTCGGAGGAAGTCAGGCAGTTCGGGTTAGTGCACAGCAGAAGGAGAACAGGTTCCGCAACTCAAGCGCAGCCTCCACAGCGGGCAGAAGCAGAGCGCGAGTACGGCCAAACGGGTGCTGTTTTTACACAGCAGGGAAAAGCAATGGGATACTGCAGGAGGGCGACCAGATCCTAGCTAAACTACTCACCGGTCCCCGAAGCAAGCAGACCCAGGCTTCTCCACGTTAGTTTCAGCAGCTGGCAGGTTCAGAAGAGCAGGGAACGCCTCGTAGTCGTGTAGAGCAAAAAGACGTCCCAATCGACGAAACCAGCAGTTTGTTGCCGCAGCAGGACAACGGAGCGGCCGTGTGTATTCAAACCAAATGTACACTCCTCCCTTCAGACTTGGGAACGCCAAGTGTACGAAGCGTGGGAGAGTGACAAAGACTCGAAATACAACACAACCTGGCGGCAGTTACAGAGCAGGACTCCCTTGTAAGCTGGTCAGTCAACTGGATGGCCCAGAGACACTTCCGAAGGCTTACTTGGCAGGAGATGATGAAGTCGCCGGGAATAGCTGTTCCTGCTATTCCAAAGGTCGAAGCACCAGTACAGGCCTTCTGGTTCGATCCAAGGAGGAAAGGGTTTCACAGGACGACAGCAGTGCAAAGGAGGATTCCTTCAGCGGGTCACCAGCGATTCCTCGGTCCAGCCTCTTGGTTGCAGGATACTTGGCTCCTGTATTCCTTCGTTCGTGAGAACTCAGGAGATCGACATGGTAGTGGTGTTTCCAGCCCCCTCTTATCCACAGTTCCCTTCGCGCCAAAACGGAGGGGAGCCAATGGGAGATCCGCTCATCAACACACATACCATACGTGGACCAATCACGGACCACGGTGGTCCCAGGCATTCACACCACCCTAGACTCTCTGGCACCCAGGATGTGTATTGGGACCAGACATCCCAGCCCACACCCTGGAGGCACACCAAACGACATGTAGAAGCCCGCGAAAGCAACCACGTTTCGCGGGAAAGTACATGCCCAAATAAGGAAGGCCCCGGGTCTCTCGACCTGGGGAAGGTGAAGGGAGCAAGACGGTCAGTGGACAAGACAAAGGAGCCTCGTGGTCTGGCCATTTTGGGAGCCAGGCCACCATTTTGGGTTGAGTGCGAAAAACGTGCTCAGAACGCCAAAAGGAGCTCAAAATAAACAAAACGATTGCTGCCACCATTCGAGTCCCTGAATGACTTGCACCGATCAAATACCATCCTAAAAGAGTATCTAGGGCCTGTAGAAGGCTAGAGACCCAAGAGAGCTGTAACTTAGCTTACAGTGCCCTCTTGTGTCATGTTGCACTAAAGCCGCAACATGATAGAAGAAACTACGGGAAACAGCGTTCCCCGGTACTGACTGTCTTAAGGGCATGTCAGTTTCCCCGTAAGAAAGGAGCGAAAGCCCAGAGGAGTGCGGCAGAAGGCTGCACTTCTCTGGCAAAGTCAAGAACAAGGTGAAAAACAACAGCAAAAAGTTTAGGGGTTGCCACATGGAAGGAAAATTCCCTACAATTACGAAATCTTTCCTAACACTGCCCATGGTGGCAGGGGGGTGGGGGTGGTGGGAGACATGAGTGGGGGCCTGCTGGAGGGTGGCCATGGTGGCAGGGGGGTGGGGGTGGTGGGAGACATGAGTGGGGGCCTGCTGGAGGGTGGCCATGGTGGCAGGGGGGGGTGGGGGTGGTGGGAGACATGAGTGGGGGCCTGGTGGAGGCTGCCCCTGCACTCCTCGGGGGTGGGGGTGCAGGGAGACATGAGTGGGGGCCTGGTGGGGGCTGCCCATGGTGGCAGGGGGGTGGGGGTGGTGGGAGACATGGGTGGGGGCCTGGTGGAGGATGCCCCTGCACTGTTGGGGGGTGGGGGTGGTGGGAGACATGAGTGGGGGCCTGGTGGAGGCTGCCCCTGCACTCCTCGGGGGTGGGGGTGCAGGGAGACATGAGTGGGGGCCTGGTGGAGGCTGCCCATGGTGGCAGGGGGGTGGGGGTGGTGGGAGACATGAGTGGGGGCCTGGTGGAGGCTGCCCCTGGTGGCTGGGGGGTGGGGGTGGTGGGAGACATGGGTGGGGGCCTGCTGGCAGGTGCCCCACAGTGCTGGGGGGTGGGAGTGGTGGGAGACATGCATTGTTGATCAGTAGTGCAAGGTGACATGTGGGTTGGCTGGGGGGCAAGCCCATGGTGGATGGGCTGCCTGCGGGACATGAGCAGGGGTGCAGGGTAGTCCCCCGTGGTGTGGGCTGCCTGCAGGGGCCGTGGAGGTTGTGGAGCGTACACCTGGGAGGACCCACACGGCCAATTCACGTGTAGTACTCCCCAGAACCCCTGAAATACATATTCCCTGCTGAAATCGCGTGTGCAACTTCCCGCGCACCCCTGAAATACACGTACCCTGCTCGCACTGGCCCATTCGCGTGTGGAACTTCCCGCGCACCCCTGAAATGCACGCACCCTGCAGAAATCGCGTGTGGAACTTCCTGCGCACCCCTGAAATACACGTACCCTGCTGAAATCGCGTGTGGAACTTCCCGCGCACCCCTGAAATACACGTACCCTGCTTGCACGGGGCCAGTCGCGTGTGGAACTTCCCGCGCACCCCTGCAATACACGTTCCCCGCTTGGCGTTTGCTGTTTGCCAGCCCGGTGAACTGGTCCAGGGTTAGCGCAGCCCTTTGCGATGATTTAGCGATTTTGATGGCTTTTCCTTGCGCGAGGGCGTTCTTGGGGGCGTTACTGGCGCTGCTGCAGGGTCGCTGCGATTCTCTGCGCCACGGCTGGTTTGGAAGCCTAAAATCCATGAATACGCTGTGCGCAGAGATCGGTTTTAGCGCACGTGCCTGGCGCAGTCAATCGCACGCGGACACTCTGCGCCAGCCGCTTGCGACACTTTTCTGCGAAATTCTATGAATTACCCTGTTAGTATTTTACAAGCCACTAACTGCAGCTTCAAGCGTCCTAAGCACACTCTTCACCCCTCACGCAAGCTGCCATATCATTAGAAGCTTGTAGCAGATTGAAAGGAACGCAATCAGCACCAGGAGGTGGATGGATTCATTGGAGTGCAGCTGGGCGAACTTTGGAAAACATTTTATCTGAGCTCTTGCGCTCTGTAATTGTATGCATCCCTCTTTGAAGAACTCTCTCAATGTCTTCCGTTCAGATCCTGCCGGCTTCCCCTGCACTAGATCTCAAAGGATCGTCCTGTTCCTTTTATAGAATTGCCGGGATCCTTTGTAATCCCATATTCCAGGAGTCTGCAACCTTAGGCGCTCTGGGTGTTTTAAACTACAACTCCCACCAGCACTAGCAGCATGGTCAATGGAAGTCTTAGCCCAAAACATTGCGAGCAAACTTTAGGAAAGCCACAGTTGGCAGACCTTTCCCTTATGGACCTCTAACTCCCCTCTACCGCCAACACAGTCTATGAGGGCATGTGGATGACTGCTACATGTAAATCTTCACAAAGCACCGAGCATCAGGAATCAGACTGACCACCCTGACCCAAATTCGACAAAGGATACACTGAACAAACAAGTCTCCATGCACTCAAGACCACTGGACCCAACGCATCACACTCCACTTTCTTTCAGCTGGCCAGCCTGTAGGGGTCTTTGTCACAACTCATGAGCACAAAGTTTAGGGATGGTATCAACAGAGATTACTTCATCCTCAAAATATCCAAAAGCCTCTTCCATCACCTGTGCATCAAGGGGAATCCTTGCCTTAATCTCCATGCTTCATTAGATCAGCATGGCCCTGTAGTTGTGGACAATGTGTTACAATAAACAGGGTGGCCCGTTACAAGACACCCAACACACTGGCCCAGAACAACGATTCCTGTCTTACACTTTAACTGCAAGGCTCTAGACGGAACACCTCAGCTCGGATGTCCGTACACAGTCTAAAGATTTTTTTTTTAAACTATCAAATCCATAGCACATTTCACCTACAGGCATCCTCCAGCCTTCTGTGGAAATGAAATGCATAAGGTCAGAAGCTTTGAACCCAGGGTGTGACCTGCTTGGGCAACAATAAAAAGTGGGAAACAAATGGCAATATGTTACTTATTGTGACAAACAGTACTATATGGGGGCTGAGGGGGCATATTTGGTACAATGTGTTGCATATAGTGCATTTAAAAGCACCTTTGGTCAACAACATTGGGAAAAACAACCTGCTGCACAGTGTAGCAACTCAAAATGCTCGACTTTAGCCCACGCCACTGGTCTACACTAACATGTTGGGTGGGCCCTGTGGGTATTGCCCCACTGGCCCTTGCAATCCTGTTAGCCAGCGTCTCTCCAGGTGAAAGGGATTCCGGGTTAAAGAAACGGTCCTAAAAGTCTGCAGACGACTAAATAGCCGTCTCTTCCTTGGCCACTGGACACCCTGAGGCCACACAACACCTGACGTACAAAACCTTCTGCCCTGGACACCAGGATTGTGGTCAATGGACAATTGCCAAGTTTCCTCCCCGGCTCCCTTTACCTAAGAAAGCACTATGAGAGCAGCTGCAAAAAGCCCCTAAAAATATATGTGCAGATTGCATTACTTGGTATAGCGAACACATGAATCGTGATAAAGCAAACAGCACTGACTTGTGTGAACATTAAAACAAACTGCTAAACAATTTGCACTTCCTTCTTCTCGATTTAATGTCATCGTTAAAATTGCCCATTGATCATTTTTATTTGTGCCCCCAGTGACTTTGCGAACATTGGTCAATGTAGAGGGGAGCAGAATTCCCACAGAAACAGGGGGTCCTGGTGTGCCCATGTCACGGATTACTCCTTTCACTGCTGCCACTAGTGCACCTCAAAAGGATCCCCCTTATGCAGGCAAGGTGGCGTGAGGCACAACAGCGAGGCTTTCCCAGTGCGACGGATACTGCAGAACTATCTGGCATAGCATAGGAAGCCATCACTAGGGGAAGCTAGAACAGCGTTTCAGCAAGATGGGCGCCAGCTATCAAAGAATGGATTGAACAGATGTTAGAGACCATCCAGTGATGAGCTCTAGCCCATCAGTGACGCCAACCTTTACTCAAAGGCTTGCTTACCCTGGTCTGAGCTAAAACAGTCAGGCATCAGCGTACATGCACAGAGGGTGGTTGCCTGCAGGGGTGCAGCTTATTCAGCATATTAAACAAATATTACACCACGGTCACTTCAAACTTACAAAAGGGGGTTTGTAGAAGATGCAGTGCCAAAACAGAGCAAAGATGCCTTCTCAAAAACGAGCATTGATGCAATTTTCCTACAAGATGTCAGCCTGGACATCTGCGGGAGATGCCTTTCTGGTTGACCTCCAGACTTAGACCGAACAATGAAAGACCAGAAAGACGATAATAAACAACAAAAAAATCCCACTCACACACAAACGGGGCTTCCCCCCCTTTGACTAAAGAAGAATTTTTGAAGGTCCATGAATACCAGATCTGCTGTTTTACCCACATAGAGAAAACATAGTTGAAATAACAAGCTTGGCATTCTTCACTCGATTGCCAAGCAGGTTTCCTTCGCATTTCTGCCCTGGAACTCCCTTCAGAGTCTGACAGGTGTCGCATTAGGTTGATAGTACGCGTGCGGGGACTGCGCGCCTTCAAGAGAACAGAAAAAAAGGCAACTATGTTTCACCCAGAACGTGCATTTCAAATGAGCTTCAAACAATGTGAAATAAAAAAAGAAAAAAACACGTGGAAGAAAAAAAAAAAAAGAAAAAAAACAATGAGGTAGAACTTAGCTCCAGCTTCTGTCGATGACACGTGTGAAATGCTCATCACAAACCAGAGTGCCTTTTAAAGTTTAAAAGCAGCAAAAACAAATCAAAATGTGGACTTTTAGTTGATCAGGGAAAATAGATTGTGAAGGCATATGGGCATTCTATCGCGTCCCATGCCTACAGGACAGATCTAGAAAGCAGACTGCAAGACCTCGTAGGCAGCCTGCTTCAAGACTCAGGCTCATTATTTTCCCCTTTCGAGTGGGGTGGGGGGGGGGAGGGTGGTGGAGGGTAAGGGTTTGTTCTTAGTAGGCCTAATAACACTTGTACAAAGACTGTAAAGTAGGAAATGGTGGCAGGGTGTGGGGCTCCCACGGAGTTGGTTATTGTCATACTGATGTTGCCTCAGTGTCTTTACACTGCTGACCAGTCGGCTTCCTCTTGCTCAGTCGCATCGTTGCATCTTTGTATCCAGCCTACTGTAGAGACTTCTCCACCTTCCGAGTAGGCTACCTCAGGGTTCTCCCGAGCCAATTGTTATTTAAAGTCTGCATGAGATCGTTGGCCAATCTTGTTCACTCACAAAGCTTGTTGACTGACATGTATGCAGAGACAGTAAGTGAGAAAATGTTCCCAATAGTAGGGAACTCCCATCCCCTGCACACTTTCACTGACAATTAAATCATCCAAGTATTTAATGGTAGATCTCTAGTTGGGGATTGACAAATCAGTTCAATTCACAATGGTAGTCATGACGTGTGGTATTCAAAAGACAGTACATAATTCACTTTAGTTCAATAAATCAATTTAATAATGAGACCCAACGCGTTTCAAGAGTAACTCTTCATCAGGGGTCCTGACAAGACGTTGACTATTGTATATCATATCGGGAGACCACCAGGGGGTGCAGGAACGAGCCAAGGATCTGCGGAACCCCGCGACCAGGAGTATGCAGTTTGTAGACCGACCGCAGTATCCAAGTGGAACGTGCCAGAGAAGCGATCACGAGCACAAGAGCAGAGGTGCTGCAATTGAGTCGCCACGTAGCCGTGAGAAGCCCTTCCCTGTCGGAGCTGCGCCTCAACAAGCAACCAGCCATCGGATTTATAAACCTCCCTCTTAGCACACGAGACACACGGCAAGAGCACCACAGTAAACATAGGACAAACGCAGAATTCGGCGGGCTGCATAATATCAAAATAATTACGTCGAGGTGATCCGCTCTCTCCACCAGGCAAGGAACTCTGCCAAACAAGGGCTTTCAGGGGAGGCATAGCACGGACAGTGGAAGAGGGATTTTAGCCTGTGCTTAGGGGCATATTCAAAATGAACACATGCAGTGGCATGCAGTAGCTTGAGGACTGGCTCACACTCCAGGCACGAATTCAAAGTAAAGCAGTGCAGCACGATTAAACACGTGCAATGTGAGGGCAACTGCAGAGTAAGATTTCCACAGCAAACACAATAAAGGTCCATAACATGTTGTGAGCCCACGTGACATACAGTAGGCTGAGAGTGGATCAGTGTGCAAGTGCCCCAGTGACAGAAGGATTCCAGCGCTTTATTAGTGAAATACGAAACCAGGTCCCCTAAAGTCATCATGTGCAGTCTGAATTGAGCATGGCAGAGGAAGCAGAGGCTGGTTCTGTTGTCAAAAGTGGTAACAAGCACAGGTACTTTGCCCACTGGCATCCTGGACCCGATGACCGCCAACAGATTACAATAATTCTGTTAAAGGCCAGTCGCAATGGAGCAGGAACAAGAACAATGCCTGCCAGATATTCCTGGAGATGACCGGGATAGCTCAACCAAATCGGACATTTCGCCTCCTACTAGGGGAGATCAGTTCTATTAAAACCACCCTCACGGAAAAAGTAACTGATCTGCAAGCAAGAATGGTGAAAGTAGAAGACCGAATTGAGGCTGTTGAGAACCACCAACTGTCAAGCGATCTAGCAGCGATGAGCTGCACAGCGAGGTTCCAGGATTTAGAACAAAAAAAAAGGGACAGAGCTAAAGCTGGATGGCTTAGAACATCACGAGCAGAGATCTAACATTCAAATCATGGGCCTCAGTGAAAGACCGGGAGAAACTCCAGCTGCCTTGGAAAGTCGATTGAAAGCTTTAGTGTCATCGCTGTTCGAGTCAACAGGATACGCAGGGCAGGCAGACCCTCAAGTGGCCCAAGATCAGACCTCGCCAAATGCCATTACTATAAGCAAAGACAGGACATTCTACAAAAAGAAAGAGAGGGAACCTATTGAATTTGAAGGATCCAGCGTCAAAATCTTTAAAGATGTTTCTGCTACCACACTGAACAAGCGGAGAAGCTGTCGTCCTTTGACACTGGCTGCAGGAGCTGCGATCCGCCATCGATGGGAGTTTTCCTTTTGCATAACATTGAGCACGAAGAAGAAAGCTACTGTGTCACGTCAGAAGAAGAGTCCTGGGGAGTTTGAGACTTTACAAGCAGGGGTGCAAGGAACAGAGGAAGGAAATGCTAGAAAGCCCAGAGGCCCGATGCATAAAGGAGGGGTTAAGCCCCAGGCGCAAGGAAATACAAAAGATATAACACACCCTGAATGTATACTTTGTGGAAGAATATAAAATCTGACCTAGAGAGATGGTCCAAAATTGTGTTATCCTGGACAGCAAGGTTTACCTCAATTAAGATGAATATACTCCCCAGAGTCTTATTCCTCTTTCAGAATCTCCCAAAAATTATCCAGGATCTATTCCAGACCGAGGTTAAGCAATCCCTTTTACCATATTTGTGAGCCGACTCGAAGCCTCGTATCCAACCTTAATCACGCCAAAAAATAAGGGGGGGGGGGGCATGGGTTTTGCTGATCTCTTGGATTATTACAGAGCTTCCCAATTTCGCACCTTAGCAGATCATTTGTGGGAAAATGTAAAGAAACAATGGGTCAGCCTGGAAAATGAGTTATTCACACCTGTAACCTTGGGAAAATGGTTGTGGGTCTCATATCGAACTATGCCACGTAGGATCTGTGAACAATCAGTCTTAGCGGTATTATGGTCCCTTTGGCGCCCTATGCGAACCTTGAATGGAGTCACATCCTGACCATCCCCTCTTAGTTGTATATGGACCCCACCCCCCACATTAGGGATCGGTTAGTAGAGGTACACCACTTCCAACCTCAAAATGAAGCAGGTTTATTGAGGACAGGGCAAATGTGGAAGGATGGTACTTATATGTCAAAGGAGGAATTAGAAGCAGTGCAGCAGGGCATCGTGATAGCACCTCTCTACTATTTTCCGCTGAGAAGTGTATTGCGAGTTCCAGGTTGGGGGGGGGGGACTCTCGTCAAAGGCCCCTCATGACGTTTGAACACACTTTAAGTGAACGTCAGGGCACAACAGGGTTGATAACTCGACTATATAGTGCACTGCTCTCCAGGGGCCACCTGGCGAAACCAAGCACCCAAGCAAAGTGGGAGGAAGAGCTAGAGTTGCAAAACCACTTATACACATGGCCAGTAATATATTAAGCAGTATGGAATGCATCTATATCCATGCAATATACAATGCAAAGGACGGTTGTTGATGAGATGGCATCCAACACCACAGCGACTGCCGAAAATGTTCCCGGGGGTCACGCTGTACTGTTGGAGGGTGCGGGGAGGTGAGCGATTATTGGCATCAGTAGTGGAGCTGTGTAACTGTACAGACCTATTGGAAAGAGATATTGGGTTGGGTACAGGCCATCAATCGTTTTCACAGGCAACTGTCCCCATTACTGGTTTTGCTTGGGATAGAGTCGGAGGCTGAGGGAACATAGACATACTCTTGCTGCCAACAACATGTTTCTGGGCATGTGTGAAAGTATGGTATAACTGTTAAATGGAAAAGCAGCACAGTGCCAACGAGAGGGGAGTGACTCATGAAAGCGCACACCATATACCAGATGGAGAGCATGACAGCAGCCTTCTTAGAATCCCACTCCCACACTGACATGGTTTGGCTTCCCTTTTTAGAATATTATGCCGAGTACAAGGCAGCGCAAAACCAAGTGGGGCATAGGTAAATGAGAGGGTACCCAAAGGGTATACTAAAAGTCGTATGAGATGCTCATACTTCAGACTCAGCCGGGGTGGCAAGCAGGAACAAAGTATCAAAACAGACCAGGAGGATAGCTTCCTTGCAATGATTGAATAAGTATTGGGTTGTGCTAGCATTGATAACATTGAGCAATGTGTTCTTATTTTTCTTACCCGTTGTATGGGGAGGAGTGGGCGGGGAGGGTAATCGTTTAGGAAAATATGATATGATAGTTATTTATAACGCGCTTAATACCCAGAGGTTTATAAACACAGACCCCTTAACAATGGTAGATAATTCTCTCTGTGTGTAATTAGAGATTAGACTTGACCTATTCCCCGCTCAATGTCGAGTATGGTTGTGAAAATCCCTTTGTAGCGAGTCCATAGGAAGTCCCCCTAGGGAGCCTGGGTGTATAAAAAGAGGGTAAAGGATGCTTAGGACATGAAGTCCTGATTGGATGAAGCCCCTCCTGGTTAATAAAAATTGGGCTATGTTTAGTATATACCTTCTTAGGTGTCTCTCCCTCCAGTCTGTGTAGGTTAGTGTGAGGAATCCTAAGCTCTTGTGATTACTCTTTACTGTCTAAACTATTTGAGGCAAGATGGCCACTTCAAGTAGTCACGTAAATTGACGGCGCCATGATGTCACGCCATTATAACGGCGGTGACATGTTTGTAAACAGGTTTCAAAGTGAAACAAATCGTTCTACCTTTTTGTGGGGAAGATGTGCTTTTCCCTTATAAAGGTAAATGGAGAAAATAAAAGAATAGTACCAAAAATATCTCCAAATTCAGGATTCTACATTTAAGATGCTACGCACGGAACCCGACGATCTCCATTTAGATCTGGTTATCCAGATAAGGGGCCTTAGTGAACCTATCCCATATGAGAGTAATTCAATGAAGTCATATGCAACTTATATCAATTCTGGTGAAATGGTGGATTTGTATGTTCTTATGTACTTTAGGAAGAGCATAAAAGACTAGAGTTACTAGATGTTTTCTTTTTTTAAATCAGGAAATCTGCTGTTCGTGGAGTGACCCGTTCTAGATCACTGGCTTTATTAATGACCCCTTAAATCAGTGATTTGATCAAATTAGTAGGGCTGAGATCCAATACCAGATAGGTCATGGGATCCTGTATTAAACCTAGGCAGCCCTGGTGGTAAAGTATGGTATCCATTATCATCAAGGCTCCCCCCTTTGTCCGCTGGATTCATGATTATGGTCCTATCTTCTGCAAGTTCTTTTTGAGAAGACATAACGTGCAGAGCTATTGAAATAATATCGTACTATCATGTTGATAACAGATTGTACACCCTACACAGGGTGATAGGAACTAGATCATTCCACAATAACCAATTCCCTATAAAGATGATATGGTCAAGCAACGGCTTTAACATCCTTAGACTGTAAACTCTGAGGAGGTAGAACCACACGACCATTATACACATTTGGTTAAAGGGCATTCTAATTAACTAAAACATCCTCCTTAAAGTACAATATCAGTGATGATGTAGAGTGCATAGACTCCTTGATTACAGTAATTGTTTTAGTACATAAACCACTGCATACTGTATGATGGAACTCTTTTCAACAGAGTGTATGCCCTATTAAGGGATGAGAGGAGGACGAGTAGATAATCAGGCTTTCCATACCATTTCACCAGAATTGATATATGATGAAATAGAACATTCAACTGAACTAAGTAAATCAATGATGTCATATTCACATATGACATATCGGCATGCCTCCACTCACATGTACACGGTACTAAGGAGCCACAAGAGCCACAACCACGAAGCGAATGCAATACCTGATCAAGGAAACCAATCTGTCCGCACAACACACAGATGCTCAAAAAAAAGGAACAACTGGAATACACCATACGGAAATCAAACAGGAAATTACATACAGTAACACTGGGTTGTTACTATAGAGCTCAAAGAATCCCTTGAGGACTCAGGATCCTGCTCAGACCTACATTGTGCAAAGAGAATATTTTGTAAGGAAAATGGGAAAAAAATCCTGAACAAGTGTCCTCTCGATCTGATTTTGCTCACGATTAAAGAACTTCAGCAAATCTTGAGACCTTGGAGATTAACAATCGCACCAAAGAAGTCACTGCATTGACAGACACAGAAATTCACTGATATCTTGGCAGACATCAATAGTCGCCTAGAAGGTTACAAAAAGGTTCTCGAAGAAGGAAAATTAGAAAATTCTGCCACAACACGTATGATACTTGAACGACAAAGTTTACAAATGGGCGAATAAATATCAATTCCAGTCTCCAAGGACAAATAATTCAACACTAACCCTCAAACATCAGCTCAGAGCGCTGAAGCATCAAGTACAGGAGCAGGCCAACCTGGCACCAACGAGGCAGGAAGCTCAAGACCTTTTTTAGGAAGCGGCCAAAAAGAAAAAAAACGAGGAGGGGGAAAATGAAGAAGCCAGGGAATGATGACAAGGTTCCAGACACAACGAACATAGTAGTGAATATTCGGAACAGAACGCTAACCAATCAAGAAAACAACAGTGCAAGGTTTGAAATGCGTCTCTAACTATAGCACAAGTATGTTTAATACCAAAGTGGAACTACATAAATTTGTCGGGAAACTGAAGCGAAGGGTATTTTTTTCACTGAACTACCTTCAAGAAAACAGACACATTACCAGCAGAATTTGTAGAATTTAAGCCCAAAAGTACCTTTGTGGCATCCATCAATTTACCAGCTATTGAGATATTTGAGAAAATGGCGCTAGCTGATCTAAAAAACTAAAAAAGGTCAATTTGGGAAAACCCAGGCACAACAACTTGAGCAGAGTAGAAATGTCTATTATCCGAACCCTCTACGCAGCCGAAAGCATTACCATAAGGCCAGTTCAACACTGAAGATTATAAAAAAGGGATTCAGAGGACAATTCAGTGACAACACAGTTTATGCAAAGAACGATCATTATCCAACCAATGATATTATAAGGGATTTGGAAGAGCTACTACAAAAAGCAGACCAAATGGGTTTTATCTCACTGAAGACTAAAACATTCCTGCAGAACAAACTACCGCAAATTCCACATATTTACCTTCTACCAAAAATCCACAAGAGTCGGACAGACACACCAGGCTGATCAATAGTTGCAGCAACAGGTGGCGTTCTACAGCCATTAGGAACATACATTGATTACTTTTTGTGACCATGTACTTACGTGAAAGATAGCATTCATTTTCTGAACATTTTGGAGAAGATCAACCTCACAGTGACAACAGGCTGTTTACTATAGACGTAAGCAGTCTTTATACTATCAACCCGCATGACTTAATTCAAGAAGCTGTGGAATGGCTTTTACTTCAGGATGGTGATATTGGAGCAGCAAAGGGGCTTATTATGACTTTGTTGGCATTTATTTCTGTTAACTCTTACTTTAGATATGAAAAGCAATTCTACCTACAAACATCAAGGACAGTCATGGGGCCACCATGGCACCAGCTTATGTGAATTGCATTTAATCAATCATATCAACTACACAAATAGCTCCAATTCATTCTCAATATGTTTACAAAAACTTGCCAACTCATATATTAAGGGTTTGTGTAATTCCTGCATCATTCTGGACCACAGAACTTCAAGGCAGTCCTCAAATTCAATCTTCACAAATTTCATCAGTTTAAGTGTCCTTATGTTCCTAAAATGCGGACAATACAATATAAGGTGTTTCAACGTTTCATAGGGTTCATTGCATTCAACAAATCGACATCTCACACAATTATTTGATTTATTCATTTCCCAGTTCTTAGTTCTTTCTCTTGTATGGTATAGGTTCAGTCTAAAGCGAATATATACCTTTTGAATATTTGCACAAGGAAATAACAAAACATGATCATAACGTGGAATGCGCTGTTTAACATATAGACCATATTCTCTATATAGCCCATAGGTCTTAATTAAATCAATTGTTATACACCAATCCATTTCAAAAAGTTTTTTCTTAGCAAAACCAGGACGATATTGTATATTGTCAACAGTTATATTTACATTGTCTAAGATTTGTTGCATTTTCAATTGATAGTTAAAAAAAGATTTAGAAGTTTGAGAGCCCAACATTTTGTTCAAGTCCATATACAGTGAATTAGTTGGAGGATAATGAATCTTAACATAACTGGACAACTGTCTCCATTTCCAACGAGTTGAGAGTGAAACCAGCCCCAATTCATGTCGGATAATGGCATTTGGAACCGACATTGGAAGAAACATTGCGGATTTTAAAAGAGAGCCCTGTAAACTATCAAGCGTAATTGTCATGTCACATAGACAAATATCTAATGTATACAATATGACACTTTCAATTTTTAATGTCATAAAATCTATTAGCGGGATTAAAGAGAATTTGCAATATTGGATAAAAATCCTTTTCATTTGAGATAATAGTGGGCGAGTTTTATTTTTAATGATAATAGACCATGAGTTAATGGAGTTGAGGGCTGATAAATAATACCCTAGATAAATTGCATTATTCACACAACAAATTTGTGTATTCAATATTTGCCATCTAAGATTGCCTCTTTTTGATTTAACTCCAAAAGTCATAATGGCAGTTTTAGCTGGGTTAGGTGTCAAATTATGTGCTTTTGCAAAGGTCTCAAATAATGAGAGTTTAGTTTGAAGCCCTACCGGGGTAGGGTCGAACAAAATAATATTGTCAGCAAATGCAATCCATTTCAAATGAATACTCCCCACTTTGACAGAAAACAAATTCCCATTTTCCCAATTCTCACCCAGGTCAGATAGATATAAGTTAAACAGGGTGGCCGCAAGGTTACAACCCTGTTTCAAACCAATTGTTGTACAGATAGGAGCAGTAGTGCCACCTTCTGGAGAAATTCTTATTCTGTACGATGTATTCTTGTGCAACTTAATGATCCAATACATCAACACAGTTGGAATCCCTATCTTCATCATTTTCTTCCACAATAAATTGCGGACAACCGTGTCGAAAGCGGAGCTCATGTCAATCATTGCTATATAGACAGGATTAGAATTCTTTTCTTTTGCTCCAGCAATAACATGCAACATAATAAAAGCATTTAGGGTTGTGCTCATGTTCTTCCTAAATCCAGTTTGGTATTTCGAGTACAAGCCATTGACCCCAATTACTTTCTCTAGTTCATTTAAGAGAAGGATTGCAAAAATCTTAGCCTCAGTATCAATTAATGATATTGGACGATAATTCTCTGGCCGAGATGGATCACCCTTTTTAAATATGGGTACTATGTTTGCGGTTAGCTATGAGGGTGGGGCATCCCCGGACCTGATGATAGAATCAAACTTATTATTTATAATGCCAGCCCACAACACGGGATCTGCCTTATAAAGACATGGGGGAAGGCCATCAGGTCCTGCAGCTTTTGAGTATGACAACCTGAAAATTGCCCAGATAATATCACTGCAGTTCCACTTCAGCCTTGGGATATTAGAATATTCTAGAGAAACATCTGGGACAAAACGAAATTTGCAAGGCAGTTGGTATTTAACCTTTTTAAATGTTTGCCATGTCTGCTCGGGAATACAATTCGGCGAGAACAGTGCCACACATTTATTATCAGCTTTCAAGGTGCGCCAAATTACTCGTGTGTCATGAGCCAAAATGGCGCGAATTAATGTACAATTCACCTCGTTATGTCTTGTAATACGAGCAGATCTCAAATTGTGTTTGTATGCTAATAAAATTCTATTCCTCCTTGCCTTGCTATCTTCGATGCCCAAGTTGCTTTTCTTTACAAATCTCAACGCCCTATTCTTATCCCTTTTTAATAGTTTACATGTGTGATCATATAAGTGTGTATGTTTCACATTATTTTGTGTTTTGCCAAACCGCTCAAGTGCTGTAGCAACTATTTCGGAATAATGCGTGCACAATGTATTTTCATAATTTCCCCCTGCTCGTCTAATCCTCTCAATCTCTGAGGATATTTGTTTAACAACAAAATTACAGGTCCCTAGATTCCATCTGATGGAATGCAGAGGTCGATCAGTTTTGACCACTGCCAAGGTTATATTTGGCATAAGCGAATGACATTTCAATTGAATAAAAGTAGAAAGTTGTGCATGATCTCCAATCTCAATCTGACCTATTACTAGCGGTGCCATATGCATGATAAGATTGTGGGATACATATATATATATAATCTATCGTTGATTACATCGTGCCTCTTGCCCATGCTTTTCCAAGTTTCATATCATTTCTAACCATTAAATCCATATCCCACTCTGTGAGGAGTTCTCTAAATTTAACTCCTCTACTGCGGGAAAGAGTGGACGATTTAAATTCATGGGTTTCAGTCAGATCTCTACAGTCGCAATTAAAGTCACCGCCTATAATGATTTCACAAGACTGGTATCTGCCAGATATATGTAATAAGCATGCATCAAGTTCGTCCAACATCTCTTCAACTGTCGAGGAGGCGGGATTCCAGTATAGGGAAATTATCATAAGTGAGGAGTATCTAAGTGAGGGTATAGTAAGATGGATCCCCAATATACTGGCAGATTCCCAAAACAATTCCGATTGAGCCTGCAAGGATATCTTAACTCCAACCATCAGACCCCCGGATGGACCCATATAGTTTGCATTGTTTACTTCATTTATTGATAGGTTCCCTAGCAGAGATCTCCTTGCAGGTGAAGAAAAAAATCAAGTAACCAGGAATCACAAATGGCTCAGTTTTCATCGTTTCTTGTACCATTATTATTGGTGGTTGGTCTTCATAGGTTAAAGCAGAGTGCCACTTCATTAAGTTTACATGTCCACAAGAGTTCCAAGATATAATTTTCATGCTCATATCATTGAATGGCTATTTAGCAGGAATAGATGTTTTTGGACATAAGATTGCCGAAAGCATAGGTTCCAACCACGGTAGCCCTTTTGTATTGGCTACAAATTTCAATATTTCCAACATTCCTCCTTCCAAACCTACTTCGGATTGCGTACAAGGCCTACCTGCTTCTTCGATCTTTTCAACGCCCTTGCCTGGTGTTTCTAAGAATAGTATGGCCTCTGACTCACAATCAAAAGTAAACAGCACCAAACCCTCATTTTTTATTTCCTCACGGCTAAACCAGATAAATTTCATTATAGCCTCAGAGCTAAGGTAACAGATAGCCCTGTGATTGTTTACACTTGCCAAAGAAACCCTTGTAATATCTTCAGATTTAATCATTCTCAATTGAGGTATTTTTGAGAATACGGAGAATACATAGGATCGATTAATGCGATTATCCGCCAATGTCCTTTCATCCACCTCAAATCCAATAATATACTGTCTTTCAGATTCAATTTGTTGTGGCCTAATGGAAGGTGTATTTATTTCTGTATTTGTTGATATTACTGCTATTGGAGATGCCCTAGTAACCACACAAGGAGTTTGTAGTGGCGAAATTCTACTGATACCATTTGCATTTTGATTAGGCTCAAGTGAAAATGCACTCTTGCTATTGAATAAGTCGTTTTCCTTGTATGAATTATTCATATTAGTTTGGTTTTCAGATAAGGACCTTCTTAATGCAGGACCATGGATAGATATATGGCTCGGGGCGTAATAAGCACCCATATAGTTTGCATTCTTTACTTCATTTATTGATAGGTTCCCAAGATGGGTCCTAGAGAGTGCCTCAACCACTTCCGCTTTTTTCCCTTGGCCATTTACCATCACTACATTCTTCTTTTTGTCCAATAAACAATTTTCAAGCCTCAAAGGTTTGTCACATATTACATTCGTTTTATTATTATTTCCTACTTCTAATTGTTTTTCTTTACTCAGCATACATTCATTATTTACATGTATTCCCTTATTTAGGACATTAGTACATATCTCACTATAGGATTTCCTTATAGGTGTTTTTAAGGAGACGCCGACACCTCCGTATTTACTTATTGTATATCGTCTGTTTAATTAAATTATATTTTTATTTTGGACTTTGCCGTTTGGGTTGCCCAAGAGGAGTATGGCCTTCGTTGAGTCAGGTTTCCTCAAAAAGCAAAGGATGTACATCCCCCAACTGTGCCGGTTTCAGCTTTATTATTGGGTTCACTCTTGGAGTGCAACACTATGCCCCATGGCCCCCACCCCTCAAGCACACTATTTCCCATGGCCCCCTCACCCCTAACCAAACACTATGCCCCATGGCCCCCACCCCTCAACCAAACACTATGCCCCATGGCCCCCTCACCTCCAACCAAACACTATGCCCGATGGCTCCCTCACCCCCAACCAAACACTATGCCCCATGGGCCCCACCCCTCAACCAAACACTATGCCCCATGGCTCCCACCCCCAACCAAACACTATGCCCCATGGCTCCCATCCCCAACCAAACACTATGCCCCATGTCCCTCACTCCCAACCAAACACTATGCCCCATGGCTTCCACCCCCAACCAAACACTATGCCCCGTGGCCCCCACCCCTCAAGCAAACACTATGCCCCGTGACCCCCTCACCCCAACCAAACACTATGCCCCGTGGCCCTCACCCCCAACCAAACACTATGCCCCACGGCCCCTACCCCTCAACCAAACACTATGCCCCATGGCCCCCTCACCCCCAACCAAACACTATGCCCCATGGCTCCCACCCCCAACCAAAAACTATGTACCTTACATGCCGCCTATAGAGGGCCGAAAAGTAAATGTGGGAGGGGCGGGGGCAGGGCGGGTCCCAACTCAGCACACAAACTCAAGCATGCACCCATACAGACCCGTAACCCCACCAACTCCGCACACAAACTCTCAAGCATGCACCCATACAGACCCAAAGCCCCCACCCCCCAACTCTGCATACAAACTCTCAAGCATGCACCCATACAGACCCGTACCCCCACCCCTCAACTCAGCACAAAAACTCAAGCCTGCATCCATACAGACCTGAACCCTCCCAACTCAGCACACTCTCAACATACACCACACTCACACTTAAAAACAAACATTCATGCAGACCCGACACCCCCCCCCACCCCCGCATCTCAACATACACCGCACAAACATACAGGCAGAACAGACCCGACACACAAACACAAACAAACAGATCACTTACCGGACGTGCAGGAAGGCAGGCTAACTGGAACGCTGGTGATGTCTCTGGCACTACGGCTGGCATGGGCGTGGCAAGGCTGAAATGCCTTCCGGCATCAAGCCTTAATGGCCACGCCAGCCATAGTGCTGGCTTCCATTGGTGCAACACACACACTACGTGGCTCGTAGGAGCTACGTGGTGCGTGTGTGCTGAGCCAATGAGGGCCAGTGTTTTGTTTTGTCCTGCCCGGAAGACTTTCAAAGACTTTCCTAATGGAGTTTGGCTGATGCTGCTTGTGGGCCGCACTCCATTAGGAAAGTCTTTGTACCTCGCGGGCCGGACAAAACAGCATAGCTGGCCGCAACTGGCCCGCGGGCCATATGCTGTGCACCCGTGACATAGGATAACAGTAAATATATAGAAACAATAAATAAAAGCGCGGCCAGCTGGTGGAAGGTGCAAGGGTAAGTGCAGACGTCAGGTGTCAGGTGCCGGTATGGGGCTCTAGGGATACAGAAACAGTCCCAGAGTGCAAAGGTTGCCAGGAGGGGCAGTGCAGGTGTGCAACTGGTGGGGAGGGGACCTGGGCCCGAGAACAGAGAGTAGCCAAGTGACCAGTGCAGTTTCAACCAGGAGTTCAGCAGGGGAGAAGAGGAGAGAAAGTGGAGGCAAAGAGGAAGGTCTTGAGGTGCTTCCAGAACCAGAGATGGTTCTCCTCAGTTTTCAGCGAGGCAGTGAGGCTTTTCCAGAGGGAGGCCCCTGCCGAAGAAAGATCTACCTACCACCAATTTGTTGCTTGGAGAAGCAACTTACCCTGAGGAGTTGGAGGTGGATGAGGGAAGAGCTTAAGAGGGAAGATATTTAGGAAGAGAGAGTTGAAGGTACTGAGGCCCCAGGACTCAGAAGGCCTTGTGGACAATGCAGAGGGTTTTGAATGTAATCCTCGCAGTCACAGGGAGCCAGTACAGAGATTTCAGTTCTGGAGAGATACGATCCCTGGGCTTGAGGCCAAGGGCAAGTCTTGCAATCCTGTTCTGGATGAGTTGTAGAGGTCAGAGAGTAGAGGCAGACGGATTTCGAGAGAGGCTGTTGCAGTAGGCCAGCCTAGAGAGAACCAGAGCTCTGGAGACAGTGAGCTTCTGGGGGAAGGAGAGGAAAGGAAGAATACCTCTGACTTCTTAGAGATGTCAAAGATGTGAGGAGATAAGAAGAGTGTGGAGTCGAAGATGACCCCAAGGTTTTTTGCCTCACAGGAGGGAGCAGGAAAAGGGCCAAGAGAAGTCGGCCAGAGAGAGACAGTAAAGGAGGTAGCGGGTGTGCCGATGAGGAGAATCTCAGCGTTACTGGCATTAAGGCAGAGATCATTGGCAGCACACCACTCCATGAGATCCATATACGCATAGCATCCCAACATTACTTTACACTAAGCGGAATTGAGACGTGTTTGTAATAAACTGTACGTTTGTACTACACACAACGCAATTACAGTACACCATATAGATTTTATGGTCACTAGTGCCACCAGCCTAAAATGGCCACCTATGTCCCTAGTGGACGGCCATCTTGTCAGGCACTGTTGCTTCATGATAACCTTGACAACGTAATCTAACAAGTCCAGTAGGCCCGACAGTTATGCTCACACAAGGAAGACACAAGGAAGGTAAGCGTCCTTAACGGGAGACACTTCGTGACAATGAGTATTTCTCGTGTAATTACATTAACAGTTACACTCCATCTTCCTTAACAGAGAGCATGATCGGAACAAGCATCGTGAACAACGTTCACTACTCAGTGAACTCAGACCGCATTCACATTATCACTGCGACCGCGGTTACAGGGGCACCCTGACTAGATGTCTGATTCACACCACGAATATTACAGGGATACAATGGAGATATTAATATACCATTACCCAAGCAGCCATGATTATATTCACAGTATGAGAATGAATAATGTCACATAACGAGAACACTCACTGGTAACGAGCTCCACTATTGGCACATATGTTGAAGTTAGGGTCGCAGAGGATGCATGTGCAATGAATTAACCAAAAATGTATCTTTTTTACATGGCTCATGCACAGTTTTGTCAGCCTGACATATGTTTTTCTTATCCTTTTTGTTAAATGTACATGTACGTCTTGTGGGTGCCCTGTATATAATTGAAACTTGTGATATACATGGATCTGATGATACTAATATGGTCCATTACTCGCACGTGATGTAATTTGTATCTATGGTTGCACATGCACTTCAATGGTTCAATTTCTGAATGGTATTTCATGTTTCCTTGATGAACATTAATGTGTGGATATCTATACTGACAATGTTGATCAGGTGATAACTAAACGGCCCTGACGAAGGACTGAATGCCTGAAAATGCATAGGCCAAAACTCAAATTTTGCTAAGAATTACATGTGCTAATGAATAAAATCAATAGTTTAATTCAATTCGAACAAGTTCTTCAGAGATTCATTACAACTACATGAAACTTATCAAATTTCAAAGACTCTCATAACAAACTCCTAGTGGGTAATAGGGTGTGCGGCCCACACCGAAGGCTAACTAGCCTTGGTCTCTCTTTTACATTAGCCAAGGCAATCATGTAATTACAAGACCTGCACGCTAGAATGGAAGCAGTGACAGACCCAATAAGACAAGACGAAGACTGGCTGACGTACATGTTGTCCTGGATACCATCATGGATGGCTGCCGATAGCAGCCTTAGTACTACTGTTATTTGCCTTCTGCATTACCAGAGTAGCTATATCACAATGCAAGACGACTACTGAAAAGACGATTGGGATGAAATTTCTGGACGTGGAGATGGAAGACTGATGGAGAGACGCAGACTCTTGACATGTTGAAATCACACAACGCAGTGCCCTCCATTTCCGCCAGGTACAGCGTTCTCTTTCCCCCCAGATCCACGCAACTATTGGGGAAAATGGGTATGGTGCAACCCTGATTGAGATTGCAGCTGTATAACCTGGAGCTTAGACGAGCATATGAAATACCATGGACATCTGGGAGGAATAACAATGGTCTGGGTCCCAAGACTGCACGTGAATAGAGAGGGTCCTCTAGGGAGTGTGGGTGACTTGTTGACCACAGGGGGGATTGAAGAGGGAGACCGAAACATAGCCCTCATAAACACCCATCCCACTCTCAGCCCAGCGACAGAGAAACAAGAGAGGTACATCACTTCTGGACCCTTCCTCACCATAGATGTATCGCAGGTGTGAAAACAGCTACTCACTCAAGACAGCCATTCAGACAATAACCAGGACACACACACACGTATGCCTTAAGCTACACGGAAACCGAAAGACATCTTAAAATACAAATGAACAACTTGCCCATGCTTAATTGCAACTAATATGGACAGCCAATGCAAATAAAGATGGAAGCTATAGGTACATTGAAGTGAATGGGAAAAGCAAGACGAACTTTAGAATACAGGGAAAGGCTGACAGGTCGATTCTGCTGTAACATACAGACAAAGCTTCCAGCGCAGACACGGTGCACAGCCTTGCCAAGGACAAGTAGGGAAGAAAGGTTTCCAGTTAACAGAGGAGTTGGGACACCTGCAAGGGACACAGTCAGAAATCCTCTTAATTGAAAGCAAACAGGCTCCATTTTGTGTCCCAACACACGTGGCCTGAACCTACGAGACAGAGCCTATTCATTCGAGGCAGATGGAGAAGACTGTTCCGATCGAACCACAGGCAGAAAGATACAATAATTATACAGGTTCAAAGCCAAATGTTCTGTCTCAGAGCCTAGGAGATCTGAGATGGAAACGTATTGGGAACATGCAGCACCTTTGGGGTCATTCCCACTACCTTAAATAGTTGCATTTGGCCTGGTAACTGCCCAAAGCTCCAAGGCTAAGATGACACTTTCTGTCCAATCCCTAAACACCTTCCACATTTAGCATAGACGATGTTGCACCAGCCAATCATCTGTACTAACCTTTAAGTTTGCATTTGTAACACAGAGGTGGCCTGAGGAGGAGCCACCAGATATGGCTTACCCAATGGTCACACTAATCCCTTCTAGATTACATATGTAGTTTGCCTAATTAACCAATCCCTTCCCCAGTTAGATTTTTGGGACGCAACTTTGATTTGTGACCACACTAGCCAACAAAATGGAACGACATGCACATTGAGAGTGAGAACTTGTTTCGAAATTTTGCGTTGTTCATGTTTTGCAATCCCTGTCATTTTGAATGTTAATAAAGACAGTGAACTTTGTTCTATGGCTTGGTCTCCCGTTCTTGGGGCAGAAGATATCCAGGGCCCAGTTCCTCTAGCAAGTAAACAGAAAGGCTGCTCATAGTTCCCCTGCCACTATATTATACTCTGGCTTACGCACACCATATTCTGGTATTTTATCATATTATAATACGCTTAATACCCAGAGGCTTCTAAGCACTGACCCAGGGATCAAACCTGTGTTGCTCTGCGTCGTCTTGCTTCCAAGGTGAGCACATTGCCCCTGAGCTATCCTCCCGAGACTCAGAGTCCCCTTATGGAGTCCCCCTTGCTGGGGTGGCCTACTGCAACAAAAGGCCCAGACATGTCAGTTCACAGTCAATACTGAGGCCGGGAGCTGGCTTCAGGTTGACAGTTACATACGAAAGGTTGTTGGGTTCGCCGTCTCCTTGTTCTCTGCAGGCAGGCCCCATGGCGGCCTGTTTGAAGTACCCCTTGTTGGTATGTTAATCGCTGCCACCAGCTGCAGGTCCTACAAAATAGCAGGGTGGTTCCATGGGGCCTTTGTCAGTTAATCAAGCTGTGCAATGCAGGGGGACATTTTGTCCTCCCCTTCCTTGTGACGACATTGTGCACTCCTCTGCTGGCACACTCCAACTAAATATGACAGGGCAGACTGTGCCTGCAGGCTGTGTCCTTGCCAGAGTACACAAGTCTCTGCTTTTGTTGTGTGAGCATAGGAAAATGTGTGTGGATTTGCCCCCCACATTTTCCTGCGGTCGGTCTACCATCATTCCATTTATTTAAAAATGTCAGAAAAAGTCCCAGGCGAGCGCGCGCACACCAACCATGCGGATGGCCGAATTACTCAGAGCACGCTTTACATTTAAAAAATTCAATGTCACGTGGCAGTGTCATTCCATCTACATTTTTTCTCTCAAAAACTAAGGACAGACTGGAGGGTCCTCGATTAGAGGCCCCATAGTTGGATTTTAAATTCGGATCCCATTGGAGGTCTTCAGAGAAGTCACTCACACATTACACTCGAGTCTATCCTTCCCCTGCATTGTCCGTCCTTCAGACGCATTCATTGCCCGAGCTACAGGTTGCAGATCCCTGCTCTAGATTGATATTCGGTTTGGAATCATGTGGCCAGCCCAGTATGTAGTAAAGTCTGGGCCTCAGCTCCATGGTTCGGGAGCCCTCACCAACCCCTCGCATCCCACCGTTCCGATGGACAGATTTCTCTCAGCCTCGTTTCAGCCCCCCCCCCATTCCCTCCTCAGAGCATCTACCAGAGACTCCCTCGGATCTCCTGAATATTTCCCATCAGCCTAGGTCTACTCCTTATATCTGGATGGGGTCTTAATGCCTTTGTTTTCCAAATACAAAATGCGTACCTCCAAAATGTACCTAGTAGGGACACAGAAAACAAATATCCTAAACGTGTGTGTACTTTTTGAAAAAAGTCAAACAGCAACTGAAGAACAAAAGGGGGTGGGTGGTTATGTACTCTGACATAGCAACTGTACCTTCTTAGCCTGGAATGCAGATGTGGGAGATCATCATAGCCATACTACCATTGGGTGCGGTTTATGGCAAACTTAAACACTTTTTTATATATTTTTTTTAAAGAGCTAGAAGAAATGAAGTCATTTTTATTCCATACATTTTCTTAACGATACTTTTTTGAAGACAGGCTCGCAAATCTTGACTCCATCACTCCTGCTGTTCTCCTTTTCCTCAATCTCCCCTTAGCCTTTGACGGTCAACCATTCTATCCTCATACAATGACTCTGTGATACACTCAGCATCAAAGACCGGGCACTGGACTGGCTGACCTCCTTCCTCACTAACCATCCTTCCCAGTTGCAACTGGGCCCCTTCACCACCTCACTCTCTACCTGTGGCGTCCCCCAGGGCTCTACCCTATGGCTGTGGCTCTTCAATATCTATTTCGCCGCTCTGGCTCACCTCATCTCCTCATTTCCAGTGTTATGCTGATGACACACAGCTTTCCTTCAAACTTTCCTCTACTATCTAATCTTCCTCCTCTGTCATCCCAGATTGTTCTACTGCCATCCAGGCATGGTGTGTGGCTAACGACCTCAGTCTTATGCCAAGACAAAGATCCTTCTTATTGTGACACACCTATTGGGACACCTGCATGATGTTTCCCTCCTTCCCTCTGGCCACCCTCCTTGGGCCCCTCTACCCTCACCATCCTGTGAGGCCATAAACTGGGGTATTCTTCAACTCCTCTCTATCCTTCACCCCTCACATCTTGGACGTTGCCAAAAAGGCCCACTTCCAGCTTCACCTCCTTAGAGGCCTTCTCCCTTTCCTCACCTTCCCCAGAAGCTCAATGTCTCTAGAGCTCTGGTCGTCTCTAGTTTGGACTACTGCAACAGCCCCTTCCTCAATCTCCGACTTCCCCTTCAGCTAATCCAGAACAGGCCTGCAATACTTATCCTTGGCTTCAAGCCCAGGGACTATCTCTCCAGCCCTAAAATCTCTCCACTGGCTCCCAGTGGCAGCAATGATCAAATTCAAGACCCTCTGCATCATCTACAAGGCTTTCTGGGGCCTGGAACCACCCCATCTCCAACTTTCTCTCCCTAAATACCTCCCTGCTAGAGCCCTCCACTCCTCTCACTCCAACTCTATGCTGGTCAAATGCTTTAAACAGAGAGTGGTGGGAAGGTCTCTCTTCAGAACAGCCTCCCTGCCCCTCTCAGACTTGAGCCGGACCTCATAATGTTTCTCAAAACTCTGCTTTTTTTCTACCTATTTCGCTTCCCTGGTAATCACCCCACTGCCACCGAGACTGGCTGCCTGGTCCTTCATGAATCTCACAAGTTACCAGCACCCCCCAACCCCAGCACTGCCGTTGCGACTGTGCATCCCCACCCATGGGAATCCTCCACCCTAGCACTTAGCCAATGGCCTCCTCCCTTGGCACCCCTTAGCACTCCCATCCCGGGCTCCCATCAGCACTCCCCCATACCTTGCTCCCTCCCCCGTCCCCCTTCTGTTCCTGCACTTGCACGTCCAAATGTCACAAGGCCTAGAAGGACCACGATTGTATATTTGCTGTTTTTGCCATTGTTATTTACTCCCCTTCCTCCCTCCTGGAACCACCATGTTGTTGTATAGGCTCCGATGTCATCGCTAGAGAGAAGTTAGTCCTTTTCCCCTGAATATTCCAGAAGGGTATTATTTACTATTCCAAATCCAGTCCCAAACGTTTACATTGGAACAAGAAATGCAGGGAAAAAAGCCATTTGCAGGTAGAAATACATGCAAATTGCATCGGTCTAGAGGTAGGGGGAGGTAAGAGGACACCAAGTGAAATTTGAGAGTTGGAGGGGTCTATGGACAGTGCAAGACAAACCTTTTTTGTAATCTCGGCTATAGACGCCAACTGACATTTCATAGCAAACCGGGTCACAGAAAAAGTGTGTTGTGGGGGACATGGAAGAGGGCATCATTGGTGTGTGGGGAGCAGGCACAGTGAAGGGGGACACTTGGTGAGGGCCTGGAGTGGCAGGAGGGCCTGGAGTGGCAGGAAAGCAATCTTTTCTCCCCGTCCGTTTTTCTGATATTCGAAGCTAAAATAGGACTACACATAGCAGAGGGTATCTGCAGTTTTGTACCCAAAAAAAAGTGTTTTCGAAAAAAGATTTACATCTACAGGGACGTCAGGGGTGAAAAAACTAAAATCACCGGGCAGGGACACTATAGTCATCGGGGACTCCCATCCATGCAGTAACCGGGACTGACGCTGCTTAGCAAGGAAGTAGCTGGCTCCCTCAGGCCATGTTGCCTAATAAATGAGCACAAGATACAAGACCACAGAGCAACATGAAAAGAGCAGCTATTTTTGGGTATGGACCTGCTAATACATAGAGAATTGCACATCCAGCTTGCACATGCAAGGCCAACTACAAAATATTCCTTAATACGGGCCAAAGAGCTTCTATGTTCTCAGTGCTCTCCGAGAGACCATTTGTTTGCCTTTTGCTAAATTGCATTACGGTATTTGTAGTCTCTACGGAAGAGGGGGGGGGGGTAATGGCACAACTGTACACTTTTTGCCTAACACGGTTCTATAAGGATTTAGATATTTGTGTGGCACTATGCATGGGTACCTTTTAGGTTTTATTTATTAAGCAGAGTATTGTTGAAATCCAGACATGGGGGTGATGAGGGGAAATTATGAGAGGGTGTAAGTCATGAGTATTTGCCCAGAATGTGGCAAGAGAGGCTGCAATCCTGACACTCGTGCAGTTATTGTCCCCTCATTGTGGCTGCTTCTGCTTTTCCATGACCTTCCAAGTGACATCCCTTACAAAAAAATCACTGGTGGCATCAGCTCTCCACTCACCTGCAGCTAGAGTAGAACATCTGCACATGGACACAGTTTTCTTCCAGTTTATGGATGGTCCTTTAAACGCAGACCCTGACCTTGGACAGCCGGTGCGGTCTCTATGCTTCTCGTCATTACGCCACAGCGCCCTGCTTCTGCCCCTGCTGTAGGACTCAGTTACTTATGCCATCCAGTAGTTCTTAAAATATTTGACAGAAGGGGGAACACCCCCTTATCCCAAAATTATAGCTCTCCCTCTCATGGTGTTTTGCAGCCAAGAGACCAACAGGATTTTCAGAAACGACAAAGCAGTCAAAATTCTATTGCCAATCACTTTTTACTTCCTGGATGGATTTGGATAAAATTCTAAAAAACAAGACATTTGTGAATGGCCCGCACCTCCCAAAACTGAACATTTTGGGGTTAGGTTCTGAAATGAAAACATCATTATTAAACAAAACACCAACGTTTCACACTTTTCAGCCCATTCATTTTCACATAAAGTGCAGTTTTTGAACAGCTGCGGCGCGAAAAAGACAGGAACAACTTGGGCACAAAGCGTTGACTTAAATATCGTGACTGGTTTGGGGTAAATCCATCCAGTAGTTTTAAAATGATTTGACAAAAGGAGTGGGTGCCCCCTGTTCCTCAAGACCTTTATATCGGTCTTGGTGCTTTTAACAGCAGAGAGGCTGAACTAGGCTAATCACTTGAACTGCTGGATGGATTGGGATGACATTTTCCAAACAGTTTATCAAGGGCCCCCTGGACATTTTGGAAAAATGTATTCAAAAATGAAAAAGTAATTAAGAAAACATAAATAAACAGTTTAAGTGCAGTTTTTGAACAGCCATAGCGTGAAAACCGCTTGGCAGAGGAAAAGGGATGAAATGGCATCAGGCTAAAGGTGGGGAGGGGCAATAGGACACCATGTGAATTTGGGTAGTTGGGGGTACTGGGGACCAAGTTCAGAGCGCAAACGTTTTCGCATAACTACAGTTACGATAGAAAACAAGATGGGGAATGAAAGGGCGCCAGGGAAAAATAATTTTAAGAGGAGTAATGTGGGAGAATAGCACGCGGAGGAGGGGCACTTGGTGAGTGCCTCGGAGGGCAGGGAAGAGTTTTGATTTAGTTCGCTTTTGACAGATAACCTCGGTTATTTTTTGTGTGCATTTTCAGATATCTGTGGTTCCCACAGCCACTTAATTTTAAGGGTTTTGTTGCATTAAATCTGCTCAACTTAACTTTAACAACCGGAGAGAAGAGAGAAGAGACCTGTTTGCCAAGACATTCTGTTAAAAACTATAAAATTCAAATTAAAAAAGAAACAAAGGAGTTTTTACGATTTCCTTCAAGATCTAGAGGGGATCAGAAGAAGAAAACGTTGCAGCAGATCCCAAGAAAGAGCAGGTCTCCTCACGAGCCAGACGCCCTGACAAGAAGCCTGGTGGGGGGCAGACTAGTGTACTTTTCATGGTTTGGGATCAATTGGCCTCAGGTGCCTGGGCTAACCAATAGAGTACATGTCTCTACCCAGGACTCGGCACCACACAGTTCTGATTCCAGCAAGCAAGGCAAAGAACTGGGCCATGGTGAAGGCGATACAGGAACTATTGCTCAAGAGGGCAATTGCCAGAGTTATACAGGGACAGAAGGGACAGGGTTCCACTGTAGAGTATTTCTGACCCCCAACCCCAAAAACGGGCTAATAATAAACCAGAAATCCGTGAATGAGTTTGTGGTGACACTTAAGATGTAGGCACTACAGAAAATCATTCTGGGGTCTTGAAGGGGGAGTGGGCTGACATCAGTCGATCAGCAAGATGAGTGCTACCATGTTCCCATCCTCAGGGGGCACCCACAATTCGAGGTTCACAATAGAGAAAGGGGCCCCTTCCAGTTCAGAGTCCTTTGTTGGCTTTGAAATCAGCCTTCGGGTATTCACCTAGATCCCCTGGTGATAGTGCTCCATCAGAAAAGGATTCAGGAGTACCCAATTGATTGGATGGTCAGAGAAGCAGACATAGCAATGACTCTCCGTCTTCATAGAGTTTGCCAGTCTTTAAACCAATGGGGATTTTTTGTAAGCCTGTTCAAGTTACATTTAGTGCCATCCTGGTCACTACAATTAATAGGGGCATAATTTTGAACAATAAAAAAAGGGAAGGTCCATCATCCTCTAGACAGGATGGGCCGGAATGACCAAGTAACAGCTAGGTAAATGCTGGCACTCTGTGGACATATGGCCTCATGAGTCTATATAGTCCCATGGGCATGGTTTTACTTGAAACCTTTATTGATTCACCCACAAAGGTCTGAGTCCCGGCCTCTCAGCAGTTTGAGCACAGGATTCCTATGGAGCAGGGCTCTTCAACCTGCAGCCTTCCAGATGTTTTAAACTACAGCCATCATCAGACCTAGCTAGCACAATCAATGGTGAGGAGCCATGGGATTCCTATTCCAAAACCTCTGGAGAGTCGCAGATTGATGTTCCTGCTAGACAGTATCCTGAGAAGGAACCTAAAATGGTTTGGGTCACTGTCCAATCTCAGGAAGGGAGTGGGATTTGTTCCAGTTAAGACGATCATTCTTACAACCGTGAGTGGGTCCTGTTGGGAAGCCATGCTAGGAAATCTAGGTCATCAAGGAAGATCACAGGCCATCATCCAATTAGAACGAACTGGGAGAGCTCCAAATATCTTCAAGGATGTAGTGATAAATCGCTCTGTAGTTGTAAGGGCAGACCGTTCCAGGACTCGGTCCTATGGAAACCAACAGTGGGGGGGGGGGAGAACAAGAGTACAAGCCCTTGGTTCTCTTGCGATGAAGATCGGACTTGGGGCAAGAAATAACCCGTCATCTCGATAGAATACTCACATCAGGGGGAGAGACAATGTGACAGGCGACAGGCGCAGCAGAAAATTCCCCATTTCTACAGGGGGTGGGGGCGTTGCGACAGGTCATGAAAGAGCCAGGTCTTAGATATGCCAAAGATACAGGATGCCCCACATAGATTGGTTTGCTTCCCTCTGGACGCTTAAACCACCACAAGTTGTTCTCTAGGTTTCAGACACCTAGTGGGTGTCACAAGGGTGTGGTAGGGAACACGATTCTGTGAGACTCAGACACAATGTATGCATTTCCCCTGAACTGGGGGTCATCTCCTCGGAAAGTTTCACAAGATCACATATTGATGGATTCAATGGTCAATGGAGAAATTGAGAGGAGGGAATTCCAGAGAATCGGTTTATCAGTTCAAGTAGCAGAGACTGTACAAAGAGCCACCAGATCCTATACTTAAGTCATATAACGGACACTGGGCCAATTTCAAGCTGGATGTGGTAGGGGAAAAAAAGAAGAAATCTACCTGCACCAGTGTGTGGATTTCCAGATATCCTCCAATTTCTTCATGAAGGTGCCTCAAAGAGGTTGGAAGTATTTTCCTTGAGGGTTCTGTGGGCAGCCCTAAAGGCTCTTAGGGAATATTGGTCCTCAGCTTCAGGAGGAGACAAGCTGATCAAAAGCTTAGGAAACTCTAAACCAGTGGAAGTACCAGGAGACCCTCTCTGGGACCTTGCCATGATCTTGTATATGTTGCAAAGGACTCCCTTTGAGCCTTTGAACTCAATGGACTTGAGACTCCTAGCCGATTCACTTGCAATCAAGAAGGTGCTTTTCCGGGCAAGAAGGCTGGGGAGAATTAGTGCCCTGTTGTGTAGAAACTCATTCTCATAGTTACAGTCTGATGCGATCATTCTAATGTGTGTGCCTTCTTCCATCCCCAAGGTATCCTTGAAATTCCATAGATCCCAGGAAATAGTGCTCCCACCATTCATTCCAGACCGGAACTCTCCGGAGGAAGTAGCTTGGCACTGCCTATATGTTAATCGAGCAATATTTGAGACATAAATCAGCCCATAAGAAAAATGGATTATCTTCTGGTGACATTTGACACCGGGGCTGATGGAAAAGCTTCCACAGTGCCCATCAGCAGATGGATTTGAGCAGTCATTGCTTATGAAGGGACTAACCTGCAAACTCTCTGCCCAGTTCAGGACAGATGCACAAGGGGTTGTCTACATCTTGGGCCAGCACACAGGGCGGGTTTTCACATGAGATCTGCAGAGTAGCACCTTGGGCAAGCCCCAGTACATTTAACAGGCACTACCTTCACACTCCCAGGTATGGGGGGGGAGAGGCGATTACAGGGAGGTCAGATCTCCCTAGGAGGAGTGGGGCCAGCAGGAGGGGAAGGCGTTCCCTGGAGGGGAGGCCTCCTACGCAAGTATGGTGACAGAGAAGAGTAGGTCTAGGGGTAATGTAGTGGTAAAGTAGTAGCAATAAGCCAGTGTACCTGTCCATCGGCTGGACTCCCAGCAACTGATGAACAAAGTATCGATAAACTGCTACTGCCAGTCACTATTGTTGAAATGTATATACTCCTCTAAAAAAATTGCATTTGACAAAGGGAATTACTTTTAACTGCCCACAAAATATTTGCATTCCAAACTGCAACAAATAATGAGAAAACAAGGTTTGTAACGCTCACCCTACACCCTCCCCCCCCACAATCAAATAGCACCACATGCCAGAATGTACAGAAACAAAAAGCAGGAGTGGGTGGACTACGCCCCCTCTCAGGGACCCACATACATTTCACAAACACGAAGGGCTCTTTACCTTCTCGTTCCACTTGTGCAGGTCACTGTAACGCACTTTACAAAACAGGAAGCCTTCCAGGTAAAGGGAATACAGCTGGAAGCAGAAACAAACCCCGCTCCGTTAAAAACAGGGGCACTGAATACGTGATCATAGAAACAAATAAAGGTTTTGCATATTGTTTAAAGTGAACGTTACTCAACCACATAGCGGGATCCGAAAGAATCCACCAGGTCCTGCGTGAAGGGGATGGTGACGTGCATGGTGTCCTATGTGTGGTGCGGCGGGGCTACGGGGCGGGCAGAGCTCCAGAACCTCCGAGTCCCCCACAGATGCCTGGTGCTGGGCAGGCAGCAGAATGCACGGAATCAACGCTCCCCAAAGTCACCAACTGTCCTCGCCTCCTGCTGCTGATCCCGAACGGGTGTCCACTGGGGGAGTTCACCCAGCCCCACTTCACCTGCACCCAACTACCACCCGCCACTAAAATCCTCCACTGCCAAGATTCACCCTCCTGCTCCTTCTGCACCTGTTAGCACTTCAAGCCCTTTGGGAGGGGCCGAAACCTACGTGCGCACAGGGCGGGGCGGCCCAGGAACAATGACATCAGTACAGCGCCTATTGGCGTCATGTTGATTTTAGGGGTCAAGGCTTAACATTAAAGTGGGCGGGGCGGGGGGCTCATCAACAAACACAACGGGACATGACGTCGCCAGAGATTAGCATATGACGGTGAAATATGTAAATTTCATTAAAAATGGCTTTGCATAACCACCCAAATTGCACAGGACGAATGGCATTTGCCTTTCAAAACATCAACACAACCACAAAACCAAGACAGGCTTGCAGTACCGAAATAGGACATTTCACCCTTAGTTTGTTATTATTCATCAGGTTATATAGTGCAGTGCTGAAGTCTCCGGCCTGCAACCCTGACGACTGCGGTTCGTCGGCTTTAATTCATAAAGTCAAAGAGGACATTCGATGTTTCTCATTTCAGCTAATGGGACTGAGTCCACCCTCGGAAAAAAGTGGGCGGACTCCGTCCACCGGCGCAGTGGAGTAACTTTTCTGAAAATGTTGGGGGGGACATGACATCTGAAGAAAAGGTGCCCCGCCCAAATGAATGGGGACAAAATGGTGTGCCATGAAAGTTGGGGCGGACACACACCCCTTCTAAAGTTACGCCCATGCACTGGCGTGTACCCTAGACTTGAGCCCTAAACCTAAAACAGGGTGATTTAAAAGGGGTGCAGACTGCTACTCCGATTAAATTCCAAAATGAGGTAATCGGTCTGTCCCCATGCCCACCTTCCAAAACATTGTACCACTGGAATTATTCTCCAGGAATTAAACTTGACCATCCGTCTCCACCTGACCACATACCTGCCTAACCTCCGGAATTTTTCCGGAGTCTCCGGAATTTCAAGCATTTCTCCGGGTCTCCGGAAAAGTTCCTTGAATCTCAGGAATTTTGAGATTCTTTCCGGTCCCGTCATATTCTCCACCTGATTGGCTGCCGCCGGGAGCCAATCAGGTGGAGAATATGATGACCGGAAAACGGCGCGAAATGTTCGTGCCCACTGCCTGCACCATTATAATAATAGTGCTTTCAATCCATATAATTGGATTGAAAACACTATTTTTACGGCGGCGGTGCCCCTTTCATTTTGCTTACCATAGCACTGAAAATAATTAATTCAATGGTATAGTAAGCAAAATGAAGTTTGCGCCGCAGCCGAAATAATGCTTCTTTCAATCCATGTCATTGGAATGAAAGCAGCATTATTTCTCCTGCGGCCCCGCCTTCATTTTTATTTATTTATTTAAATTTTGCTTACTATAGCATTGAATGAATGATTTTCAGTGCTATTTTAAGCAAAATGAAGGCGGCGGCGGCGCTGCCGAAATATGCTGCTTTCAATGCAATGACATGGATTGAAAGCATTATTATTTCGGCGGCAGCGCCGCCTTCATTTTGTTTAAAATAGCACTGAAAGTCATTCATTCAATGCTATAGTAAGCAAAATGAAGGCGGCGCCGCAGGAGAAATAATGCTGCTTTCATACCATTGACATGGATTGAAAGCAGCATTATTTCGGCCCGCTTCGCAAACTTCATTTTGCTTACTATAGCATTGAATGAATTATTTTCAATGCTATAGTAAGCAAACTGAAGGCTACAACAACCAAGTTTACCTTTTTGACAGGTGGGCGGGGCGTGTGGGCGGAGCCGTGTGAAAATGGGCGGAGTCTGTGGGCGGGGCATACATCTCAGGAATTTTGATTTTCAAATGTAGGCAAGTATGCCTGACCATTGTTCTTAAAATGCTTTCTGAGATTGGCCCTATTGCAGGTAATGGGAAATAGCACTTTTCTGGCATGTGACAAGCTCTTGCTGGTTTGTCGATCCCACTGAAGACTATTTAATTGGGCGAGTGAAAAGGAGCCCGGGGACCATTGACAAATATGGGAAAATTCACAAATGAAATCTTATACAAACAGCTTGTGTTTTGGTCCGTACTAGGATGCCGTGGGTAAAATGCCGGCATTCCTTAGAACGGACACAGGAAACTGGCTCTTGCGGTTAGGCGACTAGAGGTCGATGTGGCTTAAGCGACAATGTCGCTGCCAACAGGTGAGTTTGGTTGAGAGGTGGGCAACAGGAGGGTGGTGGGTGGAAGACAAGCAGATCGAGGAAGGAGAGGGGCAGGGCAGTTTCTAGACAATGTTGCGCACACAGTGAAGCACCAGAAACCCCGCCTTGCCCTCCTGTGCTGCCCCACACTCCCAGTCCAACATAATTACATCATTGGTCGGGTTCTAGACCAAAATGATAACACTCATCAATTGTTGAAAATCAATGATGCTGTAGGACGCTGTTCCGAGTCGCTTATCGCTTGATGTGCTTTGCACTCGGAAGTAAAGTGCAATGTGCCTGGCTGACATACCCCAGGGCAGACGTGAAGGGGAAGCGAGAGTTGGTGTGCTGCAGCATACTCTGCACTCTCCCCACCTGTTGCCTCACCGTGGTGTGGTGCAGTCTGTTGTGGTGCATTGCAGTGCAAATGTCCCAGAAACTGTGCATTCTAGGGTTGAGCACCAGTCCTTCTACGACCATTTCGCTGATTTTAGGCAACCATCACATGTGTGAAGGTATTGAAATAAGGGGAAAGGGATGGGGTGTCCAAATGTCATGAAGCCAGTATTGTCCGAAGGGTCCTGACAGGTAACTATGCAAAATTTGGTGCAGATTGGTGAAACGATGTGGAATTGCATAAGGAACAACGCTTCACCATGCCTGCCACAAACAAACCCACACATTTTTACTTTTATAAATACAGATGTATTGCTTTCTAATTCAAATTAATAGGGAGACAACAAGAGAGCAACCGCAATTCATTTTCGTTGTCTCATGTTTATGTTCATTATTGTTTAAATTAGTGGTGGCATTCTCCTAGCCTAGATGTTGCTGCCACAAAAGCATCTATTGCGGTTGCCTACTCCTATTTTTCCAACAATCTAACTCTCATTTGCAAGTGTAGGAAGAACCAATCGCTCTCGAAAGTTGGTGAACACAGCGTTCAAAATCTAACCAAATGCTCAGTAGAAGAATGGAAGACGGTTGTGAAAAAAGGGAGAGACTTAGGCAGTGGGGAAAAGAGGGCAGTTCCCACCTATAATAAGTGACGTTATCTTACAAAGAGTTCCTTGTTTCTACTTTAAAGCACGATCAGGGAAGCTGCTAGGGATAACTGAGTCAGCATTAAGGAGTTGCAAAATGAGAGCACTACTTCTGCCCGACCTCAAAATAGCTGGCCAGCCTTTTGAGTCCTTGGCCAGCAACCCAGTAATGCTCCCAGTTCTGGGGCTGCTAGTGTCACAGACTAGGAAGGCGCTTGCTGCGAGCTACATCACAGTCACTGGGGAGAGACCAACATAGAGAGAAAGCTAAGCGCTTGTTAAAGGCTACGTCTCAGACCCTTGCTTAGACCACATTAGGAGAGAAAGCCTGCTCAGGGCTGTATCACAGACACTGGTGGAGACCAATTGAAAGTGGAGAAGGCAATGTTGGCCGAGGATGGTGACCTGTAGCTGGAGGGTACACATATTACAGCCTGACAAAAACCCTATGCAAAGGGGAAAATACTTGCTTGCAGAACTGTGCAAAAGGTATCAAACTGACCCAGGAGGGTGACTCCTTTTTGGAGGGAGGCAATGCTTATGCCAGACACAAAGGGGGTGCCGACTCATGGCTTCTTCAGGGTTAACCCTGAGTCGGCATTGATTGGGGGGACGGGCCACACTATGTAGTGACCCATCCGCGGTGGAGCATGGGCATTGCACAGAGGAGAGAAAGTGCGACAGTTCAGTGAGCATTCAGTCACAAATCAAGGTTCCATTTCACATTGGCTCTGCGTTATTCTTTCCCCACTGTAATGGCGACCTCAGCATTTCACTCGGCACCACCACAAAATGAAGACGATGGGATACTGGTAAAACCAGGGTCAGAGTCAAGTAAAAAAAAAAGAAAAGAAAAAAGATACTCCAAGAAATATTAATAAGAATGCATATGCTTCAGACAACTGACAGCAAGTCCACAAAGGATATTGGGAGTTTCATACCTGTGAACCTGATCAAGCACACTGATGCACCAGAGGTGCAAGACAGCGTTGTCGGGACAACAGGAGAACAGAGTCAGTGTTAGAGTCTCACAGATGGTGCTCGCATGTCTGACACTGAAAGTCCAAACGGAGAACCGTCAAGTGCTGCTGCATTTCGTCCTCCTACTCCGTTTTACACGTCGGATCCGCAGGTGTTTGGCCCACGATGGTAGCGCTGGTTGAGACAATTCGAGAACTATCTGGAGGCCTACAACGAGAGTTCCTGAAGTTTGCCAGGCAACTTCTGATCAACCTGGCAGGGGAGTGAAGGAAGCCCTAGGTGCGTATTTTGATCCACAATGAAATAATGACCATGAAGGACATACCTTCAAAACAGCTTGTCAGTTACAATGAGAGTCCATGGACGCATTTGCAACAAGGCTTTGCAAATTGGTGGCTCACTGTGATTTCCACAACTTCACGAATGAGAAGGCCATTCAGCTTCGCATCATTGGAGGATGCTTATCATCATCTTTCTGGAAGAAATTATTGAGGGAGCTCTTCCTCTGGCAACTACTCTCATGATGAATAGCACAGAATCCAGAACTGAAACGCATGCTGTGCAGAAAACTGGGAAATAATTCAAAAGAGAACCGCTCTATCAAATCTGCATTTACTCAAAAATAAGTATGTGAACAACCTGCCATTGAGAAGATACTCATCAAGAGGTACGTTCTATAGGTGCAGGTGTTAGGATGCAACCTCGACACCCGTTCTTCCAGATCAGAGCCGGGCAACCATAGGAGGAAGGTCCCAGATGGGGACCCATTCCATACGTAGTACGTGTGACGAGGGATGTTCAAGGTCCTTTCCTCAATGGGGACACGACAGATTCCTACAACACCTGACAGCAGTACAAAAGTAGCCACGGAACCATTGGCAAGTTGTTCTTGCAACAGTGTTATATCCTACACCAGGACAGTTTCCTGTATTGTTGTGTTTTTCAGGTAATAAGCTAAGTATTTAGGTTTTCTGTTTTGTTTTGGTGCCTTCCTTATCCATGCTGCACCTTGGTCTAGTACCCTGAAGCTTCCCTAACAGGTTCACAGAGACTTCATACTAATTCCAAGGTGAGCGCAAATCAAACCCCCTCCCTTCCTAGATTCTTGTTTATTATAGTACTAACCTCATGTCCTTGTGCTCTCACAGCTCCTTGTCTTTGTGAACGGAGTATAGCACAGGGGCAACGCGCTGGTCTTGGAAGCAAGATCACACAGAGCAGCAGAGGTTTGAATCCTGGATCTGCGCTTACAAACTGAACTCAGGTACGGTATTAGGCACGTTATAAAAAAAAATTAAATTAATGAAACCCCTCCTGTTGACATTGCCATAGGTGCCATAGGGTGTGTGTGCCGTAGTAGTGCCGCCTAGGGCGGATAGACTGCCCTGTGTGATTTCTGTGATGGGGGGAGGACTATCCCGTATGGTATGAGTGTGTCAGCCTCCATAGCCGCTGAGAGTCTGCATCTCGTCTTGTTCCACATCCAAGGGCCTGACAGATTGCAAGAACCATTTCGATACTCTCCTGGGCAGTGGAGGCTGTCTAAAAAGATCTGGTATCTTCAGTTCAGAAATTTCAGGTGGATGTCGCCACTTCTCATCTCGAAACAGCCATGCTTCAGCAGTCGATGACTATATTAGAGGGCACTGTTGGTCCAGGAACAGCCTCCAATACTACTCCCAATACCACTGGTCGTGCAGATTCCCACCCTGTACGAACCCATTCTTGCCTGCCCGCTCCAGGGAACTATATGGGTGGCCCCTCACCACCCATACCTTCTAGATATGGAGGTGGCCCTAAAGATTACTGATCTTTCATGACACAATGTAAAATACATTACATGAATAGATCCCAGCTATACTTATCTGACCAAGCTAAGGTTTATTTGATCTTGAAAAAGCAGCATTGGCCTTGGCTGCCCCCTATATCGATGGGCTTTTCAGATTATGTTTGATAGGCAATATGTGTGAGACACCTCAAGGTGTCTCACCCGCTAGTCCCTGGGGATCTGTCATCCAGGTGGGCGAGACACGGCCCTCGCTATTGGATCCTTTTCCTGGGGGTGGACCAGTGCAGGAGGATCACCTGGATGGGGATCCCTCAGGGACTGGAAGAGGGACACATATGGGTGATACGTGGTACCCCCTTCCTTATAACACCTTTTCCCCATTCTACCCCCTAGGATATTCAGAAGCTCTACCCCCCACACCCGTTTCCGTCATGAACACTTTCTTACACCATGAAAGACAACAGACTAACACCAAGGCCGTTTAACTGACGTGTCCCAACACAAAGGTCAGGCAGAGTCAGGCAACTGAGAATCAAGCACACCTAACGGTGGAGCACACCTTGAAGAATGCAAAAAGAGCAAGTAGGCAGGTGTTCCAGGATGGCAGTTCAAGACGAGGAGAAAGGCGGCAAGACTGAAAAAGGACAACAAGGAGGTAAATGCCCTTGCCCTTTTCGGCCCAGACCTGCGAAGCCTCCGAAAGAGGAATTATAAGACCGGGAACTACAGCTAGCATGTGGTGTAACAGATGTCGACCGTGTACAGAGCCCTCCCACAATGATAAGCAAGGCGGAGGGAGGCGCTTCCTACCATGGTACCGTCCTTGACTCCAGAGACAAGAAACGACAAAGAGTTCAGCGAAGCCGGTGAGTCAGAGGGAGAACCGATAATAGACCAAGTTGTGCTTAGCGAAGGTTGCAAATGGCAACATGGTGAACAAATAAATTATCTGTTATTGAACTTTTAAAACCCAGGGAAAGACCATCTGCAGAGTGGGCGCCTATTCGAAAGACTCTGGTTGGTCCTGTGAGAAACCTGAAGGTATTCTCCCAAGTAGATCTCAGCACCCTTATTCAGGTGGCCAGGTGCCTTCAGATTCCAACTCTGGGGGTGGTAGGGGAACCCAGGGTTATGCTCGGAAAAAGGCCCCAGGTGAGATGCGGTATTATACCAGAGAAAGGGATGAGGAAGATGAGCTTCTTGAAGCTTTTATAGGTTGCACCAACTCAACCTCCCTTCCACCTAAAGAATCTTCCTTATCCAAAACCAACGACCCCTCTGCATCTGGTAATCCCATCAAAAACTATAACTCCCAGAAACCCTGCTATCCTGTTGTCTACCCGGATATTCCCAATCATTCTACTTCACGTCCCTTTGAGAATTCACTTCTGAAAACCCAATCTACCTCGACAAAACATTACAGCTCTCACATTCCCCTTTGATCAGTTCACAATCCCGGTTTTCCCCATTAGCTTCATACTCCCTACTAATCCTTCCCTCTGATCATCACTTTTCAAACTCCCAGTCAAATGTGACCAACAACTAGAGTGCCCACAAACCCTCTTACTCACTTTTGCACAACACAGACAACGGACTAATACCCGAACCGTTCACCTGACATGTCCGAATGGAAGGGTCAGTCAAAGTCAGGCAATTGACCAGAACCACACACACCTGACAGCCCTTTCCTTTACCCACAGGGATAAAAGGTGAAGCACAAGAGCACACAACAAGCAAGGCAGATCGCACAACATGGGAGCTAACTCGGCACGGCAGCTCATAAGGAGGCGAAAGACGGCGCATACTAAGGGGGTGACAAGGAACGAAGAAACCTTGCCCTTAGCAACAAAGGCCTGTGAAATCTCTGCAGATAGAAACCTAAGACTGAGAACAATAGCCAGCATGTATTGCAATAGATGTCAACGTTACATGAGACCCTCTTCTGCTGATTACCAAGCCGGGGAGAGACGCTCGTCTCGGAGGTACAAACCTTGACTCCAAAGAGAAGGAAAGCCAGGCGATTCATCACAGCCGGTGAGTAGAAGGGAGAGTCGATAAGAAACCAAACAGTGTTGAACGAAAAGTAGCCAACGGCTAATTTGAACTTTGAATAGTTTAAAGATACTATTGATGAAAGAATGAAAGAGGGGGAAAACCGACAACAGAGGCGTCCAGCACCACGTGGGTGCTAACGCAGGAAACGCTGGGCGATTACCCGATGGTAGAGACTAGCCTAGCCAGAAGGCCTTGAGAAGATGCAAAGAGAGGTCAAAGTGGCCATACAGGGGTCTTCTAAAATCCTCTGTACCATCGAAAGTCACAGATGATTGTGAAGGAAAGGGATATGAGTCCCGCTTAGTGAAACAAACGTATGAACTGTGTTTCGTTAAGATTGGCAAGAGTGAACCCGGCAGAGGGAGGCTAACAAAAAGGGGCAAAGTCTAAAGTCCCAAAATATAGTGAACTGTCTGTAGAAGTTGGCAAGAGTGAACCCGCCAGAGGGAAGCCGACAACCAGAATAGTGTGTTGATTGAAGTGAACCCGACCAAGGGGTGTCCACAGTAAACTGTCTGTAAAAGTTGGCGGGAGTGAACCCGGCAGAGGGAAGCCGACAATCAGGGGCGAAGCCCCAAGAACTGTTTCAAAAGACATTAAGGTTCGTGAATGCAAGAAGTATTGGAAGACATGGGGAAGTGAATTGTCCCCCTTGTCAGTTGATTCCGAGCCCAGCCGAGGGAGATCCAGGGGTGAAGTCATCACCCAAAGTTCATTGAGAAAACAACCGTTTATTTGTTTTGTTGAATATGATTCGTGAGGCGTCTTTGCCCGGAAGAGGGGGACCCAGGGGCAAAGCAATCACCCAACGTATATGTGGAAAAAAACCTTTTGTTTGTTTCGTTGAATACAGCCCTCAAAGGCAAGAGACATTTATTGAAGTAAGACTCAACAATCGAAGAACCTGATAGCCAGAACGGAACTGTTGGCTCGTGCTGGGCTCCAAGGTCCCACCTTGTCCCATGCTGAAAACATGGGGAAGGGAGACCCCTGCCAATCACATCCTGATTTATTATCTGTGAACACTTCTTTCATTATTGAAAACCCTATCCCACACTCTTGCTGTAATTAGTTGTAAGGATTTGGCAATAGGTTTTCTTAGTATAGGCCTTTTACTTTGACAAGACGCCACAAGGACTGCCTTATTTTTCATTTGATGGTCGAAGCTTGCTCCCATCTTAGATTTAAGTTAGGAGATTTCCACCCTGCATTTACAGTTTAATAAACACCCTTGAACTGTGATCATTTGTGTCTGTCTTTACTGACCACATGAGTTCCTTACATATGGTGTCAGTAGTGGGATATGGCTCAACTGAAATACATTGGGGACCCTACCACAATGGATACCCGAGTTCTAAGGAAGCCAACACTGAAATCTAATCAGCCTCACAGGAACCCCAGCTTTAGACTGTGGGTTACCTTTCACCCTTTAAAACTCCAAGCCATTTTTCCTGACCGGAAAACAATAGAGGGAAATGATTATTACCTTCAATGCCCACAACACTATCTGATTCGCAGGAGAGATAAAATTGTACTCTCTCTAGACTTACAGATTAGTCACTCTATCACTTCAGCCATCTATGTGGTACCTCACAGAAAGCTGGGTGTTGAGATATTTCCAATTTTATCTTGTGGAGATGAGCTGAAATTCGTTATCCTTAATTCCGCTCAGACTCCAAGAAATATTCACCAAGGTGAAATACTGGAAACCCTCATATACAAGACCATGTGGCAGTCCCCATTTAAGGGAACCCCATAGAACCCTAGCACCGGTTTTTTAAATATTGGTGTACAGGTGAAATCTGTCAATTGAAAACGTATCAGCCATCCAATAAATTATCACTGTTTAATTTATGTACATTGTTAAGTTTATCACAGTCGATAAAGTTCCCTTTGGCAACTGAAGATGTATATGTTGGTATTATAGCAGAGTGAAAATTGTATTCCCATTCAAAAGTGATTAATTTGAGCATATGGGGCCTTTCCCTCTAAGAGTGCAAAAGGTTACATGTTGGCAACAACAGGGTGTGGGTAGTTTTGTGGTTTTGAGTCTCTCCTTGGCCAGGAGATTATACCTCATGCACCAGAAATATCTAAGAGAAATCTTTCTATGAGACAGTGAACATCACAACCTTTGGGTTCTCAAGTAGTAAATATTTATTGACACTGAGTTGCCCCTCTATATCGCTTTCCCTATTGCATCTGTCTTTACTATTGCCAACATGTGTTCCCTACAGTCTCCTTTTTAATAAAACTACAGATACCAGGAGGCCCTACGAGACCCAGATGTAGGAGTTCAAAGTGGTCATAAAAGGGTTGAGCAAAACCCCTTGTACAGTCAAAAGTCTTTGACCCGTAACCAAGAGGAAAGCTAAGGGAAGTGAATACCGCATTATGTGAAAGCAAAGCAAACTGTGTAACTGACAAATGTGAACCCGGCCAAGGGATGACTGCAAAGTGGGGTGAAGCACGATAACCCTGTGAACATTGTGTTGACAAGAGTGAACCCGGCTGAGGGATATCCACAGTGAAAGGTTGTTTAAAGGACGTTGAGACTCGTGAATACTACAGGTGAAGGGATTTTGAATAAAAGGCCGTAGTGAACCCAATGGAGGGAGGCTAACATTCAAGAGGATCAGAGCCTGTTTGAGGGGGATCCAGAGGTGAAGAGTCATTACCCAACATAAAGAATACAGGAAAGAACTTTTGTTTTGTTATTGTTGACATATCAGGCCCTCGGCGGTAAGAGACTTTGTAGAAAAGAGACTTGACCACTGATGGTCCTGATATCGTTGAAAGGAACTGTAACCTTGTGCTGGAGAAGCCCAGGAGTGTGCTGTGCTCGAGAGTCCTGCCTTGTCCCGTGCTAAAAACGTGGGGAGGGGAGACCCCGGCTATAGCATACTGACTTATAATTTTGTGAACACTTCTTTCTTTTCTGGTGAATATTATCCCACACTATTTTTGTAATTTAGCAGTAAGGATTGGCAATAGTTTTTTTTTAGTATAGGCCCTTTTTATTTGACAAGACGCCCCTAGGACTGCCTTATTATTATTTGATGGCCGTAGCTTGCTCCCATCTTAGATTTAGGTTTAGATTAGGTGTTTTTCTGACCCATTTATACAGTTTAATAAACACCCTTGAACCGTGATCACTTGTGTCAGTCTTTACTGTTGCCACCATAAGTTCCTTACAAATGCCAGCCAGTCCCTTCGCAATGAGTTACTATAGATCTGTCAAGGTAATCAGGATCTTTTGACTTATATTGCTCATTTCAGGGGTTTTGTCACCCAGCCCAATTGGCCAGAAGACGCCCAGCTAACTATCTTCCATAAATGTCTGAAGGAGGATCTTAAGGATTCTTTATGTCAAGTGGTTAACTTACCTGATGCCCTTGCAGAATATCTACCTTTGGTGATTAGCATCGACCAAAGAAATTCTAATCGTAAGGGAGAGAGAAAAAGATTGGAATTCCATAGAAATCTGCCTCGCTTGGAGAAAGACTCAGTCCCTTGTAGTGAATTACAACCCAAGCAGTTGGGTAGTACCTGAGGAACCATTCTTCCTGAAGAAAGGGAATGATGAAGACAGTTTAATCTATGTTTATATTATGGAGAATTAGAAGATTCTCTCAGAGCCTGTCATCAACAGACGAATAGCAATCAGGGAAACATGATGGCTTATTCACAATAGGGAATGGCAGAACAAGTTGCTGTCCTGTAAATTCCCAACCCATACCTAGTACCCTCATGCCTAGTCGAGCTACACATATGTACATCCAAGTAGATCTGCTGTTGGACCACAAAAAATTGAGGGACTTAGTAGTGTTAGTAGATAGTGGTGCATCTGGACATTTTATAGACATTGTTTGCTCACAGGACAAGAATATCTTTAAGCAACAAACCCAGGGTAGAACCCATTATTTCCATAAGATGGTTCCCCTCCTATTTCTGGACCCATCCCTTTACAGGCCCCATCCCTCCGCATGGTTTGTGCTGAAATCCATCAAGAATATTTGTCCTTCAATGCCATAGCAGCAACACATTTTTATGTGATTGTAGGGATGCCATTGCTCAAATAGCACAACCCTTTCATTGACTGGAGACAACAAAAATTGACTTTCCAAGGGGAACAATGTCTACCGACCTTTTCACAGAAATTGAGTCCCTTCCATCTGCAACCATGCCTCCCAGGTGTATCTTGTCCAAATCTGATTCTCCTTCAAAGGGTGTTAGTCACACAGCCAGACCTGCCCTCTGAGTATCACACTTTTGTGTATGTCCTTAATTCTAAGGAAGCTGATTGACTCCCACCACATCGGCACATTGATTGCTGAATTGAAATTCTTCCAGATGCGAAAATACCATATGGACAAATTTATGCTCTGTCCGAGAAAGAAACAGGAATTCTCAAACAATATGTTGAAGTTAATCTTGAAAAAGGCTTCATCAGACATTCCACCTCTCCCGCCGGGGCCCCAGTCTTTTTAAACCAAAAAAGGATGAGGCAGAACTCAGACCATGTGTGCAGGGACGTCATTTAGGGGTTGCGAGGGGTCACAACTGCGACCACGGAGGTCTCCCTTGCTACCCCTAAAAAAGAAATTTAAAAAAGAAAAAGTGTTTTTTATTTTAATTTTATTTTTTACGCATGGTCCTGGGCTGTTGCCAGCGCCATGTGGCTCTTTGCTTCTGGAGTGGCTGGCACGTTTGTTCAGGCTCTTAAAAAAAAAACAGGTGTTCCACAAGTCTAACACTTTCAGCAGTGACCCTAAATAAGAAAGTATAAGAATACCAAATAATGTGTAGTTCTGGAATTCTATACAGTAATTGCTAGACTCATTAAAGGTTTATTTCAGGCACACTTCAGGGGGTGAGTCACTGAATTAGTCTGTTCTTAAACAACTGAACTCAGCCTTCCATCCTTCTGAGGTCGATAAATGAATACCAACACAGGTTGGGTGATATTGTATGTATATTTTTTCTATATAAAGCACCTAGCGCAACACATCATTATCGTTTGCCCATGGACGTCTGCTTGCATTCCAAGTAATTTGGTGATATGGGCCTATACAAACTGATCTTAATGATACATATGGCGATCCATTCTTGTATGAAATGTATATCACATTATAGTGATATCATAACCATATTTTTCGTAGTGTACCTAGGAACAGTGTGATTTAATGTCGCTTCACGTTTTGTCAAGGGATGAAAGGTTGTGTTCCATCGCTCCCGCAATAACACTTTGTGGTGGGGTCAAATGACATCACTTCCTGTGATGTCATCAGAGGCCAAGGGTCGTGTGATGTCACTTCCGCTACCCCTGGCATTTTGGTGAAATGACATCCCTGCATGTGTGGACTATAGGGAATTGAACACCATAACCATCAAAAACAGATACTCATCATAAACGTTGTTCTAGACCAAGCCAGAGATAGCTGGATTTACACTAAATTGAATTTGAAAGGGGCGTATAACTTGATCTGAAAGGCTGAAGGTGAAGAGTGGAAGACTGCTCTCTGAACTAAGTTCAGGCATTTTCAATACCTAGTGATGCCCTTCGGGTTATGTAATGCCCCCACCGTATTTCAATACTTTCTGAATTATATCTTCAGGGATATCTTGGACATTTGCATTGTCATTTACTTAGATGACATTCTAATCTATTCTGCTACTTCATGTGAGAGAAGTACTTACAAGACTACAGACACATTGACTATATTCCATGGCCTCCAAATGCAAATTCCATGTCAATAGTCACTTATTTGGGTTACAACTAAACCCCTTGGGGCATTGAAATGGATCCTTAGAGGATATTATTATATCCGCCATCATAGACTGGCCTTGTCCCAAGAACATCAAAAAACTACAGAGGTTCATAGGGCTCTCTAATTTCTATAGAAGATTCCTCCCTAACTATTCAGAGATATTGCTACCTCTGACCAAGCTCTTGAAAAAAGGTACTCCTTATGAGTAGATGAAGTCTACAGAAAAAGCATTCAACAATATTCACCACCGCCCCGGTAATTAAATCACTGGATCCGAGCCTTCCTTATATTCTGGTAACTGATACTTGCAATCATGCCTTTGGTTCATTATTGATACAATAAGATCCTGTGATGAATATCTCTTATCCAGTATTATTCCCGTAATTTCACGATGGCTGAGAAGAATTACAGCATCTTTGAAAAAGAACTTCTAGCTATCAAGGAATAATTTCTCAATTGAAGACATCTTCTAGGAGGGGCTCGGCATACCATCACCATTTATACTGATTATAGGAATCTTGGATTTCTCAAAACATCTATTCCCGATTTGACTTCCTAGTTACCTTTAACCTGGGAAACCAGAATACCAAAGCTGATGCCCTCTGCAGAGTTTTCATAGAACAAGAGAAGGGAACAGAGGGGATTCCTTGTGTCCCATCCAAACAAATTATAGCCATGACCTGTCCTAAGATGTTTACTTATGAAGAGGCTCTAAGACACACCTACACCCCAGCGATGAAAAATGGATTCTTGGAAAATGTATCAGATCATCGCGAAGGCCAAGGCCTACTATTGCACCAAAATAAAATCTGGTTACCAATCTGAGAAAGTCAACACATCCTGTTAAAATGGGGCAATGACCTCGCTGGAGCAGGTCATTTTGGATTCAAGCAAACACTAGAAAAAGTACAACGCTTTGCTTGGTGGGCTTTGATGCGGTGGTACATGGTAAACTACATTCATGGATGTGGAATATGTGCTAAAGACAAGACCATTTGTCGGAAACCTATTCGACTACTACTCACATTGCCTATTCCTGATAAGCCCTGGCAAGTGTATTCTATGGATTATATTATGGAGCTTCCTCCCAATTACAGAAACACAGTGATTTTCACAGTAGTCTATTCTTTTTTTTAAAAAATGGCCCATTTCATAGCTATGAAAAAGCAGCCTTCACCACCTAAACTGGCCCAAATCTTCCATCACAATCTATTTCGATTACATGGTCTACCAGGAGCAGGGATTACGGATAGAGGCACAACATTTGTTAATCGTTTTCTGGAGATACATCAGCAAAGCCCTAGCAGTTCATTCAAACTTCTCCTCTGCAAACGTTCCGCAGAGTGATGGCGAAAGTGAAAGGGCAAAACAAACCATAGGACAATATCTACACTGCTACACTACTGAACAAGAGAAGAGCTGGACACAATTCATACCACTTTCAGACTGTAGATTGTGGAGCAAGTAAAGACAGAGACCCCCAGCGCTTGCAATCAGTATCAATACTTGTTTGTTATAAGGCTGCCAGGGACGTCATTTAACCAAAATGCCAGGGGTAGCGGAAGTGACATCACACTACAAAAAATATGGTTACCATATCACTATAATGTGATGTACATTTCATACAAGAATGGATCGCCATATGTATTGTTAAGATCAGTGTGTATAGGCCCATATTACCAAATGACTGTTAATGCAAGCAGACGTCCATTACCAAATGGTAATGATGTGTTATTATATAGCACTTACGCTTAAGCGCTTTATATAGAAAAAATATACACCCACTATCACCCAACCTGTGTCGGTACTCATTTATCGACCTCAGAAGGATGAAGACTAAATCAGTGACTCACCCCATGAAGTGTGCCTGAAATAAACCTTTAATGAGTCTAGCAATTATTGTATAGAATTTCAGAAAGACACATTATTTGGTATTCCTATTCTTTCTTATTTAGGGTCAGTGCTGAAAGTGTTAGACTTGTGGCACTCCTGTTCATATTTTTCTTCTTTTTTTTAAGGGGCCTGAACAAGAAAGCCAGCCAGTCGAGAAGCAAAGAGCCACATGGTGGGGGGGCGTGGCTAACCGCCATGTAGGAAGGACGTGTTCGGCGCAGCTCCGCTCGATACGATTATGGATCCGCCGCCAACTACCGCTTAAACTTGACTGCAGCCACTTGAAAATAGAATATAGGTCGTGTGAAGGAGTGTTCCGCCTGTTGATGAAGTTTGGGAGCCTCACGACCCCCTGAGGGCCCGCACCATCGAAAAGAAACGGAACGTCGTACGAGGACAGAAAATGGCGACCATGATGATGCCCAGCCCGACGCTGTAGCGGAGCCCTGTGACCGACCGGGAGGAACCCGCATGGGGCCAGCCTTTATGGAACTCGATCTGAAGTGGCAGAGATTGCCTAAGCTGAGACTTGTGCTCCTGTGTCCCGAAGAAGAGCAGCGAGGAGACGGAGGGGGGAGCGCCTGATGCGGCCTTAACTACACCCTCACCGGGCCCTGCTGAGCGGCCCTCTGGCGTAGCCCGGCGGGCGGCCGACGCACAACCCCCCCCACGAAGTATCCCCAGCACGGCGCCATCGGACACAGACTGTGTAGTGCCTGCCGAGGCCTGACGGACCACGAAGATAGGACATGACCACTAAGGGCGCCCGAAGCAGACACCGCCAAACTATCATGGAGTCCTTCGCGGCCGCTGGAGCGATCGGACCCGCGGAGGCTTCTGCCCCTGTGGAGGTGCCGGGCGCCGCGAGACCCGAGCCAGCCAACTCCCAACTGCTAGAGGCCATCAAGACACTCCAGAAAACCATGGAGGACAAGATTGATGCGGTTGCGATCGACCTGAATTTACTGAGGCAGGATGTGCGCTCTATCACCGGCAGAACGGACGCTCTCGAGATCCAAGTCCGAGACAATACCGATGCCAAAACTCAACTTTTAAAGGATGTAGACATTTTGGCGCAGAAAGTGAAGAACCTAGAGGACAGGGCTGAGGAGGCCGAAGGAAGGGCCCGCAGGAACAATATCAGAATTATCGGCCTGCCCGAGGGCATCGAGGGCAACGACCCTACTAACTACGTCGAGAACCTGCTCATACAGGAAATTGGGGCCGGGAAACTGTCGCAGGGCTTCACTATTGAAAGAGCCCATCGCTCCTTAGCCAGGAGGCCCCCACCGGGGACCCCACCAAGACCTGTAATAGCCAAAGTCCTCAACTATAGGGACAGGGAATCCATTTTGGCCTTCACCAGGATGGGCGGATCCATACAGAGGGACGCCGCAAAGATAGCAATCTACCCTGACTACACCCTGCAGGTCCAAAGGAGCAGGGCCCAGTTCCACCACACCAAGGCGAGACTCAAGGAAGCAGGCCTGCGCTATCTACTCCTCTACCCGGCTAGACTCAAGGTCCTGCGCAACAACAAGGCCCACTTATTTGATAACCCAGCAGAGGCCTGCGAATGGATGGACAGAGAACAGATCCCGGACATCGAACGGAAGCAGCGCGGGCCCTAGCCGCCCGCAACAAAGGAACTTCTCCGCTCATTGACTGCAGTCGCCATCGTACATTCATATGACAATAGACGTGGCGACACTGATGGAACCGGAGCCGCGCCGGTCGTGGCGCACCTCCTGACAACACCTTCGGAGGCAGCCCCTTTCCTATCCCCAGGATACTTTGGGTGAGTTCACCCGCCCGTAGGGCTCCGGAAGACCCTGGTCTGATGGGGCAGAAACGGGGATGTCAGAGCAAGGGCAACCTCGCTAGACGTGTTATGTTTGAAGTTGTGTTTTTTGTTAAGTTAGACGTTGTTGTTTGTGGGGGTTTGAACCCCAAGTTGGGATCGCAGTTTGAATTGGACACAGACCGGACCGGGACCAAGCGCAGCGGAATTGCAACCAGGACGACCAAGTTCGTCAAACCCCTCAACCTCACGTTTCCCACAGCCGCACGACCACACACAGACCATGGCTGAGAGGATCAGAGTCATGCCCTGGAACGTCAGGGGGCTAAACAGCTATATCAAACAGCGCCGCATCCACACCTACATGAAACGCCACAGGGTCGGAATCGCCCTCCTCCAGGAGACCCACTTATGTGGCCCTAAGCTTGCAGCGTTGGCCAAGGTCTGGCGGGGCACCCTAGTGGGCTCCCCCTACTCCACCTACGCCAGAGGCGTCTTGATATGGATCGCCCCCTCTGTCCCAGTCAAGCTGACCCACACCAAAACGGACAATGAAGGTAGGATGGCCCTGGTTCAGGGCAACATAGAGGGGCGGGATATCCGCCTGATTTGCACCTATGCCCCGAATCATGATGCCACTGTTTTCTTTCGCTCGCTGTACGCTCGGCTGACCCCGAGTAATGAATGCATAACGATATGGGGAGGTGACAACAACTGTACCCTGAATCCTCGCATAGACAGGTCGGATGGTAAACATGGGGACCCCTCCCCACCCGCCAAGATATTGAACGCTCTCACGCAGCAATATGCCCTGAAAGACCTGTGGAGAGTGCAAAACCCCGAAACCAGAGGCTACTCCTTTTACTCCCCCCCACATAAGGTCCATACCAGGATAGACTGCCTGTTCATTAGCGAAGAGCACGTGGCGGGATTTGAGGACACGCAGTACCTAGCCAGGGTACTTTCAGACCACTCCCCTTTGATGACCTCGTGGGTGACCACGACGCCCAGGCCCCCCATCCCCACGTGGAAATTGAGGAGCGAAGCGCTGTTAGACAAAGCCTTCAGCGAACAAATCAGGGAGGGTTCCACACATTACTGGCAGACCAACATTGATAGCGTCAGATACTTAGGCACAGCCTGGGAAGCCTACAAGGTGGTAACTAGGGGGGAAATGATAGCCGCGGCTGGAGGGGCCCTAAAATCCGTCACGTCCCTGCTAGCGCACGCTGAGACTGAACTCCAAGATCTCGAAGCCACCCCGTCCCCTGATCCCGCCCACCTGCAAAAGATGATTGATCTTAAACAAACATGCCTAACACACTGGGAGACGCCGGGGAAGTTGAGCTATACAAAATTCACGGAGAGGAATCATGCCCTGGGCGATAAACCCGGGAAGCTTCTTGCATGGCTTTATAAACGAGAAACCCCCAAATACCCCATTTGCTCCATTCGTAATACAGACGGCCTGACCCTCCACACGCAAGTGGGTATCAACGCAGTGTTCAAACAATATTACCAAACCCTTTACTCCGATCCAGCCCCGCCCCCTGACCACGCGATCGAAGACGCCCTAGACGCCATCTGGCTCCCACGCCTGGAGGACCACTTGGCAGATCCCCTCGGAGCCCCCGTCACCCCCGACGAGGTCACAGCCACCATTAGGTCATTGCCCTCGGGTAAAACGCCGGGACCGGACGGTCTCCCGAGCGAATTTTATAAGGCCTATGAGGACATACTGGCCCCCCTGTTGTCCAAAGTATATAACGAGGCGTATGACATAGGCCACCTCCCCGACACCATGACTGAAGCCACCATCATCCCCTTACTTAAGCCCGACAAGGACAGCTCTGACTGCGGCTCATACCGCCCACTATCCATGTTGAATGTAGACAACAAAATCCTCACCGCATTACTGGCCAGAAGGCTTCGTGCAGCCGTCCCGTACCTCATACACCAGGATCAGACGGGCTACATGCAGGGTCGCACTATGTCCGAGAACCTGCGAAGGCTGCACCACGTGATACACAGCACAAACGACATGCCCGGTAAATATGCAGTTGTGTCCCTCGATGCCTCTAAGGCCTTTGATTCGGTCCGATGGACATGGCTTTATGCCACCTTAGCAAAGATGGGGATCGGAACGGCTTTCTTGAACTGGGTCAAACTCATTTACACCAACCCCACCGCCAGAGTGCGTACCAACAACACCTTTTCTGAAAAATGGAGCCTGGCCAGGGGCACTCGGCAAGGGTGCCCCCTATCCCCTCTACTTTACATCTTAGCGATTGAACCAGTGGCAGCATACCTTAGGCAGGAATACGGTGACGGGGGAATAACGATAAATGGTGTGAACCACCTTGTCTCCATGTATGCGGATGACATGCTCCTCTACCTGAGGGATCCCGAACACCTTCTCCCCTACATCCTGGAAACCCTAGACGGGTTCCACAGATGCACAGGGGTCCAGATTAACCACAGCAAGTCTTGCTTATTCCCCCTGGCTGCACTTAGTAGAACCAAGGAAGAACACCTCCCCCCTCTGGCCCTTAAATGGGAACCCACTACGTTCAAATATCTGGGCGTCGTGATCCACCGCGACCCTGAGACCGAACATGTTCTGAACACGGGCAGGGCTAAGGAGGGACTGGCTAAATCAATCGACCTATGGTGCAAATTGCCCCTTTCGATGGCTGGTAGGGCGGGACTCCTTAAAATGGTAGCACTCCCCCGTCTCCTACATTTCTTCACCAACGTCCCCTACAACATCCCCCAGCGTTTTTTCAAAGACCTGGCCATGCTATGTAGGAAACTCTTATGGCGGGAGGGGAGGCACAGAGTTGCCTTAGACATTACTCAAAGACCGTACGAGAGGGGAGGCCTGAACACCCCTAACTTTGAGCTCTACTACATAGCGGCCCAGCTTAAGCACGTGATCCAGTGGATGGCTGATGATGCCATGACGGATACACGCCTATTGCAGCCCCCAGACGCACCATGGCTGCTCAGGGACCTCCTCTGGATCGGACCAATGCCCAAAACGCTGGACGCGCACCTCATCCGCCTAGGCACTCAAATTTGGAGTCGGGCCTGCAAGTTGGTCAAGCTGTCCGACCCCTACTCCCCACAGATCCCTATAGCCGCCATCATGTCCACTAGGCCGGAAGACCGGAAGGCGATCCGGAACATATGGGAACCCTCCGGCGTCGCCACTCTGGGCGATCTGGTGGACGACCAGGGCATCCACACATTTCCCGAGCTGCACGAATTGACTGGGGTCCCACTGGGTCAGTTCCTTCTATACGGGGCGGTGCTGGACAGACTTAGGAGGCGATGGCCGGATGCAGAATCCCAATGCGCCGGACACGAGGCCATAGAGAACCTGATAGGTGTGGCAGAAGGGGGACACGAAACCTCTAGGCTTTATGAGATCCTAATTGACAACACCACACATAGCGAACTCACATGCAAGAGCAAATGGGAGGCCGAGCTGAACACACTATTCGGCGACACGGAGTGGGATACAATAACACACTATCACAAAAAGGTTTCTAGGAATGCCCGATTCCAGCTTATCCAATTTTACATCATCCATAGGGCCTACCTTACCCCAGCTGTCATCTCGAGATTCAATGGCGCTGGTGTGGTGCGGTGCCCCAAGTGCCAAGAACCCGCGGCCTCCCTGACCCACATGTTTTGGGCCTGCCCGAACATACGAACCTTCTGGTCGCAAATTCAGACCAAGATAGCAGAGGAGGACATAACGCTAGACGTGCAATCCCCCAAGGCATGTCTATTGGGCTTGTACCCACGAGGGAAAAAAAACAAACCTCTCAACAGGCTCAAAGACTTGATGTACATCCTCGCAAAAAGGCGCATCGCAATGGCCTGGAAGTGTCCCAGGGCCCCTAAACTTGTAACATGGTGGGAGGACCTTCGCAGATGGACTGTGGCTGAAACCGGGGCCTGGGAGCTGGCGCAAAGACAGCAAAAAATAAATGACTCGGAGGACCTCCTGCAGTGGATTGCCCTCACGACGGCCCTGTTCAGTCCTAAGGAAGCCAGCACCTCAGGCGAGGACCCGGACAGCCCGGGCTCACCCTAATGCCAGCAGCAGACTGCGCAACCCCGGTCCGGGTTTACTTGGGGAGGGAGGGAATGGGGAATTATTGTGGATATTTAATTGATTGTCGTGTTGATGATACGGGTTGTATGTTTCTTGGACCCCTAGATGACGTCCCTGAAGACTGCAGGTGATTAGTATAGTGTGGGTGTATTTTCCTACACTCCACAGTTCAAGAACACTATCACACAGGGTTTATACAATCACACTGCGCCAAACAATAGATTTTTAAAATGCATAATTATGCATAGTTTAATGGTAGATCTGATCAGCCTGACACGTCTTTCGAGAATGTCTCTTCTTCTGAGGCAGTTGCACTTGTCTGATTTCACCACAAATCTTTTAAAGCAAAAGATTTTTCCTCAATTATTACTCTTGTGTATTAGCACCAACTCTTTAGTCACAATTTCAGCCTTTCGGCATCTGTCTATTTCACAGGAAAATGTGCCTATAATGACTCTTACCTGTGAGGAGACAGAAATGAAAGGCGGACACAAAGTTATATTATTCTGTAAGTCATACATTTTATTAAACAGAAATGGGTTGGAAAAAGGCGTCTGTAGCCCTATTCTAAAGAGGATTCTCCCTACCTGAAAACTAAAACAAGAGATCTGTCTGTGTCAAGTAGTCAGTAACTTAAAAGGCTGTCCATGTGTCCAGAACATTCGAAGCTGACCGTCACACTACAAACGAAACAGAAAAAAGTACATGGAAATGCCTTTGACTTAATATTAGTAAAACGTGTTCACAACCAAACTAAAAAGAATAGTTCCAACAAAAGGTGTTTCCAGTGAGAAACCATTAGATCCAGAGGGTGGCTCCCTTCTCTTGGATTTTTAGGTAGGATGGCAAAAAAGAGTCTTTTTAGCCAACAATTCCATTGTGTGGTGTTTCCAAGGATAGACCTTTGGATCCAGAAGTTGGTTCCCTTCCCTTGGACTTTTAGGTAGGATGGCAAAACGTGTCTCTTTATCCAACAGTTTCTCTGTGTATTTCGTAATTCACAAAGTTCTTGTCAAACAAATCCCATAACAGTCTTTCATTAGCTGCAAACAATGCATTCCAACACAGTATTTCTTTAGCTTTTCTTGATATGATACACTCCCCTACCAGGTATCTTCCCCAAAGGTGAAGTTCTTTACACAACTTCAGGTGTCTGGTATACTCCCATGCCAGGACTTCTGCAAAAGTTCCCAAGCTAAGGTTATTTTTTCCCTCCCCTTCTCTAACAGGCTTTACCTCCCTACTGCCTGCCAGGACTTCTGCAAATTTTCATAAGGTAAGGGTTTTCCTTTCTCCCCCCACTTTTCCTCTCTCGGGCTTTCCCTCCTAAGTGCCTGGTATATTCTTCTGCCAGGACTTCTTATTTGTTTCACTGTTCTTTTCATTGTACAAAGTAGTAAATGTTCTAAGGTGTTCAATATATTTGCTTATGGTAGCACTTGTTTTAACTTTCCCCCACATTGACATCACATGCATCCGGGCTTGCCTGGGGCTTGTTGTGACCCTTTGTTTCATTGGCTTTTAAACATTCCTCTTATTGGCATTTGAACTTGTGCTTTTCCTTGATTGCAATTAACTAAGCTTGATGTCTTTCTGTCACTTGCATACATACTCTTCGTAGAGTTCAAACATTCACTAGCGTGCGTGTGATAACACCCCAGGATCCCCGCTGCTCTAGGCAGACTAACCAAGTCTTCCTTGCATCTCCAACGTTGCTCATGCTACCACAATGTTGTCTCTTCCCCTTTGGGATTGTACAGATGCTCTGCCAGCGTCCAACGCAGCTTCCTGTGCAACTGCCGGCTTCCCTGGACCGGAGTACGGTGTTAGTTTGTGCAGTTGTGTTCCGTGGAGTCTACGTGGGGGTCTCCAGCCTCGCCACGGCTTGCCTTCCTCTATCTTCTGTTTAGCTCTGCTTTCTGTCTTGCCACACTGGTCTGGACACCTCACGATCAGGAGCCCCAGCACGGGGTTCCTCGTTCTCTCCTGCACAGCTGCGTTCTGCACTGTCTCTGCCATTTTTAAATGTCCTGCTTACTTTGTGTGATGAATCCTATGTTTCTCTCACTAAAACGCTACCTAAAGTCTCCTCCCAAGTGGCCAGGGAAAGGCAGACCATTCCTGATCCTGACCTTGGGGGTGGTGTACTGTGGGAGGATCACCTGAGAGGAGACAATGCCCAGGGTGGAGAGGAGGTTCCATGGGATGAGACACAGTATTTGTCCTTTAAAAGGGAGATCCTGGAGCCACCAGGGGGCGCTGAGATGAGCTGAAGTCTCTCAGCCGATCTCCTCACCTGGGCGGGTAATTTTTTGATTTTGAGCCCCCCCAGCCCGGTGTGTTCTGAGCCCTGTCCCCCCTGGTGCATTACGGCACTGCAGAGAGTCCAAAGAGTGAAAATCTGACCTTCGGGAGTGCCGGCAAGCGGTCGTTTGCAGCCCTTTTCGCAGATGACGGACGGAGCCTGGTGGGCAGCCCCGCCGAGAGAACCGCTTTCCGAAGGTCTTGCTGGCGGTGGGGGAGGGACTGAAGAACGCTGAGTGCCCGCGCTTTTGGTGTACAGGCATTTGTCCTGCGTACCCCCGCGCCTGTGGCCCCCGGCTCCCGAGAGGTGTGAGTGAGTCGCCAGGCCTGGGCGAGCCGTGGATGCCCCATAGAGGAAGAACCTTGGTGGCCCGGTGTTCTCCCGTGCCGAGGCCGAGCGACCTGGTGTGCCGAAGGAGGAGCGGCTGCCCGCAGGAGAAGGTGTGGGGCTGGTGCGTCCCTAACCGCGGCTCGGTGCCTGCTGTCGGGGGAAGGAGAAGCTCAGAGCCAGTGTGGTGAGCGGCGGCCGGGGGACTGGAGGTGTTCTTCGTCTCCCTGCTGTCCCGGGAGGCCAGTACTCAGCTGGGACGGCGCTGAGGGCCACGGTGTACGTGCAGTGGACCTGTTGGGCTGAACGTCCCTGCAGGGACGGGTGACCGGGTGAAGGCCTTTTCTAACTTTGTGTGCGGCGGGGTGTGCAGTTGCCCCCCGCCCCCTCTGTCTATCTTGGACATTTGTCCCGGGGGGCCACCCGCCGCAATCTCTCTTCCTGAAATGTGACTTTAATCTGGTACCTGCAATCCTCTTTTTGTAAGGTGTTTGGCTACTGCAGACCTCTGGGAGTTTTGATGCCCGGGCTCCCTTGTGGGTGTCTGGGGTCCCGTCCACCTGTGACCCAATATCTGCGGGCGGGCCCTCTCTCCTGCACTCCCCCATAGTTGGATTGCCTCTGCCCTGGGGGTCCTTGAAGAGACATTGTTTGTTTGCCCCCCCCACATACATAAAGCCTAGACATCTACTTAAGGGACCTCTGAGACTCACACGCTTCACTGGAGCAGACCCCTGGCCAGTACCAAGAGGAGGAGGGGCTTGAACTGTTCCATAACTACCCCCTCCTGTGTGTCTTACCTGCATTGGAGTGCTTCTGGAGATGGGGGGTGGATCTCTGCTCCTCAATTAGGAATCCACGGTGTGACTGGCCAGGGGGTGTGCAGGAGGATTGCAGTGCTATCTCGGAGCTGGAGAAGAGTGGGGGGTTGCATACACCCCCGCCCCGGAGGTCACACAGTCTGTGAGTGCGCTGAGTGCGGTTGTTGATGCGCGGAGTGCAGGCTCTGCAAAGGTTTAGGCGGTCGCCTCAGCGGCTAGTGGGAGGTCTCACCATGCAGGATACCAACCAGCCCGAAGCAGCGGACACTCTATCTATGAGTCGGAACATGGCGGGACTGCTGGAGTAGATTCGAGGTTTTAGAGCAGATATAGGGAGGAGGCTGGACTCCCTTGATAAAAAGGTGGTTGACGTGAAGGACCGCGTCCAGGCCCTTGAAGCTAACCAATCTTCGGCTGACCTTTTTGAAACCCAGTTTGATATGCGGCTGGTGGACTTAGAGAGGAGGGAGGAGAAGATCATGCTCAAGCTGGACGATTTGGAGAATCGGGAGCGACGCTCCAAACTGAGATTTCGTGGTATTCCAGAGCAGGAGGGGGAGACGCAAGCGGATATTGTGAGAAAGGTTAAGGAAATTGTCAATACCCTGTTTGGTGGGGAAAACACCAGCGTCCCCACCATTGGCAGGGCTCACAGAGCGGGAGGTAGCGCAGGTGGTCCCTGCTCAGTCCTGGAGAAGTTTCACGACTTTGGGGAGAAAACCAAGATCCTGGAGTTGGTTCACCGAAGTGGTCCAATTGACTGGAACGGAGCTAAAACTTCTATTTATCAGGACCTCTCAGCCCTTACGCTTGCCCGCTGGAGACTTTGTAGGCCACTGACGACATGGTTGCAAGCCAAGGGGCTGCGCTACAGGTGGGGTCACCCATTCTCGCTCTCTTTTGAATTCAACGGCGACAAGTACTCCCTCTCCTTCGAATCCGATATACAGAGAGCGATGGGGGAGCTGCTTGGGGACCCTCCTGTAGGACATTTTCAGCCGAGTGACGGCTCTGACAAAAGCCGTCAGAAAGGTTCCTCGGAGTTCTTGGGACGGTGGCGAGTCCGAGGACATAGCAAGTATAGAAAGATGAATCCGCCCTCCCCGGGACAGTCAACTTCTTGAGGCGGAAACGGGGATCTAGTCGAGGGTCGTGATGACAAGTCCTTGGAACTTGGTTGAAGGGGTTGGGTCATCTTGGAGTTTATGATTGCATTTCTGTTTGAACTTTAGATTGCCTTCTTGACTACTGGTTCCTTCATTGCAGAGGGGGGGCTCAGAACGTTGTGCTGTTTCGAGGGGGTTATCGTCCAGGTGAGGGCGATCCATGGTGGTCTGGGGACTTGGCGGTTGGATGTCGAAGTCCTTTCAGGCGCTCATAAGTTGGGAGAAGGGGAGGGGTTGGGTTTGTTGGGGAGGGGAGGGTTTAGAGCTACAAGTCTTGCAGGGTTCAGTGGCTTTTTCTATGGTTGTCTTATGCGCACAGAGGTTATGGAGCTGGGTTCGCACGAAGACCCCCCTTCGGGGGTGGACGAGTTCACTGGCTTTTCCAATGGGTGATTCGGTTCAATACCTGTCGGTGGGATGCCTAAACGGTCGGGGCTTAAATTCTCCGACCAAGAGGTCTTTGGTGTTAAGGGAATTTGTAAGACTTAAACTTCAGTTTCTCTTTGTGCAGGAGTCTCATTGGGTAAGGGGGAAGGAGCCTACCCTAAAGTCCAAAGCGGTCCAACAGGTGTTTCGGTCCTCATACAGGTCTAAAAAGCGAGGGGTTATCCTCTTGGTTTCTCCAAATGCACACTTCTCCCCGAGGGCCCATACAGTTGACCCAGAGGGCGCTTTATTATGGGTAAAGGAACATGTGAAAGGTCGTGACTTCACTTTTGTGGGGGTGCACGCCCCGAATGAAGAGCAGGACACTTTCTGGCAGATGATGGGGGGGGAAATTAGAGAATTTGCAGAGGGAGCTTTGATAGTCGGGGGAGATTTCAACATGGTTCTGAACCCGAACAAAGACAGGAAATCCTCCAAGCCCTGCCCAGAGCTCAGGTCCCAGCGTAAGTGTGCAGAATTATTCCACCGAGTCAATGAGGAACTGGGTTTGGTTGATGCGCATCCCGCTGGGAGCAACCGAGATCCCCTCTACAGTTACTTCTCTGCAGTGCACCAATCCTTCTCCAGGATTGACTATGTGCTTGTCGACTCATCCATCCATGATTGCATTTCTGAATTTAATGTGGAGACTGCCTCCTGGTCTGACCACGATCTTGTTCGAGTTACATTGGATGTTCCACTGTTGGCCCGGAGTAAGTCAAGATGGGTCTGTAATGATTCCCTGCTAATGGATGGGGAGATGAGGAAGTCCCTCTTGGCCTCTATCATTGAATTTCTCTTGTTAAACGACACTGGGGGCTCGCAGGTGGGTCAAGGCAAGCGTGAGAAACTCCAAAATCCTAGGGCGAGGTTGTCCGCCCTCCTTGTAGGCCAGACTGAGGGAAAGCTTGCATTCCTAAAGCAGCGCTACATGGAAAAGGGAGAGAAAGCGGACAAGATCTTGGCTCGGAGGTTGAGGGAGCTTCGTAAAAGCAGGCAAGTCAACTTTATTTCCAATCTAGAGGGTGAGAAGTTTCTGGGTGATGAGCAAATAGCAGAGCAGTTCAGGCAGTACTACGGAAAACTCTATACCTCTGAATATACTGGGGATGGGGCCGAGGTGGACCGGTTCTTTGACTCTCTCTGTCATAAATCTCCCCCGTCTCACCTGTGATCGGGATCTTCCTTGTTCGGCCGCAGGACTCTTCCTGTGGGTGGTTCGGGTCTTGAATAGGCTCGCCCGAGCCTCGCCAGGTTGCAGAGCGCGTTCAGGGTTCCGGGAAGTTCATGGTTACAGGGTGTCCAGGATGAGCGATAAACAAGCAATGTAGGGGGAAAGTCCAGGAACAGGAAAAAAGGCAAGGAAGGAAGTAAGAGGATCAAGGAAGCAAATGTAGAGAGCAAACACACGTCGGGTCACTAACAAAGATAGCGTTGAGACGCGCAGACGCGCAGGGGCGTGACCAATTTATAGTATGTGCTACGACGTGAAAGCTAGTGCGTAGCATGGAGCTTGGTACGGCCATGTTAGGAGGAACGAGGAGTACAAGCCCTTCGTGACAATGACCATGAGGTCCAGAAGGGACAATTTCGCCGGGTCATGACAGCATGCCCCCTCCGAAGACTGGTTCCTCCAGGCTTGCCTGGGTGAATAAGATGGAATCTTCTGAGCAAACGAGGGGTCTTTAAATTAGAAACTGGTTCCCATGTTCTCTCGCTAGGGGGGTAGCCTTTCCACTCGACCAGATATTGTAATCAACCCCTTCTATTCCTGGAATCACATATCCTGGACACCTCATATTCCAACTGGCTGTCCACAACAACAGGTGTGGGTTTGAAGGGTTTTCGAGTAGAACTAACGTAGGGTTTCAACAGGGAAGTATGGAAGACTTGATGTATCTTCTTCCAGGAATCCGGGAGCTTAAGTCGGAAGGAGACAGGATTGATGATATCCTTTATAGAAAATGGACCATAATAGCGAGGAGCCAATTTGGTTGGTCGTAGATGTCGAGGTAACAGTTTCGAGGCTAGCCAGACTTGATCGCCAACTGAATAGGAAGGTGATGGTCTTCTCTTAGAGTCTGCATATCTTTTGGTTCGAGTCTGGGCCTGTTCTAACTGATCCTTGGCCTCTCTTTGTAAGTCGATCAGCGTCTGAATCCAAGAGTCAAGGGTAGGTACCGGAGTAGATTCTGGAAGAACTGATGGTAAAACAGACGGATGATAACCTTGACTGCAATAGAAAGGGCTGATCTTGAGAGCTGAATGATCTGAGTTATTGTAGGAGAATTCGGCTAAAGGTATAAGGAGAGACCAATCGTCTTGAACCTTGGTGGCAAAACAACGAAGATATTGTTCCAGGGTTTGATTTACTCGTTCCGTTGCCCCATTGGTTTGTGGATGATAGCCTGAAGAAAGGGCACGTTGGATTCCTAGAACACGACAGAGATGTTTCCAGAATTGTGAAATATATTGAGGTCCCCGATCCGAAATAATCTTGGAAGGGAGGCCATGAAGACGAAAAATATGTTCCAGGAAAATTCCAGCAAGTTCTGAGGAAGATGGTAGTTTATACAATGGTGTAAAATGAGCTAGATGAGTGAACAAGTCAATGGTTACCATGATGGTTGTATATCCTCGGGAAGGTGGTAATTCAACAATGAAGTCAGTGGCAATAACTTCCCAGGGTCTGGTTGGCAACGTAGGTTGTAGAAGCAGACCCGCCAGCCTCTGATTATCGTATGTGTTCTGACTACAAATTGCACAGGTCTTGATGTATTGAACTACACTGGACTTCATCCCTGGCCACCAGAACTGTCTTTGTATAAGACGGAAGGTGTTGGTTACCCCTCGATGGCCGGAGTGAAGAATATCATGGCATAGATTCATTACCTTCTGTTGAAGTTCTTTTGTCGGAATGACCACTGAATTGTTCTTGAATAAATAACCTTCCTTGATTGTCAAACGCCAGGGATTTTTCTCGGATATGTCCTTCCAGAGTTCAGATGATTGAGTCTGTATGTCATGTACAGGCGTGCAGGCAGTGCTAAGAAACGGATGCATAGCCCTTTAAGAACACTACAACCAGGTGCCTGGAAGTTGGCATGGCAACGCTGGCGTCCTCTCAGCGTTTCCTACGGCCGACGCTGGAAGCCGCGGAACGCTGTCATGTGACCTCTCCTTTTTAGGCACCGCCTTCATTTCGTATCGGTGCTTCTGATTGAGGATTGGTGGCGCTTCGTACTTTGTGCATTTTATCCTGTTCCCTTGAACCCCTGTTGCAGCACCTTCCCCCCCCTTTCCCTCCTGTGTTCCTGATTGCCTCGTTTCCTCAACCCGGACCGTTACCTGGCTTTGATTCTGGACTGCCTTGTTCTTGTTTGCTGCCTGCATCGTGCTTCGACCTCGGACTGCTCACGGACGTCTTAGCCTTCGCCCATTTGTTTTGGTTACTCTTTGTTTGTCATCTGGATTGCGTCTGGGTATTCTGGGATTGCCGTACATTGGAACTTTTCGAACTTTGGATTGCTGAACATTGGAACTTTTCGATCTTTGGATTGCTGAACATTGGAACTTTTCGAACTTCGGATTGTTGAACTTTGGAACTCGAACTTTTTGGATTGATCACACTTGATACTGGGATTTCCTTGCTACGCACACTAACAAGTGTGTATGAGGCGTCCTCGTGCCGGCGGGATAGGTGGTTCCCTTCCTTTCTTCCACCTGACTCTCCCCGGTGTTCACCCGGGTAAACACGGTAAGCCATAGTCTTGCATGGCAAATGGGTTGTTATTAGCATTTGATCAACGTATTGTATTCTTTAACCGGAGTGTTTGGGTCTGGTCAGAAGGGCGGTTGGTTATACTTCTGTGTTGTGTTAACCCCTCACTTGCAGATCCAACGCCTGCCCTCGACCGCTCGTACCACCCTGACTCATCGATAACAGCTCCTGCGACACGTGTCTTCATCTGGGTCGTCTGGGTCTCATCTGGCATCCTTTCTTTCCTCTGATTGATCGCTCTGGCTGTCTGTTTCTGGAGCCAGAGGGTTCCATCGGGAGGAAGAACTCTTCGGCTACACGACGTGGGCAACTTGACTCTGACATAATCAGAAGCCTTAATATGGATGCCAATGAGACGCTGACCAATATTTTACAATTGGTGGCCGACTTACGCAATGACATGACTGCGGCACATTCAGCCACGCAGCGACGCATTGATGAGTTGCAAGCAGGGTTTCAACCCCTTGGGGCAGCTGCGCCTCCTTTGGCTAGTGTCTCTGGGGCAGGTGCTGGTCCTCCCCAACAGGGTGCTGGACCAGTTTATATGACTGCCCAGTTTCCCTTGGCTCCGCCGGAACGGTTCAATGGAGACCCCAAGACCTATAGGACCTTTTTGAACCAATGTAGACTGCATTTTCTGTGCCGTCCTGCCTCTTTTCCGGATTCCACTACCAAGGCGGCGTTTCTGTTGTCCCATTTAGGGGGTACCGCAGCTGCTTGGGCCAATCCGTTGTTGGAAGATGGCAGCCATCTTCTTTACAATTGTGATGCCCTGATTGAGGCTATGAGTCGTGTGTTCGACACACGTTACGCCACACAAGCTACTGATTTGGAACTGCTCGGTCTCCAATAAGGCAGTTCACCTCTCTTGTCTTATCTAGCCAAGTTCAATCAGCTGGTGGCGGAAACCGGTTGGCCCGAAGAAAAGAAGGCCTCTCTCGTCTATAAAGGGCTATCCGACTCCCTAAAAGATACACTGGCCACCGTTCCGGTAATCCCTACAGCTTTTTCGGAATTATTGGATTTGGTTCTCCAAATCGATTCCCGACAAGCAGCACGGAGGGGTGAAAGGCGAACGGCTCCTCCTGTTGCTCTCTCCGTTCCTTCACCTGCCGCTGGGTCCACGGAACCCATGCAGATCGGGGCACTTAGAACTCCTTTGTCGGCAGAAGTTAGGGAACACAGGAGGAAGAACGGCATATGTTTCTACTGCGGAGGATCAGACCACTTACTCCGAGAATGTACCAAAAAACCCACTAAGAAACAGGGAAACGCCAAAACCCGGTGACTGAAGGGGTCCAGATGCCGGGTGGTTCTTCGATAGATCCCACAGTTTACAGTCCATATTGTCTGTCTGTTTCCCTGTCGTTCCCCGTTTCTGAGAAATGGGCCCTGATGATGGTCTTGGACTCAGGAGCCACGGGGAACTACGTGGATGCCGCTTATGCCCGGTATTTGGGTCTGCCGGTTATGCATAAAACATGTCCTGAAGTGGTGAATTCGGTGGATGGCTCTTCCTTGGTCTCTGGGTTAGTGACGGAGCGGACCACTGATCTCACCATGATCACAGACTGCGGTCATCAGGAGAGCATATATTTTGACCTCATTGCGGCACCGCAGTTCAAATTCATTCTTGGCTTACCATGGTTAAAACTGCATAATCCTTCTGTGGATTGGCATTCTGGGGAGGTATGTTTTCTCTCGGAACACTGTGAAAATAAGTGCCTAACTACCAGTTCAGAGACCACTAGTCCAAGTCATGCCCTTGCTGAAACTACCCGTACTGTGGGGGCAGTAGTCAACATTGTCCTTCCTATGGTGTACAGGGAATACCAGGATGTATTCGACGCACGTGGGGCAGAGGTACTTCCGCCACACAGGCCCTATGATTGCCCCATTGAACTGATTCCTGGAGCCAAGATTCCGTCAGGGCGGATATATTCCCAGACCCCTAAGGAGGACCTGATTTTGAAGGAATATATTGACAACTGGCTTTATTCGTCCTTCCCGTTCACCTGCTGCCTCCCCCATGTTCTTTGTCCCTAAAAAGGAGGGGGACCTGCGTCCCTGCATCGATTACCGTGCTTTGAATGCCGTCACGATCAGGAATCAATACCCGATACCTCTGATTTCAGTCTTATTGGACCAATTGGGTGCAGCTAAGGTGTTCACTAAACTGGATTTGAGGGGGGCCTACAATCTCGTACGGATTCGCGAAGGCGACGAGTGGAAGACTGCCTTCAAAACCAAATATGGCCTCTTCGAATACTGCGTTATGCCCTTTGGCCTGTGTAACGCTCCAGCGACCTTCCAATACTTTATCAACGACGTATTTCATGACATGCTAGACCAATATGTAGTCGTTTACCTAGACGACATCTTGATCTACTCTCCTTCAGTTGACACTCACGTCGTCCATGTCTCTAACGTTTTGCAACGTTTAAGGGAGAACCACTTGTATGCCAAGTTGGACAAATGCAGGTTCCACGAAGCCGAGGTGGAGTTTCTAGGCTGTGATATCACTAGCCGGGGTGTGCAGATGAGCCAGTCAAAGGTTACCGCGATATTGGAGTGGCCTTGTCCTAGTACCTTGAAGGCCCTGCAATCCTTTATAGGTTTTGCAAATTTCTATCGGTGGTTTATCCAAGATTTCTCAGCCATTGCCTCTCCACTTACTAAACTAACCAGCACCAAATGCTTGTTTAAATGGAACGAGGACGCTGAACGGGCTTTTGAGACCTTAAAGTCTGCTTTTACCACTGCTCCCGTCCTTCAACATCCGGATCCGTCTTTGCCTTTCATTGTAGAAGCAGATGCGTCAGCTGTTGCACTGGGAGCCATCCTGTCCCAACTTTGCCCAGAGTCCACTGGTTTACATCCTGTTGCGTATCACTCCAGAAAACTCACCTCTTATGAGAGGAACTATACGATCACAGAACGGGAATTGTTAGCAGTGAGGGACGCCTTTATGGTATGGAGACATCATCTTTTGGGGTCCTCCGAACCGGTTCAAGTCATCACTGATCACCGGAATCTCTTGGCGCTGCAATCAGTGAAGTGCACCACGGCACGCCATGCCAGGTGGCATGAGTTCTTTGCCATGTTCAATTTCTCCATTACCTATCGCCCTGGGTCTTTGAACTCGAAGGCGGATGCTCTCTCCCGTATCCATGGAGTCCCTGAACCATCTGAGCTCAAGGGCGCCCTTCTATTGCCTAATCAAGTGGTGTGTGGGTGTACCCTGCGCCCCTCTCTGAAAACAAGGATCCAAGAGTGGGTGAGAACCACTCCCTCCGAGATTGCTATCCTGGATTGGAGATCATCCATTCATTGCCTTATAAAAAGGGAAGAATATATGTACCTGACTCCGACACAAGACACATAGCCATACAATGGTGTCACGATTCAGCGGTAGCTGCACATCCAGGTACTGGGAAAACTATCGACCTTTTGAGAAGGTGGTGCTGGTGGCCCTCTATGTCACACAACGTTAGGGAATACATTGGGCCTCATTACGACCCTTGCGGAAAGGGGAAAACGATGGCGGAAATGCAATACCGCCATCGAAAAGCGCTCGGTGCGACTATGACCCGTCACCGCAAAGTACGAAGCCATTAGCGACACCGTAGTGAACGCCAACGCTAACTGCACTAAGCACGCGCGCGCGCACCATGCCAAACCGCAAACACCACCATGGTGCAACGGTACGCCAATTCCGACCCTAGCGGACATGTACCTAACGCCATCAGGCATGGCGGAATGGACCATTCCGCCATGGCGAGAAATACGGCATCGTGAACCAACCGTAAATGGCCCACTGAGTGCCTGTACTCCACTCCCTGGCCACATTGCACAACTCCTGGCAGGCGCAATGTACCCACACCATGCAACCAGTGAAATCTACAATTCACCCATGCATGCCAACGTAGAAATGCATGCAGGTGTCCAAAGCGCCCCGTGAGTGGGCATCCATGTACGGCATGTCACCATAGCCGTACTGATGCAGCACAGGCATGTGAAGGTACAAGACATCAAAATGGAAATCAAGAACACATGACACAAAACAACAGTAGTCCCCCATCGCTTGCCACCAGCGCAAGGCAACATCCAAAACAGCATCCTGAGGGGGATTGCACCAGCCCTGTACTCTTGCCAGTAAACAAACCAACCATCAGCAGAAGCATGTACCACACAAGTTGGCAGGGTGACTGAGCAGCCAGGCACATCCCAAGAGGGGCCGATGGGAGCTGCAGGGCACAGATGGCATGAATACAGAAGCTATTCCAATGGACATGACCCCAGTCCCCCTCCAACAAACGCACGCAAACACAGGCACCTGTGACCAGCCACATTCTGAACATCCCATCATACCATCAATCGACCTGGCTGACAGGCACCAGTCGGCCAAAAGCCAATCCCCCGCCCCTGAACAGCACATCATGTAAACAGTCACAATGGCAGCCCCTATCCGTGACCACACTGTGCTACGTAGGCAAAAGCGGCCAGTACTGTACCACACAACTCAACTCAGAAGGCGGAACACAATGCAGATCATCTCGCAATACATACCGCCAAAAATCGAAAATCGCCACATCACCTGCAAAGAATAACGCAACACGCCAAATATCGGAATACAATTTAAATGCACATCCAAATGACAAAGGCCTCACAGCAATTTGTAAAATAACACCAAAACATCCATCATCACCGAGGGCTGCATCTGCAATAATTGACCAGCTTCCACTTGTGTGACGCCCTGTACCATCATGGCACACAGGGCCAACATCAACGTTCCAAAAGGCAACATGGAAGCGGCAAGAACCGCAGGTCCGTCCCATGAGGCAGGCACTAGTCCAGCTGAAAGGCCGAAATGTTGCACCTAGCCACCAGAACAGCGTAAGGGCATGTGGCCCATTGGCGATCGTCCCATAAGATCGTAATGGTGCTCCACTGATTCACCCGAAGCTGGAGGTGTCGAGAGTAGAATCCATCTGGAGGAGTGGCGTACAGATGGCATCTGCAATAGGGCAGGAGATACCTGTCACCAAAATGAAACACAAATTAACCGATTGCACTACAGGACACATGATGCATCACTATCTTCATTCAACACACCAAATCCACACCCATATGCATGCTAGCCCACTCCAAAGGAATATACACACCCCTAAATCAGTATCGATACATAACGAAACCAATCGAGGTTAATACACCATTGGCAACGTCGGTTACTGTGCATGCGTCCGTCAAGATAGAACCCATGACATGGGATTAGTAACGTGCCTAGACACAAGTGTATGAAGGCGCGTCGAGACAGGGAGGATCCGACAAGGGCAGATAGACGTAAGTCCCACTATGGCAGCCTTGCATCACATAGCGCAGGGGAAGGGGATTGAATCAAAAAACACATGTACATGGCAGACCCTAAATGGAATCATCTGTCCATGCATCCATTCATCATTCCCTCATCCCGCAATGAAAACGCATGAACATTCACTCACATAATATGTGAAACTTCCATCGCGTCTGTGCGTAATGCAGTCTGCAAAAACCACTGTGCTCCTGGCCGGATCTGTAGTGTCGTGAAGCTAGATGGACTTGGGAACGTCCTGCCTTATCGTCCACTACGCTATTGCGCATCCCATTCAATTCATGTCATTCATTGCTTGCTCGTTATGGGCCCTGTCCCAAGGACATTCAACAATAGAACGTTACATTTCCAGCCAGACCTGTGGGCGTCTCCTCACCGCTACTTCGCAACCAAAAATGCTGGCCTTCGAATTCCTCACTTGCAACATTACGTCGAAAAGGCTTCTGTGAACGCTTGCATTCACAATTACATCAATGTAGTGCGGCTGTGTGTCATAATGCTAACTGGCTGCAATCACAAATGGGACGCCACGCCCGTCGGTGAAGTACGATACTGTGCTGCATGAGGGTCGGCCATCGATCGAGCCCTACATACCACTGACTCTTCACAGGTATGTAAGCGGCTGCAATCATAGCATGTGTAACAATGGGAGCATAGCATGAAAATCAGTCAAAGTACATCACACTGCCATCGGGATTCGATACATGATTCCAATCCCAAGATGCCATGCGGCCAAATGCAGCCTTACGTGCGGGACGTGCTCGGCCAGAAGGGATTGCATCTGCCACAGATTCATTCAATCAGCACAGGTGGAGGCCATACAGGCCGACAGCACATATATAGCAGACCCAAACCCCGCCCACAACCACTCCCACTCCAAAATGCTACCGGCAGGACTAGCGATGTTGGGCCTGGGGCACCAGATAGCACTGCAAGTGCTACAACTACAAGAAGACGACGAACAACAACAGGTACAACAACCGGGCGCACAGGGGAGACGGAGGAGAAGGAGGAGGAGGAGGGCAAGGCAGGGTCAGCAAGGCCCACAAGCACTGCCACTACCAACACGCAGGCGGCCCGCAATCCCACGCCTCCGAGCTGATCCGTTCAACCTCACTGCTGAGCAGATCCACACCCTCTACCGTTTGGACCGGGACACCATAATCGCCATTGTGGACATGACACATGCTGACCTCGTGAGCATGATAGATAGCCCAACCGCCATCCCACCCCTACTGAAGGTGGTGTCTGTACTCCACTTCCTGGCCACAGGCACCTACCAGCACACAGTCGGACAGTTGCATGGCATTTCACAGCCACTGTTCTCACGGACACTCTCCCAAGTGCACGATGCCCTCCTGAAGCACGCCGACGACCACATCACACTACCACGCACGTACCAGGAAATTACCAACGCAAAGGTGGGATTCCATGCACTTGGCGGCATCCCGGGTTGCATTGGTGCCATCGACTGCACCCATGTTGAATTGGTTGTCCCACATGCCATGGAGGTCCAGTACCGCAACCGGAAACAATTTCATTCAATCAATGTGCAAATGGTGTGTGACTCCAACAAGATCTTTACGCATTGTTGTGCCAGATTTCCAGGATCTACCCATGATTCTATGGTCCTGAGGAACTCAAGAATACCACGCTACATGGAGCGACACGCAGGGCACAGATCCTGGCTACTCGGTGAGTCTCATTCCATGCATGACATCGTGGCCCATTTGATGCGTCAATGACCTTGCAGGAGGGGGGGGGGGGCTACTTAGCACTATCATTCCACTGACACCCTTTATTCGTCCCATACAGGTGATGCCGGGTATCCACTGAAGAGATGGCTCCTTACACCAATCCGGAACCCACAGAACCAGCATGAGGAGGACTACAACCATGCCCACTCACGTAGCCGTGTGGTCATTGAACAGGCATTCGGCCTACTGAAGGCTCGTTTCCGCAGCCTCAGCAGGTCTGGCGGGGCACTCATGTACAGCCATGAGAGGGTTTCTAAGATGGTCATGGCATGTGTCATGCTGCACAACATGTGCATACGTAGGAATGTGCCCATGCCCCCTGACGCTGTACTGCATGCACCTGAAGATGATGATGATGAGGGTGGGGATGTGGAGGCACCCCAAGGAGTCCATGAGGCACAGGATGCACGTGCAATCCGACAGAGCATCATAGATGCATGCTTCTAGCAACCACGCATGGTGCCTATTACACGGAAAGGGGACCTGTGGCACTGTGTGTGTGTAGTACAGGCACATAGTGGACTGTACGCCTATGAAGGCCTCGTACGCAAATATCAATGTCCACACATGTCATTGGATGATAATGAAGTGCTGTATTGTTAATGTGATTTGATTCATACACCCTATGGACCCGCCACCCAGTGAAGCCCAACACACCCCCTCCACCCTACTTCCTCCCCCCCCAACACCAGTGTCCAAATATGCATGCTGCCCGTGGGTAGACGCTATTGCAAGCCCCCTCTACGGGTATCAGGGGCACCCCTGCCCGTGGAGCGCAGGTTTCTGCCAGATCTGCGTTGGGGGCTGCCCTGGACGGAACTTGCCACGGATGACGTCTCTGCCTGCTCGCGTCCATGCATGTCTCTGAGGGTTTGTGAGAGCTCCGAGAGCACACGGCGCACAGCAGCAAGTTCAGCACAAACGTCTTTGGACGTCGCATTTAGTTCCCCCCTCAGGCTCTCGGTGCTTTTCTCCATTTGTGCTCTCAGGCTCTCGGTGCTTCTCTCCATTTGTGCTCTCAGGCTCTCGGTGCTTCTCTCCATTTCTCCCCTGAGGCTCTCACTACTTTTCTCTATTTGTGCCCTGAGTGTCTCGGTGGATGTTTCCATGGCTGCCCTGGAACCCCCGCATTCATTCGCATGGTCCTTGAGTAGCGTGGACACTTCCTGCTGTTGCTCGATCAGCAGGTCGAGGGACTGTTGCCTCTGCTGGGCCATGGACATTTGCGGTGGTGTGACAGGGGGGCTGCTCAACACATGTTGCCTTGGCACAGGACTTGTGGGGGTTGGCCAGTCGTCGTCTTCTGGGTGCCCCTGCGTGGTTTCGTCATGGTGTAGGGGATGGGACATGCAGGGGGATTGGGAAAGGTCATGGATGGTACCTACGTCGCCAGCACTGTTTTCCGTGTCGGAGCATGCTGGCATGACAGCTGTGTCACCTATGGTGCTGCTACCACCAGAGGCAGTGCCATCAGATACGTTCTTTGGGGGGACCTGTGGTGCTGGGGTTGTGGACTTGCTGGCTGCTGGGGTGCCTGTTGCAGTCCCCTCCAGTGTGCTGGCACTTGATTCCTGCTGCTGCCGTGTCTTGATCCCTGCACCTGAGGTGGAGGCTCTTGGGACGTTGGTCCTGGCCCTCTTTGCAGGCGTGCTGGTAGGGGTGTCCTGCAGCTCGTCGTTGGTATCGGACCCTGTGGTGGAGTAAAGAGGGGCGAGCGTTAGTTATGGGTCTGTGGGATTTGGAATGGCAACGTATCAAATGCATTGGGGTGGTACATGAGGGTGATTTGGGACTGGGCCTTGGAGGTGGTCTCATTTTCGTGTGGGTTGAGGATGCATTCATTTGGCTGCCTGCAGTTAGGGGGTGCATGCTGCACATGTAGGGGTTGTTTATGGCATCTTGATAAATTTGTTTATTCATTCTGACTTTTAGAGGGCGCTGTCAGGGCAAAGTATGTATTGCACTATGGGGTCACATGGTACTGCACATGTTCGTGGTTTGTGGATTTCGCATTGTTTCTCTTGGCCAACCTACCTGATTCTCCGGATGTCGGCACTCCTTTCTCCATCCCTCCGACTCCCTCTATGCTCTCCATTCCTATGGTGGAGGCGCAGATCTCCTCCCAGGGGGTCAACTTGATGGGCGACTCTGATCCCCCCCCGGTAGCTGTGGCGATGTTCCTGTTCGCAGAAAGTATGCTGCGTACGCGGATCCGCAGGTCGTCCCACCGCTTGCGACATTGCTGTGGCGTGCGGGGTGTTGTCCCCACCGCACTTACGCGCTGTGCCACAAGGGCCCATATGGCCTTCTTGTTGGCAAGGGCCGTCCTGGTCATTTGACTGGAGAAGACGACGGCGGCATTTTCCTGCAGGGTCTCGGTGAGCACGGTCAGTTCCTCTCGGGAGAAGTGTACCTGCCGCTTGCGATCACACGCTTTCTTGGCTACCTTTCCCATATTTATTTTTTTAACTGGGGTTGCGAACGGGTTGGGATGTGTGTCAGGGTCGGATTTTTTATGGTTGTGTTGGGATTCGGATTTTATAGTTGTGCGGCGTGCTGTTTCCCGTTCCGGCCACATGCTTTTACTTCCGTTTCCGTATATTTACGGTGCCCGTAATTTGCGGTGGCCGCTCATTACGGTGCCCGCTCATTACGGTGACCGCTAAGATGGGTGGCGGTATTGCACCTGGTGCAGCGTACGGCGGCGGTAAGGGCCGTTTTGGGGTCATTTCCGCCATCGCAGCCTTTCGGATTCCGCCATGGCGTAATGCTCGTGCCCGATGGGTCGTAATTAGCCGCACTTTGCTCCTTCGTGCAATGGCGGAAACGCTATTTACGCTGTTGCGGTCCGGTCAGTCAATTTCCGCAAGGGTCGTAATGAGGGCCATTGTCTCTTGTGCCACTTGTGCTCAGTGCAAACATCAACCAGGCAAACCTGTGGGCCTACTACAACCCATGTCTATACCAGATAGACCTTGGTGTAAGATTTCTATGGACTTCGTAGTAGAGCTTCCAGTAGTCGACGGCTACGACACTATATGGGTGGTCGTGGACTACTTCACAAAAGCAGCCCTGTTTGTACCCTGCCAGGGGATTCCTTCTGCTCCTGTTTTGGCAGAGCTGTTCTTGAAGAACGTCTACCGAAGATTTGGTCTGCCCTCCATTCTCGTTACTGACCGGGGTCCACAGTTCACTTCTCGCTTTTGGAGAGCATTGACTACAACGCTGGGTATAGACGGCAGGTACTCCAGTGCATACCATCCACAAACTGATGGGCAAACTGAGAGGCTGAATGCCACTATGGAGCAGTATCTACGATGTCTTACCCTCCAATGCCAAGATACGTGGGTTTCCGTTCTACCTCTGGCGGAGTTCGCCTACAACAACTCTCTGCACACGGCGACAGGTGTATCTCCATTCTTTGCCTTGTATGGCCAACACCCCCGTTCTTTGCCCAGTATTGCTGATTGGCCGTTACACAATCCGGCTGCCTCTGGTTGTCTTAGGAATCTATGAGATACCCACGCTATGGTCAAGAATCAGCTACTACAGGCCCAGTCACGTACTAAGTCTTCGGCAGATGCACATCGCTCCCCGGCTCCTAGCTACCGACCGGGGATGAAGGTCTGGCTGTCCACAAAGAACCTACGCTTGCCGGGTCGACGAGCCTTGTTGCCTCGGTTTGTGAGTCCCTACAGCATTCTGCAGGTTATTAACCCTGCTGCCCTCCGATTGGTCCTTCCTGCTAAATGGAAGGTACACCCGGTGTTCCATGTCTCTCTAGTGAAACCATGCCATCCATCTACCAGACTACCTGCTCGTCCCCCGCAGATTAAGGTGCGCGGATTTGATGAATTTGAGGTGGGTGCGATCTTGGACACCAAGGTTCGAAGGGGCAGGCGTCTCTATCTGGTCGATTGGAAGGGCTATGGTCCCGAAGACCGTACGTGGGAACCCGCGGTGAACGTCCATGCTCCGGCCCTTTTGTCTCGTTTCTGGTCTGCTCGGGGGGTGAGACCCCCTTTGAGGGAGGATACTGTCATGTACAGGCGTGCAAGCAGTGCTAAGAAACGGATGCATAGCCCTTTAAGAACACTACAACCAGGTGCCTGGAAGTTGGCATGGCAACGCTGGCGTCCTCTCAGTGTTTCCTACGGCCGACGCTGGAAGCCGCGGAACGCTGTCATGTGACCTCTCCTTTTTAGGCACCGCCTTCATTTCGTATCGGTGCTTCTGATTGAGGATTGGTGGCGCTTCGTACTTTGTGCATTGTATCCTGTTCCCTTGAACCCCTGTTGCAGCACCTTCCCCTCCCCCTTTCCCTCCTGTGTTCCTGATTGCCTCGTTTCCTCGACGTGGACCGTTACCTGGCTTTGATTCTGGACTGCCTTGTTCTTGTTTGCTGCCTGCATCGTGCTTCGACCTCGGACTGCTCACGGACTTCTTAGCCTTCGCCCATTTGTTTTGGTTACTCTTTGTTTGTCACCTGGATTGCGTCTGGGTATTCTGGGATTGCCGTACATTGGAACTTTTCGAACTTTGGATTGCTGAACATTGGAACTTTTCGATTGCTGAACATTGGAACTTTTCGAACTTTGGATTGTTGAACTTTGGAACTCGAACTTTTTGGATTGATCACACTTGATACTGGGATTTCCTTGCTACGCACACTAACAAGTGTGTATGAGGCGTCCTCGTGCCGGCGGGATAGGTGGTTCCCTTCCTTTCTTCCACCTGACTCTCCCCGGTGTTGACCCGGGTAAACACGGTAAGCCATAGTCTCGCATGGGAAATGGGTTGTTATTAGCATTTGATCAACGTATTGCATTCTTTAACCGTAGTGTTCGGGTCTGGTCAGAAGGGCGGTTGGTTATACTTCTGTGTTGTGTTAACCCCTCACTTGCAGATCCAACGCCTGCCCTCGACCGCTCGTACCACCCTGACTCATCGATAACAGCTCCTGCGACACGTGTCTTCATCTGGGTCGTCTGGGTCTCATCTGGCATCCTTTCTTTCCTCTGATTGATCGCTCTGGCTGTCTGTTTCTGGAGCCAGAGGGTTCCATCGGGAGGAAGAACTCTTCGGCTACACGACGTGGGCAACTTGACTCTGACACTGTACTCTGATTTCTTCCAGGAGATTGATCGCTTGAGCTACAAAGATTGTAGGTGGAAACATTTTAGGATAGATCTTATCCTCCAAGGGAACATAGTCGGGACGCCGAGAAAGGGCATCGGCAATCATGTTTTGCGGTCCAGGAACATGTGAAATTTGAAATTGATATTGAGCAAAGAAGTAGGCCCATCGAGCTTGTCTACTGTTCCTGCATTCCATGGATTGTAGGACCTGAAGATTTCGATGAGCAGTACGGACTTGAACTGGATTTTTAGCACCCGGGAGTAGATGTCTCCATTCAGTGAAGGCATGACGAATGGCCAATAACTCCTTCTCCAGAACTGAGTAGTGAGTCTCACTGGTAGTCAGGGTCCGTGAAAGGTAAGCAATGGGATGTTCCAACTTATCATCGGATTCTTGTTTTAAAACTGCTCCTATGGCGTAATTGGAGGCATCTGTTTCCACTAGAAAAGGATGATTTATGTCAGGTTGGGCCAGGCTGGGGGCCTGAGTGAATTCTTTTTTCAAGCGTTGGAATGCCTTGTCTTGTGGTATAGACCAGTTGAATGGAACGTCTTTCTTCAGGAGATTAACAATGGGTTGAACAATCTCGGAAAAGGTGGTAATGAATTTCCGGTAGAAGTTGGCAAGCCCCAGGAAGGACTGTATTTGCTTTACAGATGCTGGGGCGGGCCAAGCCAGTATGGCCTTCACCTTTGAAGGATCCATACAAATTCCTTCTGAACTAAGGACAAACCCCAGATAGTGAACTGATGCAGCATGAAACAAACATTTTTCTGGTTTGGCTAAGAGTTGATTTTCACGGAGACGTTGAAGTACTGCCTTTACATGTTCTTCATGTTTCAAGGAATCCTTTGAGAAGATCAATATGTCATCCAGGTAGACGATAACATTGAGAAATAACATGTCAGAGAACACCCTATCCATAAAACGCTGGAAGACTGCGGGAGCATTAGTCAGACCAAAGGGCATGACTAGGTATTCAAAGTGACCAAAGGGTGTTCTAAAGGCTGTTTTCCATTCGTCTCCTTCCCGGATACGGATCAAATGGTAAGCACCTCGGAGATCCAGTTTCGTGAATATCACTGCACCTCTCACAGCTTCAAGGATATCCGAGATCAGGGGTAGTGGGTATCTGTCTTTCAGGGTGTGTTGATTTAGGCCCTGATAGTCCAGGCAAGGTCTGAGCTCTTTGGTATCCTTTTTAGGAACGAAGAACAATGAAGCACCATCTGGTGATTTTGAAGGTCTTATGGTGCCATTCTCAAGATTAGTGTATAGGTATTCCCGGAGGGCTCTCTTTTCTGGTTCTGAAAGGATAAACATCCTGCCAAAGGGAATCACTGCTGAGGGTTCAGTATCTATGGCACAGTCTTCGGGTCTATGTGGAGGTAAGGCTTGAACGATGGCAGTAGAGAATACATCAGCATACCCTTGATAGATCTCTGGAACTTGTACAATATTAGAAACCATGATTGGTGTCTCTGGACACCTTGGTGGACTTTTAGGGGCTGTGACTGAGGTATCCAGGTTTAAACAATGGTTCATACAGAACTCCGAGCCCAGGAATAAGGATCCGGCCGTCCAGTTGATATATGGATTGTGCCTTTGTAACCAGGGCATGCCCAAAACCAAGGGGTAATGGGCTGATTTTATAATGTCAAACATAATTCTTTCTTGATGATGATTTATGGAAAGATGGATCTCCCTTGTTTGCAGACTTATGGGTCCTGAGGAAAGAGGTCTTCCGTCAATCGCTTCCACTGGCTGTGAAAAACTTCTTGCTTCATACGGAATGTTATGACTTCTGACCCAATCTTGATCAATGAAGACTCCCATTGCTCCGCAATCCACCAAGGCCAGTATGGGGTAGACCTTGTCCTTGGATGGCGATAAAAAGGCCTGTAATATCACCAATTTGTTTTGCCCGGAGAGTTCAAGGATGGAATTGATGTGGAGCAAACATCGCTCTCCCGAAACCTTGCTCCATTTAGGATCGGGAGCTGGCGTTTCCCGAGCGTTGGGGAGCAGCCAGAGGACATTCTTTAACTAGATGTTTATCCGAGGCACAATACATGCATAAGCCTGTGTGTATTCTTCTTAACCTTTCCTGCAGGGAAATTGGTCCACGAAAGGCTCCAAGTTGCATGGGTTCAGAATCAGTGCTCGGACTCTTGGCAGATTCTGTCCTTGTAGTATTCTCTAGGGAGTATCTTTGAATTGATACTTGATTGTTTTTCTTTTCGGCCTTTCTTTCTTGGATTCTAAAGTCTATTTGCATAGACAAGTCCAGGAGGGCCTGGAATGAACTAGGACGTGCCACCCTGGCTAGCTCGTCCTTAATCTCTTCATTTAGACCTCTTTGAAACAAAGTAAAACTGGCTTCCAGGGGCCAGTCCGCCTCTTTGGCTAGCTGTTTGAATCTGGTAACATAGGTCAACATGTCTTGTGATCCTTGTTGGAAGTCAAGTAGCTTTTCTTGAGCACTGTGAACCAGCTCTGGTCGTTCGAACATGGTCAAGAGTTCCGCGATGAACCCTTCACAATCATCCAGGAGAGCATCCCCTGAATTGAGTAATGGAGTGGCCCATGTAAGGGCATTACCGGAAAGATGCGATATTATGAAGCCCACCTTAGCCCTAGGAGTTGTGAAATAGTAGGGCTTGAAGGTAAAATGTACCAAACAAGAATCCAGGAATCCACGTAAGGTTTTTGTTCAACCGTCGTATTTATCAACCACTCCTCCCAATAATACGCTGTCCTTGTTCGCGGAGTCGCGTGACACGACGAGCTGTCTTAGCGCCGCATTCTCGGCTTTTATATTCTGCATCTCTGTGGAAAGTTCTTGCATTCCGCGCATCAGGTCCTGAATAGCATTCTCCATGGTAGAATCCGTATAGATCGTTTGGCGTCTCAAACTGTCATAAATCTACCCCCGTCTCACCTGTAATCGTGATCTCCCTTGTTCGGCCGCAGGACTCTTCCTGTGGGTGGTTCGGGTCTTGAATGGGCTCGCCCGAGCCTCATCAGGTTGCAGAGTGCGTTCAGAGTTCCGGGAAGTTCGTGGTTCCAGGGTGTCCAGGATTAGCGATAAACAAGCAATGTAGTGTCATGATGCCTACCTCCAAGGAGCCAGGTCCGACCCAGCAACCCCAGAGGCAGGCATCATTTCCCCCAGGGGAGTGCCAGCGGGCCCAAGCTGGGGCCCTTTGGACGCAGTCCTGGCGCCTTAGGCGCCAGGCTCATGCTGGACCTCTGTCCTGGCGCCTTAGGCGCCAGGCTCATAAAGCTAGACATGTGTTCAAGTGTTTTAATGTGCACTTACCTGATGCAGACCATGCTGCCACATCCAGGCCCTCTTGAGGCCTGAATGGAACTATTTTACCTGTGGGATTACTTTCCACCCGGGTGTGGTCGGGGAAGGATACATACCTGATCGGAGGAAGGATACACACTTGGAACTTCTTCCAGAGCTATTTAAACCACACCCGATCAGCAACTCACGCTTCGCGTTGTTCTGCTCCTCGCAGCTGGACGCTCACCGTATCAGCTCCTGCATCTGGACCTCAGCCACGCCTGTCAGTATCCTGGGTCACCTGCAAAGGGAGACAAAAGACCTTACCTGCTAAATCAGCACCACAGAGACATCACACCGACGACCCTGAAAAGGAAGACATCATTTTAAAAGCATTTCGCTACGATCGCTGCAGCGCTGCATTTCACTCACCTTTCCTGGTCGCCACCATCTTCAGCAGCGATCATCCGGATCCACAGCCACTTCCCAGAGCCTAGAGAGAAAGACAAGAACAAGGTGAGAGAAGGAAGGGAAAAGGAAAAGCTCAGTTTCCTTCTAAGTCTTACCTGTTGGGTCATTCCCATTTCATTTCAGGTCTTGCCGCTTCCAGGCATCCGGACCCCGGCCCCTATGGGGAAAAAAGACAAAGACATTGAATGACCGAATGCAAAGACATTACCCGAGCGCTCATCCAGAACTTACCTGTCATTTACTGGAACTGCACGTTTCACCTCGGGTCGGCGCCATATCTCCGGCATTCCGAACCCCGGCCCCTAAGGGGAAAAAGACAATGAACATTATTATTAAGCTTGGACTTTTGAACTTGCAACAGAACTTTTACAGAGCCGTACCTGAATAGTCAAGCTTACCTGAACTCCCATCAATCCTCAATCCAGTGAAGTAACTGGGTTTCAACGCGCCCCTGCATCAGAAGCAGGATGGAGAGCTCATCCTTCCTGACCCTAAGGTGAGACTTCACGGGGAATCGTGGAAGGGTATCGTGGAGGGTTGGAAGAGAGTGGGAGGCTTGAGCATAACTCAGTCAGTAGGTAATACTCCCTTTTCACACACAGGGTAATATTCTTGCGAGCCGGAGAAGCCAGAGTAGAGGGGCCCTTCCTGTCCATCTTCAGAGTCCTGCGCTTCACCGTTGAAGAAGCATCAGCACTCGAAGCCAGACCTGCGCCTCCGTGGGAATCAGGTGAGCGTTACATGTAGGGGGAAAGTCCAGGAACAGGAAAAAAGGCAAGGAAGGAAGTAAGAGGATCAAGGAAGCAAATGTAGAGAGCAAACACACGTCGGGTCACTATCGAAGATAGCGTTGAGACACGCGGACCCGCAGGGGCGTGACCAATTTATAGTACGTGCTACGACGTGAAAGCTAGTGCGTAGCACGGAGCTTGGTACGGCCATGTTGGGAAGAACGAGGAATACAAGCCCTTCGTGACAATGACCATGAGGTCCAGAAGGGGCAATTTCGCCGGGTCATGACACTCTCCCAATACCGCATCTTGCTCAAGAGAGTTCGGCCTTCCTGGAGATTCCCATCTCTTCTCAGGAGGTGATTGACGCGATTTCCTCTTTGAGGAGTGGCACTGCTCCAGGAGATGATGGGTTCACTGTCCGGTTCTTTAAGGAATTCCGGTCCACGTTGGCTCCCTTTCTAGCTAAGGTATTTAATGACGCCCTGGACACGGGTTGCCTCCCCACTTCCATGATGTCTGCTCTAATTGTGGTCATTCTGAAGGAAGGGAAGGACCCATCTCTTTGCCAGTCATACAGGCCCATTTCCCTCCTTAACATTGACGTTAAAATATTAGCCAAGCTTTTGGCGACTAGGCTTTCCAGATTCCTTCCCTCGTTGGTCCACGGGGATCAAGTCGGTTTCATACCCGGGCGACAGGGCTCCGACAATATCCGGAAAACGTTGGGTCTTATGCATGAGTTGTCTGTAACGCTCACCTGACTCCCACGGAGACGCTGACCAGGTCTGGGCTGCTGCGGCCTCTTCTAAGGTGATGCGCAGGACTCGGAACACCGACTGGGCTGGACCACCAAACCTCGCCTGTCTGATGCGTAGGAAGATCTTTCTGTAGATGGGGAAAAGGATTTTAATCACCTGCGGAGTGACGAGTCAAACCCCTCCTTTCCCCTTTTACTCTCTCTTCAAACCAACTCTGAACCTTCCCGTTAATTCTCACCTTAAGATTTGAAATGACGAGCTCTCCATCCTGCTTCTGGTGCAGGGGTGTGGTAGAATCCAGTTACTTCACTGGTTATCGGACGGGCATTCAGGTCCAGTTGCTTCACTGTTTTTTTTGGATGAATAAGGCGCTTTCGTAAGTATATGACTTATCAAGTTCAAGGGTTGTTCTCCCTTCCTTTTTGGCCTTTATTTTCAATGGACTGCTTTTAGTCTTTTAGCGCAGGTGCAGAGCGAAGATTCCATGTAGAGAAGACAATTCGCTGTGGATAATTCAGGTGAGCTTATGTTGGGGTGGTTTTTCTAATGTCTGTATGTTCACCCACTAATGCGCGTGTTCTTTTTTCCCCATAGGGGCCGGGGCGCGGTACTGCCAAAAGGCGTGCCGACCCGAGATGAGGAAGGATTCTCCCCCACCAATCGCCAGGTAAGCCTTCTGGCAAATCAGTTTTTCCCCAATGTTTTCTCTGGCTCACCTTTTGTTCTTCTCTTTTCCTTCCTAGGTGCTGGAATGCAGCGGAACGTGCGGATGGTCGTAGGAGTACGGAATTCCTTGTGGACAGGAGAGTTGAGCGCAGCGCTGCAACGAGCAACGCGAGGAATCCAAAAATAATGTCTTTTCCTTTAGGATCGTCGGCGTGTTGGCTCCGGATCCCATGCAATATCAGGTAATGTCCTTTATTCACCTTCTCTTCCTCTCTTCTTCCTTTTAGGTGTTCCAGGACTGAAGCAGGCGTGGCTGGAGTCAGGATGCAGGAGCAGACACGGTGAGCGTCCAGCTGCTAGGAGCAGAGCAACGCGAAGCGTGAGCTGCTGTCTGGGCGTGGCTTAAATAGCCTCCAAAGAAGTCCCAGGTATGTATCCTTCCCCAATCAGGTATGTATCCTTCCCTGACCACGCCTGAGTGGCAAAATAGTCCCACAGGTAAAGTAGTTCCTTTCAGGCCTCAAAGAGGTCTGGATCTGGCAGCATGGTCTGCTTCAGGTAAGTCCACCAAAAGCACTCCCTTTATGAGCCTGGCGCCTATGGCGCCAGGACTGATGTCCAAAATGAGCCTGGCGCCAAAGGCGCCAGGACTGTGTCCAAAGGGCCCCTATTTGGGGTTGCTGGACCTTCCCTTGGATACCTGATGTGTGCTTCCGGGGCTGCCGGTCTTGGACTGGCTCTCCGGGAGTATGCATCATGACAGTGTCCTTGTGGGAGTCTGCGGCTTACCTCCTCTCGCTGGACTCCGAAAAGGCCTTTGACCGCGTGGAGTGGCCATATATGGGAAAAGTGCTCCGTAAAATGGGGTTTGGTGACCGATTTTGTGGATGGGTTTCGGCCCTGTATAATTGTCCCACGGCACGGGTGTTAGTTAATGGTAGTACTTCCCAGAGCTTTTCGCTATCCAGAGGAACTCTCCAGGGATGCCCTCTTTCGCCACTTCTGTATGCTCTGGCAATGGAGCCTTTTGCCACTGCGATTAGAGGCGATGTTGGTGTCTCAGATTGTGAATTCAAGTTTTCTCTCTTTGCGGATGATATCTTGGTGTATCTGACTGGGATTCACGACTCTCTCCCGCGGTTGCTAGACTTAATTCATTGCTTTGGGGCGTTCTCAGGGCTAAAGATCAATGTGTCCAAATCCTGCATTATGCCGATGAGTATGGTAGACGGGGAGATTGGTGGAATGACAGAAGTTCTTGGGATGAGGGTTGAGAGAGTTAGTACTAGGTACCTGGGAACCAACATACCTAGGGATCTGGGGAAGATCTACAAACTGAATTTTCTCCCCCTGCAGGCCCAGATCTTCAGGGATTTGGATAGATGGGCTCCACTCACCCTTTCTTGGTTTGGACGTATGACCTCCGTGAAAATGAATATCCTCCCCCAGCTTCGCTATCTTTTTTCGGCTCTCCCTTGTATCATTCCGAATTCTTTCTTTGACTCTCTCCGTTTTCGCCTTCTCCGTTTTGTCTGGGGAGGTAAGAGACCCAGAGTGAGATACGACACCTTGACTCTTCCAAAGGCGTACGGGGGTTTTGGCCTTCCGGACTGTAAACAATATTACAAGGCAGCTCAGCTGGAGGTGATGTTGGAACACTTCAGGGATGACCTTAGAACATATTGGGCATATGTAGAGGATGTGCAGGTTCATCCTTATAAGGTCAGGGACTTGCTTTGGACCCCTTCAGGCGCTTTACCGATGGTGGCCAAATCCCATCCTATCCTTTCGGTTCTCTGGGCACTGTGGAAGCCGAATAGAGTCAACAGGTTCCTCTCTTCGTGGCCTTCCCCACTGACGTCATTGTTTTTGTTGTTAGCGCGAATTGCAATTGCCAGAGGTTCCATGTTATGTTATGTTATGTTATGTTACTTTGCATTTATATAGCACCTTATGTACCATTGGTATGGTCTGAAGGCACTGGTAGGTTGAACGCCCTTGGGAACCGAAGTTCAGGTCAGTAGAGAGAGTAGAGAGAATCAAAGGTACGTGTGAGCACCGGATAGGTGTGCAGCTGGTGTGGCATTCGTGAAATAGCTGCTTCTTAGCGGTAGGTGTGATGGTTGAGCGGTCAATAGTATGTGTTCGTTCTGGCAGGATTTATCCAGACCGATTGTGGCTGCGTTGGGCCTGAGGAGGACGCCTGGCTGGGGGGTGTGTAACCAGCAGTGTTTAGTTAGAGTGATGGGGGTTTGAGGCAGATGTTGGTATGAGAACATCTATACCGAATGGTGTCATAGTATCGCTGTGTTCTATTTGAGTGGTGGTGTAAAGAAGAGAGTAAGCGTGGAGATGTGAATATGGTGGTTTACTGTAGGTGCTTGAGATCGCGCTCACTCCAATAGTTCCATGAACTTCATCCGTTCCATGTACTCCGACTGTTCCGTGCCTTACGACCGTTTCAAGCACTCAGACTGTTCCTTTCAAAGCTCTTTCAGACGTTGCATGTCCTCCAAAACATTCCATGTACGTCATGCCATTCTGTGCACTCCCATCCATTCCACGCACTCCCATCTGCTCCACGCACTCCCATCCGATCCATGTCCTACAACCATTTTATGCACACCATCATTTTATACATTACTTCTTTCATTCGTTCTAGCCACGTTATCCTTTCTGCATGCATCATCCATACAAATACGTCATCTTCACACTGCTCGTTTCATTTGTTCTACCCATGTTATCCTTATTCCAGGCATCATCCATCCACATACGTCATCTTCACACGTTCCATTCACTTAACTAATTGCACCCATATCACTCGTTTCACTCGTTCCATACACTTCATTAGTTCCGCCCACTTCACCGGTTCCAAGCATATCACCCGTTCATTCACCTACTTTATCCGGTCTACCATTTCACCCGTTCCGCCCACTTCAACCATTCTACATCAGCTCAACCATTCCATCGACATACTTCATCAGTTCCATCGACATACTTCATCCGTTCCATCCACTTACTTCATCCGTTCCATCCACTTACTTCATCCGTTCCATCCACACACTTCACCCGTTCCATCACATACTTCACGCGTTCCATCCGCATACTTCCAGAGAGGATATTAGGTGCACTTCTAAATTCAACCAGGCACGCTCATTGGCACGCTTCTAAATTCAACTTTGCACAGAGAGGATATTAGGTGCACTTCTAAATTCAACCAGGAACGCTCATAGGCACACCTCGAATATCAACAAGGGCACACTATTAGGCACACTTCTAAAGTCAACCAGGGCATGTTAATATGCACACTTGTAATTCAACTTTGCACAGAGAGGCTATTAGGCGCATTTCTAAATTCAACCAAGGCACGCTAATAGGCATATTTCTAGATTCAACTTGGCACAGAGATTAGGCACGCTGTTAGGCACACTTCTAAAGTCAACCAAGGCACGTTAATAGGCACACTTCTAAAGTCAACCAGGGCATGTTAATATGCACACTTCTAATTCAACTTTGCACGGAGAGGCTATTAGGCGCACTTCTAAATTCAACCAGGGCACGCTAGTAGGCACACTTCTAAAGTCAACCAGGGCATGTTAATATGCACACTTGTAATTCAACTTTGCACAGAGAGGCTATTAGGCGCACTTCTAAATTCAACGAAGGCACGCTAATAGGCACACTTCTAAAGTCAATCAGGGCATGTTGATATGCCCATTTCTAGATTCAACTTTGGACAGAGGCTAATAGGCACACTTCTAGATTCAACTTTGCATAGCGAGGATATTAGGCACACTTCGAAATGGCTAGGGCGTATAGTAATGGGGAGGGGGGCATCCATATCTTGTACCTCTTGTTGGTTCGAAGGTGTCAGTGAATCCCCCATTAACCCGGACCTTTGCCCTGGGCCTGTTGTAAAGTTCTGCCATCCATCTCAGGAAATTCGTTCCCAACTCCATTCTCGTCAGGACCTTCATCATGAAGGGCCATTCGATCCTGTTGAAGGCCTTCTCTGAATCTAGCGAGACTAGGCAAGCTTCTTGCCCCTTCATTTGTGCCCCATGGACCAGGTTCATGGTCTTCCGAATGTTGTCTGATCCTTGCCTTCCCCTGATGAAGCCCAACTGGTCTCCATGTATTAGAAGCGGTAATCCCACCACCAATTTCGTTACCAAGACTTTTGCCAAAATCTTTACATCCCCATTTAGGAGGGAGCAAGGTTGATAGGAGGAACACCTGGTGGGATACTTTCCCTCCTTAGGGATCACTATGACCGTTGCTAACAGCATTGTGGAGGGCAGGGCCTTCCCTCTCAGGCATGCATTAAAAACCTTCACTAGACATGGGGCTAACTATGATCTGAATAATTTGTACAATGTAATAGAAAAGCTGTCCTCCCCAGGCACCGACCATAACTCCTTGATGGCCCGCAGGACCTCCTCTACCTGTATAGGGCTCTCTAGGCTCTCCATTTCCATGGGGAGCCCTGGGAGGGGCAACCCCCCCCAAGAACTGGTCCATCTGCGCCTCTTCCCCCTTCTACTCCAAAGTATAGAGGGTACTATAGTACTTTTCAAATTTGCTCTTGATGCTTTTGGTGTCATAGCCAACCCTTCCCTCCTCTGTCTCAATAGTCCCTATGGCCCTCCCCTTTTTCTCCACCCTCAGTCTCCAGGCTAGGATCTTATCCGCCCTATCCCCTTTCTCATGATAATTCTGTTTCAGAAACAGGAGTTTTTTCCATGTCTTGGGTCAGGATGGCCTTTTATTGTGTTTTATAGCGTCGGGGTTCCTTTGCTTCTGTGGGTGATATATACCTTTCCCGTATACCCCCGGCTGTATCTGCTCTATTTTCCGATTATCAGGATACCCCGGACCATTGCCTTGAAGCCCTCCCAGACCGATTGAATCCCCACCTCTCTTAGTATTGTTGAATAGGAAGTACTCCTTGACTCCTGTGAGTAATTCCTGTTGCACCGCTCTGTCCTTTAATAAGAAGTCATTGCATCTCCAGCTCCCCCCGGGGCCCGATGACCTCCCCATTTCTACTGAGACTCTCACCATATCGTGGGCAGACCATGGGATTGGGCTGACCTGGGATTCCAAGACCTGTGCCTTTAAGGTTGAGTCTATCAGGACGGGAGGGAGTCACAAAAGCCCAACACATCATTTACCTGTTTAAAGAGGTCCCTCATGTTTGCCATGGGGGTCGGTTGCTCTCCCATCCTCTTACGGTCCCTTATAGGGTGTAACACCATATTAAAGTCTCCCCCGACCCCCAGTTGCCCATCTACAAATTCAATTATTTTGTCCCTGACTTTTTCCCAGAATTCACATTGTCCCACATTTGGAGCTGACCTTTTATGAACACGTACCTCCCATTTGGATCGGTTAATACCGATTCTACCAAGAAGCCCAGTCTGGATGAGAACAGAATTGCAACCCCACGCCTCTTCTTGACATCAGAGGCCATAATCACTTCCCCCACCTCCCGGGAGCATAGTCTAGGCTCACCACCATTCTGCCAGTGTGTTTCCTGAAGTCAGGCCCTCTTAAACTCATTGAGTACCAGTGATCGTTTGCTCGGTGAGTTAAGGCACCAGAAATTGAGGGAGCCCATGATCATTTCACCCAGGCCAGACCTCGCCCCATTTCCGAGGATTCACATTACCGCCCCCTCCTCCGAGACAGTTCCATAGTTGGGCACGTGCATTTTACCAACCTTTGAGAACAGACACCCCTTGAACCCTTGAACGTTACCAACAACAGTCCCTCTGAACACCGCAACCCCCACTCCCCCATGGCATCCAACCTTGCCCAGATTCATCACCTCAGACGGGATTAAATCACCAGAGTACCTCCTAAACCACAGACCAGCTTAACTAAGCTCTTTTTCTCAAGCCCCCTTTCTTTGCCCCATATTTCACCACTTAGCAAAAACAAAACAAACTATCTCCTCGTCGGACATACAAAAACTCTTTTCAAGGCCACCAGCCATGTTCATCCAGTTCATGTCGGACCAACGGGGGGGAATTGAGTTTCATGAATTTCCTCGACCCTGGGACTTTGCGCCTGTTGTGTCCCTTTATGCGCCATTGCCTATCTTTGCAGCTCTTCTCCGCTCCTTCCGCCATTGGTGCCCCACCCCAACAGCTCTCCCGTGACCCTTTGTACGTCATCCTCCGTTATCAGCTCGTAGTTATAGCTGTCAACTTCAAAGGATATGGAAAGGGGGCAACCCCATCAGTATCTCACCCCCTTCTCGCTAAGCCATTTCGTTAGGGGGGAGCATAGGCGCCTCTTCGTTAGCTTAAGCGAGGAAAGGTCCTGATAGATAGCTATTTTCACATTTCCCAGGGACACTGAGCCCTGTCCATTTGCCTTTTCCAGGATCTTCTGCCTATCCGGGTAGTTGTGGAAGCAGGCAAGCACGGAGCATGGCCCCCTCCCAGCTGTCCCTGCTCTGTGCACCCTTTCGATTTTAGGTTCATCCATATTCTCGTCTCCGAGCAATAACTTCACTACCTCATAGATAGTCATCCTAAGGTCTCTTTCCAATTTCCCCTCCTTCTCTGGGATGCCATAGAATCTCAGGTTGTTTCTCCTCTCACGGTTTTCAAAATCGTCCATTTTCAGGGCCACCTCCCCCTCCCTTCTTTTCAACTCCACCAACCTCATGTCTATTTGCGTCTCCATTGTCTCGAGGGAGGTCTGCTTGTTCTCGACTGCCTGGAGTCTCTCAACCATTCTGTCAATTCTGACATTTATTCTATCCACTTTTCCTCCAATATCTGCCCTCATCCCCCTGATCTCCTCCAGGAGGGAGGCGATATATCTCTTGGTGGACATGGTGTCTCCCCCCACCTCCGACATGTTGGAGTCTGCTGTGTTAGACTCTGACTTTGGTCTTTGGAATTCAAATTGGCCCAGTTTCGCCTTCCAGTCAATGGGCGGGTGGGGTCCTCTATTCTGGCTTATGGATTCACCCCTACTGGGATCTCTGGTGGCCCTCCATATTGCAGATGATGTTTGCCTTCGTACCCAGGGCCCTACTTCACACTGCACCCCTCGGGTTACTCTCTGGGCACCTTACGCCTCCTCCAAGCCTTCACCTTTGCCTGGCCGGGTTCCGTGAACTCGGCCCTCCTTGCACTGGTGTTACCTCGGAGCTCTCCCCCTAGAACCACCAGGGGTGGCCTGTTTTCTTCTGTGGATGTCTGATCCTTCGCTTGGTTTCTCCCTCTTCCCCTGAGGTCTGCCACCACTCTGCCTCTCCTCCTCAGGGCCAACTCCCAGACGGGCACCTCCCGTGGGTTCTACTCTGGGGTCCCACACTTAGTCACTTCCTTTGTAGTTGTTTCATGCCCCGAGACCAATGGTTTATAAATGGCGTAGGCACTGTGGGATGGGCACACACCCCTCTTCTCCTTCAGGGTGTTTGTACCTCTTTCACCTACTTCCCAGTCCTTGAGAGGCTCCCTTTCCCGGGCCCTGTCTGTCTCAAGTCTTCCACTGGCCTCAGCGTTTGCCCCTTCTTGCTGTGTGTGTTCTATCCCCGACTTCACTCCCACTCCCGGGTCTCTGGTGTCAGGGGGGGTGGTGGTTCCTCTTCTTGGTGGGCACAGGCCCCAGGTATTGACTTGGGTCCCTCACCCGACCTCCATCCCTTGCAGTTTGGTTGTGACACCGTAGGGCGGGGGGCCAAGTCCCTCACTGTGGGCTCCCCCCTGTGTGGTGTCCTCTCTCCTGTTCAACTCCCTTTCTGGGATCTCTCCTGCTGGGGGCAAGAGGGGAATCCTCCTCCAGGTGGGCACATGCTCCAGGCTCTAACCTGGGAGCCCACACCTTCTCAAGATCCCTCGAGGTTGACTGGTGCACCGTAGGGCGGGGGCCAAGACCCTCACTGTGGGCTCCCAGGCTTGTAGTGTCCTCTCCCCTGCTCCACTTCCCTTCTGGGCTCTCTGCTGCTTGGGGTGGGGGCGAATCCTCCTCCGGGCGGACACACGCCCCAGGCTATTACCTGGGGGCCCACACCCTAGAGTCCCTCACTGAAGTCTCCCCTGTTTCACGGTCCTCCTGCCAGGGCCCTCTGCAGGCAAGATATTCACTGTTTTGGGCCCCCTCTGTGCTCCTCGCACCCCCAGTGTGTCTGTCGTCTCCTTTCTCTGTTTCCACCCGCTTCTGCAGAGTGGGGGGGGTATGCGTCAGCCGCAGTAAGGGCCTCCTCACCTCCAGGCTGTCCTCGACGGAATCGCCGTAGCCTGGGCCTTCTTCATGGAGCTTCTCGCCAGCGGGATCACTTTAGTTTTCCCGGTCGCGTACATCGCACTGCTATCTCGGGCACCCGGTATCCGATTCGCACTGTTTCTGGACCGGAATGTAGCCCCAAGTATCCGGGCCCACCTGGTTTTTGTTGGCACTCTCCAGGGGGGTGGGAGGGTCAAAAAGGGGGCTCAGTATGCTTTTTGGCCTTTGTGGTCCGGAGAAGCGTGATCAGGCTGTGCACATCCACGCGTCCCCTGATGGCCTCTCAATTCTTCTATAATTACATTGAATCATTTTATTGTTGTATTTATTGTTTGTAATAGCTCCCACCTGGTTATTTAAAACCACTTGGCATTTACTGCAGTCTGAATTCCTGCCATGAACATGGCTGTAAATATCACTGACGTTCTACTGATCTGCTGCTGGGGGTAGGGGCGAATCCTCCTCTGGGCGGGCACACACCCCAGGCTATTACCTGGGGGGCCACACCCTAGAGTCCCTCACTGAAGTCTTCCCTGTTTCACGGTCCTCCTGCCAGGGCACTCTGCGGGCAAGATATTCACCTTTTTGGGCCCCCTCTGTGATCCCCGCACAACAGGGTGTCTGTAGTCTCCTTTCTCTGTTTCCACCCACTTCTGCAGAGTGGGGGGGGTATGCGTCAGCCGCAGCAAGGGCCTCCTCCCCTCCAGGCTGTCCTCGGGGAACCGCCGTAGCCTGGGCCATCTTCACAGAGCTTCTTGCCAGCAGGATCACTTTCGTTTTCCCGCTGGCCTACACCGCACTGCTATCTCGGGCACCAGATGTCCGATTCACACCGTTTCTGGACCGGAATGTAGCCCCAATTATCCGGGGCCACCTGGTCTTTGTTGGCACTCTCTGGGGGTGTCAAAAAGGGGGCTCAGTCCGCTTTTTGGCCCTTCTGGTCTAGAGAAGCGTGATCAGGCTGCGCACATCTACGCGTCCCCTGGTGGCCTCTCAATTCTTCTCTAATTGCATCAAAACGTTTTATTGTTGTATGTATTGTTTGTAACAGCCCCCACCTGGTTATTTAAAACCACTTGGCTATCACTGCAGTCTGAATTCCTGGCATGAATATGGCTGTAAATATCACTGCCGTTCTACTGAACAATTTGAGCTCAGCTGTAAGGTCATGATAGGATTCTATTCATTTTGCTGAGAAATATTGCTCTCTCTTCAATCGAATGAGGTTACGCGACCTTTTCTTTCTTTGGTGTGCATCCATTTTTGGAAAATCATCGATATGGAGATCACTTTGGGGAATCACCAATGCAGGAACATGTATGATCAATACAGAATATATTCCTTCCCAATTTTTAGGCAGCTGCATAAAAGCTTTGGATCCACAGGCCCAATAGTGGTTCATTAGCACAGCAATTCCTCCATTCATTCCTGGTACATCCATTATTTGCCTGCATCCTGTATTTTCTCCAACTTTGATCAGACTCTTGTTTCTGAAATACAATGTTGTATGCTTCATTGGCAGTATGGATACAAGCCCTGCTTTATTTTCAACCCATGTTAATAATTTCAAGTACTTGGCCCATTCCTTCAGGCATTCATCGTTCACTGTTTGCACTATCTGTACTGGGGCTGTCATCAATAAATGTGCACTGCATGCTAGCATTCCATCTTCCCATCCTGTGCTAGTTGCTACTTGTCCATATACCAATAGCAGAGGTCTCTCCCAGCAATCAGGCAATCCTTCCGTTTCCCATGTATCTGCACAACCCAGTCTCTTTTGTCCAAAAATCCTAATATGGTCTCCAGTCATACCACTGAGTGAGTATATGAGCATTTTAGTTTTCCATTCTTGATCCTTTTCCATTTTCTGTGTTTTTATATATTAATCTTCATATGGGAATGTCTTTCCTAACTGCAAGAGGTGGGGGAATGTAGCGGAGCATTGTTTTTCTCATAATTCATAGAAGCCTTTGCCGTACCAAGCCAACCATGTCCACCACATACCTTTTTATTCCGCCATTTTCCTGCTTTTTCCCCAAACTATGGAATTTTCCCCTACCTAGTTGTTACCCGACTTGTGCAAATCACCCCTTCCTAAACTTGGAATTTTGTCTACTTTTCAGTAATGTATGTCTTTCTGTCCTCCAATTCGGCATTCTTACCCTTTTCTTCCATTCCGTCCACGCATGTCCAATTGGCAAAAATGGGCAAAATCGCCTACCTCTCACAAAACCGTTGATAACATCAAAACAATTTTTTTCCATTTCCACTCAACCTGTTCTCGAAAGCCAGTAAATTGGGGAATTCAGCACAGCAAACCATTTGTTCCTAACTCTTACAAGGAAAAATCCACAGGCTTCTTTGTACATCATTTTATTGGCATTTGTTGAACAAAACCCAACATTTTCCCCCTTTTTGGTTATTTTCTCTCACCCCCCTACAGCAACCTAGGATTCCTGGGTGGTGTTACGACCGCCTACATGTGGGAAAAAAAGGGGCCATATTTGGTCAAGATATCACATGTAACAAAAAAGTTACAAGGCATTGAACGGCGACATACCGAAATCACCAAAAAAGGCCTTGGCACTGGGGGGGAAAACCCATGGCACTTAAAGGGTTAAACAAAACAAAAAAATCTTAGAAGTCTCTGCTTTCACTTACTTAGGGGTCTGTGTCAACAATGATAGAAATGAGCTACCTAAAATCACGGACCTCAGAAATAAAGTAAAAAACCTGGCCGGCCAAGCAAATATCTGGTTTACTCGATTTTGTAGATTTTCCCTGACACCTTTGGTGGATTTCTACAGAGCTAAAGTTGTGGCAATTCTAACTTATGGAGCAGAAACCTCTTTTTTGTCAACTGCCAAAATATGGCCATTGTTAGAAGGCATATTCTGGAGGATGACTCTTCAATTGCCAAAATCGTATTCGATTCAACGATTCAAATAATCCGAAGAGAACTAGCTTTGACATCATTGAAGACAATATCAGAGTGGAAAATAATCTCCTTTTTCTGGAAATGTTTGGAAGAAGCTTCTACGGGTGAATTCAAAGTCTTGAAAAATGCCATAGACAACCACACTGAGCCTATACTATCGCAATGGGTCAAAACATGTCAGGCAATTCTACGAAATCTGAAGAATTATCAAAAAATCCAGATCAAGTCAAGAAAAAAATGTTTGTACTCGACTGAATTGAAATGAACGAAGACTTGTATAAATATCATGGATACGAAGACTTCTGGTCTGACCCCCGAAAGTTGAATAGATTGCCAAAGTATATGTCGATTTTCCCAAATTGGTTTCTGAGATCTGCCTACCTAAGATTCTGTCTCAATCTTTGGACTTGTAGAGATAACTACAGGAAAATAACCAAGGAAGGACCTAAGCACTGCAGATTATGTCAAGATCTGAAGGTGGTAGAATCTTTGAAACATCTGACACTTCAATGTCCGACTCTTAGACAGGAAAGACAGATTTACTTGGGACATATTGTCATGATGCCTACCCCCAGGCATCTGGACCAAGCCCATCAGCCCCGGGAGCAGGCATCTAGACATTTAGTAAAACCTCAGTAGCCCCGGCTAGGGGCTATCTGGGGTCAGTCCTGGCGCCTTAGGCGCCAGGCTCATAGTAGAAATCAGTCCTGGCGCCTAAGGCGCCAGGTTCATAGTCATTACTTACCTCAGGCAGACCATGCTGCAAATGACTCCAATCCAACGTGAAGCCTGGAAGGGACTATTTTACTACAGGGACTATTTTTTACTCGGGTGTGGTTCTAGGGACTTCTTACCTGGAACTACTTTTGAGGCTATTTAAACCACACCCGACCAGCAACACACCCTTCGTGTTATTCTGCATCCAGCAGCGTAACGCTCACCGTGCCTGCAAGTCAGCATCCAGACCTCTGCCACGCCCGTCCTGAATCCGGAGCTCCTAGAGAAGAAGGAAAGTAGAGGCAAGGTTAGAAAACAAACTTTATTTCAGTTTCTTACCTGATTCCGGAACCATCACGTCTCAGCACCTGGAAAGGACATTCTTTCTACACGCGTCGCATCGCCAGCTGCAGCGCCGCACAATACTCAACAGTCCTCACAGCACCTTTCGATCCGGTGCTGCCTCCATCATTTCTTCGCCGGGCATCTGGGGACAAAAGAAATAACCAGGTGAGCCGAGTGAGCCAACAAATACAATCTCTCTTACCACCTTAGACTTACCTGATTTACCACCGGAGGCATTATTCTTTAACTCTCCACATCTTCAAACGCCGCATCTGAAAACGGAGAGAAAACAACACGTTAAATACATGCATCATTTACCGGACAGCATCGGGTAATTCAGACTCTTACCTGAACGCCATCTACCGCCACGAGACCATCTTTTCTCGAACTACACTGCAAGATAAGAAAGGAATGGGACAAGAGTGAACATCGGACATATTGAACTCTATGAACTCTATACTTACTGGTCTTCGCCAGGAACCTCAGAGTCAACTCTCGTCCGGAACTCCCCAACGCCTTCTAACCAGTGAAGCAACTGGTATCGTCGCGCCCCTGCAATCCACGCAGGATGGAGAGCTCATCTTTCAAGAATATAAGGTGAGAGTACTGGAAGGGGATTTCGGAGGTGATTAGTGGGGAGAGCAGGGAGGTGCCATCACTAGAATCCACGGGTTGTTAAATTCCTCTCTCCTCTTGCAGGAGAATCCTTCTACGGGTACAGCAGACGAGATTAGGAGGGCCAGTCCAGTCTGTCATCTCTGCACTACGTATCACGTTGGTGGAGGCCGCAGCAGTCCAGGTCCGACCGACGCCCCTGTGGGAGCCAGGTGAGCGTAACAGAACGCGAAGCCTATCTACAAACACCCACCCGGGCACCATGGAAACCTCAGAAACCGACCAACTAGCCCAATTGTTAGGGGAACGTAGGGCTGAAGTGCACTCCGCGCGCCAAGAAACTAATGCCTCAGGTGGGAACTGATCATGTCAAAGGAGCGCACTGATGATCTTGCTAGGCAACTGCTGCAAAACCAAGCTGGGCAAACGCTGCTACCTGGACTCGGGGGGTATCCAACTCCTGTTTCATCGAGCAATCCGGTGCAAGTGGTTCTACTAAGGAGCATTCCTTTAGCTCCACCCGAACGTTTTGCTGGGGACCCGAAAAGGTTTGCCGTGTTCATGAACCAATGCCGCTTGCACTTTTTATGCAGACCGGGAGCTTTCCCAAACGATCAAGCTAAAGTAGCCTTTGTACTATCATACCTTAGTGGCAGCGCTGCGGATTGGTCAATTCCACTAGTCAACCAGGATGACCCTCTTCTTCGGGATTTTCAGGGTTTTCAATTGAGCATGGAAAAACTATTCGCCAGACATTCAAAAGGACAGGCCCTGGATAACGAACTTTTATCCCTACGACAAGGTAATCAGGATCTGCTAACCTATATCACAACCTTCAATAGGTTAGTGGTGGAAACCGGGTGGCCAGAAGAAAAACGAGTCACATTATTTCATCGTGGACTTCGGGGTGAACTCAAAGATGTTTTGGCCCAAGTTGTGAACCCACCTCAAGGTCGGGGGGGTTAAGGGACCTCTAACTCAAAAGGAAAGAGAAAGGAGACGGCAGATGCAATTGTGTCTGTACTGTGGGGCCTCAGGACATTTTCTACGGGATTGCCCTATAAAATCATCCAAGAAAGTAGTTGGAGTTGCTGTTAAAAATCAAACTGAGCCTGACTCGGGAAACGACCACGCCCGACAAGCGTAGAGGTCCGCTTGCCGAGCTTGAAGAAGGACACTCAGACCTCGCACCTAATCATACCAATGGTCCTAATTGATCCAAGGCAGCTATCAGGTCTACACGCAGTAAGGGCATACATCGATAGTGGGGCCGTAGGAAACTATTTGGACCACAAATTGGCTTCTAGGATGAATATACCCCTCTGCAAAAAGACCACTTCGGATATCATCACCACAGTCAACAGAACTGAAATTGCTTCTGGGCCTGTAACTCATTCCACTACAGAGATGACATTGCTGGGTCAAGATGGGCATCGAGAGGCTATTGTGTTTGATTTAATCAAAGCCCTGCAGTTCCAAATAATACTGGGGATACCTTGGTTGGAAACACATAATCCTTGTATTGATTGGCGAGAGAAGAGAATAACCTTCCCGGATTGTGCGCACACCTGTTACCCGGAAAAAACCTTGAACAAAGGCCTGGCCACAGTCACTAATCCAGTCGTGCAGTTACCTCAGGAATACCTAGAATTCCAGGACATTTTCCAAAAAGAACAGGCAAACACCTTACCGCCTCACAGATCATATGATTGTCAAATCGACCTCATACCCGGTGCGCAACCTCCATGTAGTAGGATCTACGCCCTTACGGAACCCGAAAACCTACACCTACGACAATACTTGGATCAATACCTCGCTAACGGCTTCATTCGTTCATCCAAGTCCCCTGCAGCCTCAGCTTTCTTCTTCGTACTTAAAAAGGAAGGTGACCTCAGAACGTGTATAGACTACCGCGCATTAAATCAGATTACGGTGAAGAACCGATACCCATTGCCTCTGATCCCCGAGTTACTAGACCAAGTAAAGGATGCTTGCATCTACACTAAATTAGATCTCGGAGGGGCATATCATCTGGTACGTGTAAAAAAGGGGGACGAATGGAAGACTGCCTTTCGAAGCAAGTACAGATTATTCGAATATCAGGTGATGCCCTTCGGGTTGTGCAATGCACCAGCAGCCTTCCAGTATTTCATGAACGATGTCCTTCGTGAACTCATTGATGTCTGTGTTGTCGTATACATCGACGACATTCTAGTATACTCCTCCTCAGAATCAGACCACGTTAAGCACGTTCGTGCAGTCCTCGAGAAACTATGTCAGCACAAGTTATATGCAAAATTGGAAAAATGTGTTTTTCATGCTACAGAAGTTGAATTCCTTGGATTTATTCTGACTCCAAAAGGAGTCTGAATGGACTCTCGAAAGGTGGATGCAATTCTCAAATGGCCATCACCCAGTTCAGTTAAAGGGGTACAAAGCATGTTTGGATTTGCTAATTTCTACCGCAGATTTATTCCTGACTTCTCACATGTTGTACACCCCATCAAAGCACTTTTGCGAAAAAACAAACGCTTCTTGTGGACCGAGGAGGCTGAAAAGGCCTTCCAAGAGCAGAAATTGAAATTCACGTTGGCACCTGTCTTGAAGCATCCACGTCCCGAGCTCCCATATGTAGTTGAAACCGATGCATCCAGTTTAGCCATGGGAGCTGTCCTGTCCCAGAAGGATCCTGAAACCGGTCAACTTCATCCAGTAGCATTTTGGTCCAGGAAGTTTTCAGCCCCCGAGTTAAACTATGCGGTTACCGATAAAGAAGTGTTAGCCATCAAGTCCGCTTTCAAGGCTTGGCGGCATTATCTTCTCGGTTGCAAGGCACACCATTACTGTAATCACCGATCACAGGAACCGGCAGTATTTAAAGACCGCCAAGGCCCAATCATCGCGTCAACTCCGATGGGCATTATTCCTTGGTGAATTTGATTTCGTGATCACTTATTGACCAGGATGCAAGAATGGTAAGGCAGATGCCTTGTCCCGAATAGGGATGGGAGAAGCATATTCGAACCCAGAACCGGTGCCTATAATTCCAGAACAAAGAATTCTTGGTATAACTACTCTACAGACTCTAGAAGATATTCATTTAAAGATCCAACAACTTTTCGATTCAGCAGCCCTGCAAGATTGGGCGAAAAAGGGCCATGATTATTCAGTCATCAACCACTTACCTTACTATCAAGGGTGTCTATTTCTACCACTCAAGGAACTACAAGAACTGGTCATCTCCAATTACCATGATGCTCTGATGGAAGGACACCCAGGTATTGCAAAGACTGAAGCTAAAATGAAAAGACAATTCTGGTGGCCCACCTGGCGAAAAGACGTAAAATCATTTGTGCTGTCTTGTGGTATATGCGCCCAAAACAAAAGTCAAAAGAAAAAACCAGCCGGTCTTTTACAACCTTTGGATATTCCACCCGCACCCTGGCACACTTTGTCTTTAGACTTTATTATAGATCTACCTCCGTGCAATGGGTTTAACACCATTCTGGTTATAGTTGATCTTTTTTCCAAGATGGCCCACTTCATTCCTTTAAAGGGATTACCGTCCGCTTCAGTTTTGGCCAAAGAATTTCTTGAAAACATAGTTCGAATACATGGATTTCCTTCTGTATTGATCTCTGACCGAGGTAGTCAATTCATTTCGCAATTTTGGAAGAAATGTTGCCAATTGGCGCAAATCGACGTAAGGTTATCAACCAGTCACCATCCCCAGACAGATGGTCAAACGGAGAGGACCAACCAGACTCTTGAACAATACCTACGTTGCATGCTACACCAGACCGAAAACAATTGGAAGGAAATTTTATGGATTGCTGAATACGCATACAATAACTCAGTACATTCAGGAACTGGACAAAGCCCCTTTTATACCATGTATGGACATCATCCTCGAACCTCAGAACTCGATTCGCCCCAGCACTTAGAAATGCCGGCAGTGACCCATCTGCACTCTACTATTTCACAGGCCTTTAAAGAGGCAACTGAACATTTGAAACAAGCAAAAGAGAAATACAAGAAAAAAGCTGATCAACATAGAAGTGACACTCCCTAATACCAGATTGGAGATCAAGTTTGGCTGGCTACGAAACACATACCTCTAAAAGGAACTCAAACTTTTAATCCTAGATATTTGGGACCTTACACCATTAAGGCCATTATCAACCCGGTGGCCGTCAAATTAGAACTAGCCTCTAATATGCGATCCATCCTGTCTTTCATGTTTCACTTCTAAAACCAGTTCAACCCGGAACAAGATTAACCAAACCACCGGACCCCATCCTGATAGATGGAGAACCTGAATTCGAGGTAAAAAATATCCTGGACTCTAAGATGGTTAAATCAAGGATGCAGTTCAAATCTCAGTATCAGTGCCTCCTGTACCAAAGTCTCTTTGCCATTCAAAGTCTTACTTCCGAGGGCCTGATCCCACAAACATTCAAAAGTCCCCTTCTTCTCAGGATTCTCATGTACAACTTCTTGCGTGGTTTTCGATTCCACCAAGGTCCCTCTCCGCTGGGCTCAGACCCACTTTAACACAACCTTCTTGGGTGATTCACTGTTCACCCCAGGTCCCTATATGCAGGGCTCAGACCCATTGTAACACCAAATCTTCAGTTGGTCTCCCTCTGCCAGGCCTGGGCCAGATTTGTGTATTCTTCCAAACTTTCTCTATATCAAAATCGAAGACTTTTGACTGTGCACAGGATTTTGCTTGACCCGTTGCAGGACCACTTTTATTCACATTTATTTGTTCACTTTCAAATGATCTCTCTCTGCCGGGCTCTGATCTTTATTTATCTACTTTTGTGAGTCCTCAACTGGATACCTTCGATTGAGCACCCACGCTGTGTGGACCACTTTGTCAAAGGTATTGTAGATTGCTTTAAAGTTCAATCACTCATCAGCTGTTTAACTTCACTCGCATCTCTTATCACATGCGTTTTAACAATGTTCGACCCATAGAATGTTGCTGCTTGCAACCTGGCTTCAACACAAACCGGTCTTGTATCGCTCTCCCCAACTCACCGGCGGTGTTGATTTCACTGACGCTGCTTTGTTCTTAGAGCCAAGGACAGTACCAATGTGGCTGGTGATTCTGCCCGCCTTGATTATAGATGCGGGAGGACCGCAAGTATCTCCGACACACAATTCAGGATCCTTCAGCCTGTTTTCCTGGTATGTATTCCAATCTCGAGGACTCATAAAAGCAAAGTTTCCTTGTCGAAAAGGTTAAGGATACTTCCCTCCTTGTGATCCCTTTCTGTTTCACTATCTTTCTTCTCTCGTTAAAGTACCATTTGGGAACTACTGTTTCCTCATGTGTTTTGCCTCGCTCAGAGTGTGCTCTCGTGCTCCACCTTTTATCCATATGAGGAAGTATAATGGAAGTCAGGTGTGAGTGTCGATAATTGCCTGACCTCACCTGACCATGGTACTGGGACATGTCAGGTATACGGCTCGGGTGTTAGTCTATTTTTCCTTAGAGCGGACTGTCAGTGAGAAAGTGCTCGTGTTGTAAAAGGGAGGGTAGAGTTCCTAAATATCCTACCGGGTAGGATGGGGTAAAGGTGTTACAAGGAAGGGGATACTGCGTCTCACCATCCAGTGTCCCACACCCACTCCCTGAAGACCTCTCACCGAGGTGAGCCTCCCGCACTGGTCCAACTCCAGGAACTGGATCCAAAAGTGATAGCTGTGTCCTGGCCACCTGGATGACAGATCCCTGGGGACTAGTGGGTGAGACACCTTCTGGTTTCTCACAAGGATCATTTGGCGGGTTTGGAGGAATGGGGCCCCGGTTTAATGGGCCAATGGGAAATAACTATGGAGGGTTGTATGGGATTCAGTGTTGCACGTGCGGACGAATGGGACACGTGTCACGAGATTGTCGGAACAGACCACAGTATTTTGATGTGGGAGCTCAGCAAATGCAATCCCGACTATGCCATATGCCCCAGGCTCTGTGCAATCACAGCAGACATGGGTTGTACAGAACCCAGTGACTGGAGCTGCATAGATCTATGTGATTCAACTAACCATGCCAGCACAGGCACCGGTACAAACATGCGAGAAAATTCCTTTACCCCAAGGAATAGTGACTCATTACACTGAAGCAAGTGTTTTTGGAAGGAATCTATTTTGCTAATATGTACCAAGAGTAGGAAAGCCCACAGGGATCTCTGATGTGTCCAGTCCTGTCCGTTATCACTGATCCGGAAGAGGAACCCTGGATAGGTGTGCAAGTAGGTGACCAAACGTTTTCATTTATGGCGATATAGGGGCTACAAAATCTTGCATCAAGGAAGGTGAGTTCCCATTGTCAGCCTACACGATGGTCACACAGGGATTCTCTGGGGCTATCTTGTTGGTTTCTTACACTGAAGATCTATGTATCGAGGTATATACACAAAATGTATCTGCTCCTTTGTTGTATTGCACGGATACCCGGGTGAATCTCTTGGGCAGAGATCTCCAAAGCAAGCTCCACATGTCGATCGCTTTCACAAAGGAATGTATAGTATGCCCAACTCCAGGTTTGCATCCAGTAAGTGAGGCAGCACGTTTGCATGCATACTGTAGTGACAGTGCGTTAAGAGGGTGCCTCTACATTCAACTTTGTTTCTTTATGGGGTAATGGTTTGTTGAGTTGGGTCCCAGGAATTAGAGATCAGAAATGGCAGGTACCAATTGAATTCTTCTTTCAGCCTGTTGTGCTGCAGGAGGTAACACCAGGCACCATTGTTGCGATTCTCCTCGAAGCAGTAGTTATCAAGAAGAACAGGGTGGTTCTCTCAGGCACTGATGAGGAAGGTGTAGAGTGGCGCACAGTTCTGTACAGCGATACAACCTTATTGCTTAGGGATGTGTCCGACAAGCAATTGTTCGAAGACGCATGAGAGATGGTTTTTGAGATTGGGGTGCTTAGCCAGATAGCGATAGAGCAAAGGGAAGTACCACAGACCATGCTCATCATTAGAAATATCTCACCATATTGGAAAGAGGATTTGGAAAAGTGCTGGACCATTTATGGACCGGCAAGCCTCATGATGTGGGGCTGATAAAGAGTATTGGAGCCTACCCTCAAATATGCAAATTCATGCTGTCTTTCATGTTTCACTTTTAAAACCAGTTCAACCAGGAACAAGATTAACCAAACCACCCGACCCCATCTTGATAGATGGAGAACCTGAATTCGAGGTAAAAAATATCCTGGACTCCAAGAGGGTTAAATCAAAACGTTTTTATTTAATCGATTGGAAGGGCTATGGACCACAAGAAAGGTCATGGGAGCCTAGTGACCACGTTCATGCACCTTGGTTGGTAAAAAGATTCCATCGAAACTTCCCAGACAAACGGGGAAGAACAACTTTAGGAGGGGCCTTGGGGGGGGGAGTGCTGTCATGATGCCTACCCCCAGGCATCTGGACCAAGCCCATCAGCCCCGGGAGCAGGCATCTAGACATTTAGTAAAACCTCAGCAGCCCCGGCTAGGGGCTATCTGGGTTCAGTCCTGGCGCCTTACGCGCCAGGCTCATAGTAGAAATCAGTCCTGGCGCCTAAGGCGCCAGGCTCATAGTCATTACTTACCTGAGGGAGATCATGATGCAAATCACTCCAATCCAACGTGAAGCCTGGAAGGGACTATTTTACTACAGGGACTATTTTCTACTCGGGTGTGGTTCTAGGGACTTCTTACCTGGAATTACTTTTGAGGCTATTTAAACCACGCCCGACCAGCAACACACGCTTCGCGTTATTCTGCATCCAGCAGCGTAACGCTCACTGTGCCTGCAAGTCAGCATCCAGACCTCTGCCACGCCCGTCCTGAATCCGGAGCTCCTAGAGAAGAAGGAAAGTAGAGGAAAGGTTAGAAAACAAACTTTATTTCAGTTTTATTACCTGATTCCGGAACCATCACGTCTCAGCACCTGGAAAGGACATTCTTTCTACACGTGTCGCATCGCCAGCTGCAGCGCCGCGCCATACTCACCAGTCCTCACAGCACCTTTCGATCCGGTGCTGCCTCCATCATTTCTTCGCCGGGCTCCGGCATCTGGGGACAAAAGAAATAACCAGGTGAGCCGACAGAGCCAACAAATACAATCTCTCTTACCATCATAGACTTACCTGATTTACCACCAGAGGCATTATTCTTTAACTCTCCACATCTTCAAATGCCGCATCTGAAAACAGAGAGAAAACAACATGTTAAATACATGCATTATTTACCGGACAGCATCGGGTAATTCAGACTCTTACCTGAACGCCATCTACCGCCACGAGACCATCTTTTCTCGAACTACACTGCAAGATAAGAAAGGAATGGGACAAGAGTGAACATCGGACATATTGAACTCTATGAACTCTATACTTACTGGTCTTCGTCAGGAACCTCCGAGTCAACTCTCGTCCAGAACTCCCCAACGCCTTCTAACCAGTGAAGCAACTGGTATCAACGCGCCCCTGCAATCCACGCAGGATGGAGAGCTCATCTTTCAAGAATATAAGGTGAGAGTACTGGAAGGGGATTTCGGAGGTGATTAGTGGGGAGAGCAGGGAGGTGCCATCACTAGAATCCACGGGTGGCTAAATTCCTCTCTCCACTTGCAGGAGAATCCTTCTACGGGTCAAGCATTAGGAGGGCCAGTCCAGTCTGTCATCTCTGCACTACGCAGCACGTTGGTGGATGCCGCAGCAGTCCGGGTCCGACCGACGCCCCTGTGGGAGCCAGGTGAGCGTAACACATATCTGGAAGGATTATCGGTCTAGAGCGATTGACATGTGGTGGAGAATTCTCCTTGAAGGGAAAAAGATGTCAATTAACTTAGCAGTTACAAAATTTGTCTTGATTATCTTTAAGAAAATTGAGAAGACAACGATGGAAACTTCTACGGCAACTGGATCTGCAGATGCCTAATATTCGAGAGTGGAAAAAACCAAGTATGTGTATAGAACATTGGGACGGTTTGAGAAAGAACAAGATTTCATTGACTATTATGCCTGTTTCTTTTGAGACATGCTGAAACATTCGGTTAGGGAAGAAGAACTCTTGGTTAGATATTTTTTTGGTGCCTTTTAAGTTTGTTAAATTGTGCATGCTAGCATATTGTGATATGGTTTTAACTGAATAGCCAAAGGTTTTCTTTTTTTTGTAAACCAACGCTAATAAAAATTAAAAATGTAAAAAGAATATTGTGCATTATTGTTAAAGGAGGCAAGAGAAGGAAAATGAGAGTATAGAACAGTCACAAAAGACAGAGGCCAAGCTTGTTCAGAAAAAGCTAGCGAAATTCTGTTTGGAAGGAGCAGTGATTACCAGCTCCATGGAGGGACAGCAGGGACAAGGTGAATCGGGTATGACACAAGGTTGGATGGACGAGTATGCTCCCAGACCAAGGCAATTGAGAGGGTTTCCGAGGGGTAGGGTAGGATTTGCACGAGGAAGCAGGTCTAAGGAAGGCATGGTATCAAACAGTAAGACACAAGTGATCACAGTTCAAGGGTGTTTATTGAACTTCAACTGGGTTTGAAAAATGCCTATCTAATGCTAAATTTAAAGATGGGAGCAAGCTACGACCACGAAATAATAAACAACGCAGTCCTAGTGATGTCTTGTCAAAATAAAAGGGCCTATACTAATAAACCAATCGCCAATCCTTACTTCTAAATACAAATGGTGTGGGAAACTATGTTATACAAATGAAAAGTGTTAAAGAAATGATATATCGGGATAGTTGAGCCGTTAGATTCCCTTTCCTGCGTTTTCAGGATGCAGTTCATGCACCTCGGTTAGTGAAGAAATTCCATCGAAACTTCCCAAACAAACCAGGGCCAAGGGGAAGAACAACATTAGGAGGGGCCTTGGGGGGGGGGAGTGCTGTCATGATGCCTACCCCCGGGCATCAGGACCAAGCCCATCAGCTCCGGGAGCAGGCATCCAGATACTTATTAAAACCCCAACAGCCCCGGCTGGGGGCTGTTTGGGTTCAGTCCTGGCGCCCTAGGCGCCAGGCTCATCATGGAAATCAGTCCTGGCGCCATAGGCGCCAGGCTCATAGACTTTACTTACCTGATGCAGACCATGCTGCTAGTGAGTCCAAGCCAACGTGAGGCCTGGATGGAACTATTTTTCTACAGGGACTATTTTTTACTCGGGTGTGGTTCTAGGGAACTTCTTACCCAGGTAAGCGTCTATTTAAACCACGCCTGAACAACAGCACACGCTTCGCGTTATTCTGCATCCAGCAGCGTAATGCTCACCATGCCTGCAGTCTGCATCCAGTCTTCTGCCACGCCCGCCTCGAATCTGGAACTCTTAAAACCAAGAGGAAAGAAAAGGACAAGATTAGAAAACAAACTATTTCGAATTCCTCACCTGATTTCGGATCCATCTCGCCTCCGGACCTGGAAAGAACATCGTTTCTGTACGCGTCGCATCTCCAGCTGCAACGCTGCGCCATACTCACCAGTCCTCGCAGCATCTTTCGATTCGGCGCTGCCGCCATCATTGCTTCGCCGAACTCCGGCATCTGAGGGACAAAAGAAAACAACAAGGTGAGCCGAGAAAACCAACAAATAAAACAGTTATCATCATAGACTTACCTGATTACCACCGGAGGCATTATTCTATTACTCTCCACATCTTCATGTGCCGCACCTGCAAAGGGAGAGAAAACAACACGTTAAACACCGGCAACATTTACCGGACGGCGTCGGGTAATACAGACTCTTACCTGAGCGCCACCAACTGCCACGAGGGGTATCTTCTCACGATCTTAGTTGCAAGACAAGGAAGGAAGGGGGGACAAGAGTGAATCATCGGACATATTGAACTCTATGAACTTGATACTTACCGAACTTTGCCAGGAAACCTCAGAGTCATTACTCTCTGGAACTCTCCCACACCTTCAAACCAGTGAAGTAACTGGCATCAACGCGCCCCTGCAATCCACGCAGGATGGAGAGCTCATCATTTAAATACATAAGGTGAGGTTCCTAAAAGGGGATATCGGAGGTGACAAGAAGGGAGAATGAGAACAGTGGGAGGGAGCTATCACTCATATCCACGGGTGGCTAAATCCCTTTCTCCACTTGCAGGAGAATACTTCTACAGATCAAGCAGATGAGATTAGGCGGGCCAGTCCAGACAGTCATCTCGGCACTACGCATCACGTTGGTGGAGACCGCAGCTGTCCGGGTCTGATCGACGCCTCTGTGGGAACCAGGTGAGCGTAACAATAACTCCATATTTCATCTCTAGTACGTGATGAAAAAAAGTTACAACATTTGTTAAAAAGACTATTCTGAAAAATACTCAGGGCAGGACATTCGACCACCAAGTGACAAAGTTTGTTTTGCTGTGGATCATTACAATAACGACAGGACATGTGACCTTTAGGAATCAAATGTCTCCTGCCCAAAATCTGCCTCGTCAAGCATAAGTTTAATCGAATACGTAGCATCTGAGATCTTACAAAATTGGAAGGGCATTTGACTAGATATGGTTCCATGCTATGGAATCATTTGTGAGACGACATCATAACATCACAATCCACGTATTCCAGACATTGCTTGCGAGTGCAAATCCAATCAAAGCGGTACAATTTCAATTTAGCCTTTGTGGGATTCATCAAAAGAAGTTCAATTGTAATGTCAGCATTCGTTAGAGTGTCTAAGACACATTCGGCCCATTTCTTGGGAATATTTAGTCGAGAAGTAAGCAGATAGTTCGCAAGAACACCCAAAACATTAGAGGACGTTACGCCCATTATGCATTATCTATATAGAGTACAAAATGTCCACAAAACTTGACTGTAGATAGAAATGGTGCCTAGTTCGAAATGTAATAATGGTAACGGTGTGCATTGGGGAAGACCCAATACTCTCTTCCAAAGATTTGCCTCATAGCGATCTCAAAAAGATCTAAGTTTAGGTAACCCTGTCTCCGCTCCATAAATGGTTATTGGGACGACCTTTTGATGAAAAAACGTGATTAGATGAATTGATGTAAATTTACCATATCTATACAGCAAAACATTGGCTTGTGATGTTAATGTTCGAATTTTAGCGTCCAGGGTTGCTGTATATATAGAATCATTCAGTGTCTCCGTGAATGGGAGTCCCAAGTATTTATACTGTGAAAAAGTAGATAGCTCTTGCTTTTGAAGAGTCCATCTGTATTTAGGTGTTTTCTTCTTTGCAGTGTGATGACAGTTAATATCTGCGTTTTATCGAGATTAATGATCAGATTGTTTTCATTAACATACTCTTGGAGTTTGTTCAAAAGATTTTGGAGACCACAAGGAGTACAAGATAATAACACTAGATCATCGGCGTATAGAAGCCAGATGATCTTCTGATTACCTAGTTTCGGTGCGTCAGAGATTGAGTCTTCAAACTTGATGCCTATATCCAATAGAAATAGGTTAAATAGGGTGGAAGCTAAAATACACCCCTGCTTTAAACCCCGTTCTGTTGGAATAGAAGCAGATAGTAAGCCATCTAAAGAAAGTCTTACTTGTAACGAGGTGTTACAATGCAGTAAATTAATTAGAGTAAGAATTGAAGAAGGGCATCCATTTTGTTGGAGTTTCATAAAGAGGAGTTGCCGATCAACCGAATCAAAAGCTATGCTAAAATTGACAAAAGCTATATATAAGTTTTGATTTTGTTCAACATACTTACTCTTAATTAAATTGAGAATGAGCATATTAGGGGATGTGCCCATCCCACCGACAAAGCCAGATTGAAATGGGTCCCTTTTGGCCTCACGCTTAGTCCAGTCGTTTAGCTCCTGGAGTATGATGCGACTGAAAAATTTACCAGGCGCATCCTGCATAGCAATCCGTCTATAGCTTTGTGGTTGGTGGCAGTCGCCCTTTTTGAAAAGAGGGATTATAATGGAGTGTTTCCAAAAAGGTGGAAAGCTTAGAGTGAAGTTAATGTTTTGAAAAATTTGGAACAGATTTCAGTCCACATTTCTGGATTCCGTTTAAAGGTCTTATTCGATAACCCGTACGGGCCTGGAGCTTTAGACTGACTTATTGAAGAAATATAATAAAGTATGTCTGCTCTTGATATATTGAGATGAAAGTAAGGCATTTTCTCACATTCCTGGACTAATGCGGAAGTCACACGGTTAGCGTAAATTTTGGTGAAATGGTCAATCCAGGCCCTTTCGGAAACATTTTGGGTCTGTATAAGTGTTTGGGAATTAGTCGTTGCTTCATTCAAAGTGGACCACATTTGTGCGGTATTTTGATTGTGCATAAGAGTCAGCATATGTTCTCCATCCATTTGCCAAAGAGTGGCACGATGGGCACGCAACCAATTTCTGTAAGCTGGTTTGGCTTTAGTCAAACCTACTAATCTTTGGTTTGCTGGGAGGAGTAAAGCTCTACGTCTCAGGGTGCGAAATTCTTATTTTTTATTTTTTACTTGTATGTCAAAAACATGAATTCTAGATACTATTGTCTCTTGATTTCTGTGTGTTTACTATATGTCTCTGCATAAGATCGTAGTAGCATACATTACTACGCTCGCCACTAAGTCATGAGTGGGCAAAAGCAGAAGTGAGAGTATTTGCAAATTGAATTGATAGTTCCCTCCTACCACATTATATGATTCAATTAGGCGTTAGCCCTGACAACACCAGAATAGATGGGAGAAGAATTAGAAATCAATGCATGAGGGATGGTCCAATGACTTGTAAGCATTTGATGATCGCTGTCCACAAAAGGCATTACCCGGAAAAGGGCCACGCGCGAGAACAGTTTATAATCTACATAAATGTAATCAATAGTTGCTTTGGAATGTCCATGTTGCCAGGTAATACTTGGAGGTATATCCCCCGAACATGATCCATTGAGCATGTGCAGGCCATGTGATGACATATGTTTCCATTGGATTAGTCTAACCTTTTCTTGTGCATTTCCAGAAGAAAAATAGTGCAAATTAAGATCTCCAGCTAAGACAGTATGAATAATGTCTGGTATCATAACAATATAGTCCAACATGCATGATATATCGTAAAGAAATTTTGAGTCATCAATCCCCTTAGGAATTCCAGTAGACTTTAATTAGAGCATACAGAATGGAACGGACTGAAACAATGGTCAATTGGGCAAATGGATTAGGTGCATAAGAAAAGACCAACTTGAGGTTAGAACTAGTTTTAATGCAAGTGATTAATCCAGACATGGGTCGGCCTATCTCGCCTTGCAATGCAGGCGTTAAGTGCATTACATGATCATGCCAGGAGGGTGAGATGGTAAGCCATGTTTCTTGCAGCATGATGATGTCAAACTGGTTTAATTTTGACTCTTTGTTTTTAAACAAGTGTCGATGCTCACAAGTATTCCAAGATACAAAATGTATGAGTCCGTCCACGTGATGTTGCTCTAGTTAACTATTCGCCTCACAGTTACAGACACATTTGGGCTGCAATGAACGGTCATCAAGGGCAAAGTTGCCTAGTGTTCGTACAGGAACAAGAGGCTGAGAGGCACACTTAGATGGATCAACAACAGAAGAGGGGCCTAGCAAGAGCAGGAAGCCCATGTCAAACAGTTTATTTGTAGCTGACCAAATGATGTTACGAACCAGCCATGGGCGTAACCTCAAGCATATAGTAGTCAATGCATTTTCGTTAATGAATTCGACCTGTTCAATGTCCGCCGTTCCTATATCTTCCAATTGCTTTATGTCAGAAAAGATTTCAAGGACACTATGTCTATTTAGAAGATATTGGGGGTGGGGGGCCGGACGGCAGCCAAGAATTAAGGTTTTGGCATAGTTGTCATAGCTTGTGCCATTTACTTGCTTCTTTGAGGGTTGTTTATGATGTTGTGAGTCTACTGCAAGAGGCGGTGGAATTTTGGGTTGAGATTTAGGAAGAAGGGCTTGTAACATATTAACAATCTCAGCACCCCGTTCTTCAAATGGGACTGCAACTGTTTCAACCGGGCCATTGAGATCTGGGGCGGATGCCGGGTTACATTGGTTTGGAGCGACATTTAATGCACATATGGTATATTGGCTAGAAGGTTTAAGCTCAGATGAAGAAAGAATTGGTTCTTGAGCCAATTTGTAAATTCTGTTACCAACGTTCGGATATCCATCACTTAAGTTTTGGATTGCCACCACAGGTCCACTTTCAAGAACTTGCTTGCCACTAGGGATAATTTGCGGCGCTCCTATAGTGGGCAGATGAGTGAATCTGGCCATATAGGTGTTCTCTTACCTTCTAATTTCCTCACGCCTAGTGGATTAGGCTATTGAATTAATACTGATGTTAGATATTTAGTCAGAGCAATAACAGGTAATTCAGAGAGTGGCTTCAAATTAGTGGGAGGCTTTTGACGGTTCTGGATCGCCTCGACCGGGTTGTCCAAAGAGGCGTAGGGAGCAGTGTTAAGATGTTTTACATTTTGTTCCCCCATTTTGGCTTTCCGAGTTTGGTTCAGTAGCACATATTTTTTCATAACAGCGGCAGAAGCTACTGTTGAACTTTTTACCAGAGCTTTTAGAGCATTAATGAACTGTTTGGCAGAACATAACGTAGGATTTTTCTTTGATTTTATGTTCTTGGATTTTTTCCTTTGCTCTTCTACTGTGATGCTCTTAGCTTTAGAGGCACCCAAGTTCCTTTTATTAGTCATGAAGGCATCACCTTTAGTAGATTTTGCAAAGATAGCGTAGATCTGTTTATCTGCATGATCAGGACAAAGAGGCCAAGGAGAGGTCTCCAAATTACAGGGTGCTTAGGTGTCAGTGATTATGTTTTGGAAGTGTGGTAATGCAACTGATGCCTCATTAGAAGTTGGGCTTAACCATATTCGCTCTCGAGTGGCACTAACATTCATTGGGGAAGAGGCTCTGTCAGTATAAGCAAATCTCATGGGGGACAGTGCCTTAGATTCCAGACAACGAATATCTTTTTCCACCGGGGGTCTAGATAAAGATTGCCATGCTAAAACAGTAGCCAATTTGTGTGCTCTGCACATTTATCTTACCATTAAAAGTTTCAAAAAGTTTCACTAGTGTGTTCACAGTTGTGTTCATTGCCTGCAGAGCAAGGCCCATTACTCTACTTCCACTCTGTGAAGATGATTGAACTTCTCTGTTTGTCATTTGCCTGGGCGTGGGCGCAAGAAATGATGATGTCACATTAGATCTAACAGGACTAGCATCAGAAAACATGTTAGGGGAGGAGAGTTTTTCCAATATTGTTTGCGCAGAATAATCAGTATGCATAGAATCTAAATCAATTATCACTATATCTGCAGGCACTTTTACAATATCTTTGTTGCCAGAAGCAGTCACCCACCACCAGTTCACTTCTGTTAGAGACCGGTTACAAACTATTGTTTGGATTGAATGGCTTACTGTCTCACAGATAGTCCCACAAACCGCCCCTTCGGCTTGAATATGTCTTACCTAGAGCGCAGTGGGAGAAGCAGTAACTGTCGCCCCCACCAGGGGCGTGGGGTAGAAGCCACGTATATCGGCGATAGAAAGCTCCTTCAGGGTTTTGGAAACTGATTTAGTTGTCATGAGCGGTCGATGCTTCGGGTTAGAACAAGTTTTGGAATCAAAAATACTTTTGAACGAGGCTGTGCGTTTCTTTTGCAACGTAGGGATGGTTTCTCGCACTGCAGGCAGCAAGGGCATGCCTGTTCGTAATGTACAAAGAGGTTGAGAGGTTGTTTCATATTCTCACAATTACAAGGTGCAAAGGATCACAGCAATAGAAGACGGCAAGACCTGAAACCAACCATGGGAGCGCAAACTATGAACCACAGCCTTTTCCAAGGAACGTAATCGAGGGTGTGGCAGAAGACACCAGTGTAGCGCTGCGCTGCGGCGAAGCGGCAAAGCGGTGCTTCACCAGTGCTTCCACTTGGTGCGCGCACGCTGGTGCGCGCGGAGGCTTCTTTTTATGATGTCAGTAAACAGTAGGTGGAGCTTCAGTGTTTACTATCTAGAAAAGAGTATAAAGAGTATAAATATATATATTTAAGCACTGTAGGTAAGAACCTTGATGTCCATATAGTCCAGGAAGTTTGCAAAGCAGAAGTATAAGTCCAAATACCAGTAGCAACGATTCGAAGAAAAACACAGCTGATCAGCAGAGCAGGGGTCCGGTGCAAAGCGGTGCTTCCACTTGGTGCGTGCCATTCATTTAAAGATGACACAGCATCAATATACCACCAAGTACAAATGATCAAAGACATGGTCAGATTGACTCTTGAGTGCAATATCTTTAGCTTCAACCATTGTTATTACAAACAAACAATGGGTGTAGCCATGGGCACGAAATACGCTCTGGCACTAGCAAATCTTTTTATGGGCTACTTGGAAGATACCATCATATACCAGGATAAGGCACATCAGAAATAACTACTAAAATGGATGAGATACATCGATGATATTCTGATTATTTGGCAAGGTACTGACATTTTATTCCAGGAATTCACAACCAGAATCAATAGCAATCACTTTGGCATCCAATTTACCGGGACAGTTGATGACCATTCAATAAACTTTTTAGGCCTAACAATCTATGTGGCCAATAACAAGCTCAACACGCGGACCTTTAAGAAACCAACAGAGGTCAACTCCACACTTCATGCCACAAGCTGTCACCATATGATATGATATGATATGGCATTTATAAAGCGCCTATACACAAGTGTTTCCATAGATGATCTGTCCTGAACATACCATCTGGAGAATTAATTTGGGCGAGAAGAAACTGTCAGACCCGGGACACTTTTGATCAGGAATGCCAACTTTTGAAAACAAGATTTTTGGAAAGAGGTTACTCAGAAGAACAAAAGTAAAAGCTTGACACAAGAACACACTTTTGCACCTAACAAGAAAGCAAAAGATCGACAACCAAAAGTTGGATTTATCACCAGATATAGCAGCAATAACAAGACGCTCAATAAAATCTTGGCGAAACATTGGCATCTTTTGCAATTAGATGAGAATATCAAGAACCATATTGATGCTAAACCAAAAATCATCTTCAAACGGGCTCAAACATTAAGGAATAAACTGAGTCCATCACTACTACCGGATATGGAAATTGTTAAACCTATACATTGGTTACAACCCCCTAACAATGGTTTCAGAAAATGTGGTAATTGCACCATGTGCAAATATGCTCATGACAAAACGGACTCATTCAAAGATCAACATAACAATGAGATCATGATACAACATGCAATCAACTACAAAACAAAACACATGGTATACAGTATTATCTGTGTATGTAAGATTGTGTACATAGTTAGTACCATTAGAGAACTGAGGATTCGTATTCGAGAACACCTGGCTAAGATGGGAAGCCAAGACTTGAGATTACCTTTGGCCAGTCATTGGCAGAAGAGACACCAAATGGCTAATAAAGCTGACATCAGATTTATAGGACTTCAGAAAATAACATTGGGAAAAAGAGGAGGAAATAGAGAGAAAATACCACGCCAGGTGGAAGCCAGAATGATTTGCAAACTCAACACAACTATGTTGGGCCTCAACTCGGATAATGAGATGGTGTCTTTCCTATAGAGAATCACCTACTTATGAACATGCCTCATATTATGCTTACCTAACCATGGTACACAATGATGTACAAGAGAATCTGCATGTATTGAATATCTGACCTGTGTACTAATATTTCTCTAATTGTGTTGTTTTCAACTTATGAAGGAGCAGAATAGCCTAATAACCTATTCAGTTTATAGTTATACTTTCAAATGACTAATTAATATAATGAGCTAATATGATGCACTCAACAACTCTTCAATGGGCTAATTCTATGTCAAGACTCGGAGGCTCAGATTATGCTTTACTTCTCTTTACTAAACTCGAGCAGCAAAAATTAAACCAAACATATCAATCATGAAAAACCAGAAAAACTACAATTCCAATAAAACCCAATATATTTGTAGTTCGTTTTTCATTGGTGATCAAAACACGTGACTTCTTCACACCAATCACCGCTACTTCTCCTCTATAATATGTCAGAAGTCCTTAGTCCTTCCTCTTTCTTTGCTGCTCGAGCAGCCGAGATAAGTACCTTTATATGTATTTTTCCTATGTGGATGGGTATTGTATAATCTGTGACAGGTAGTTTAACGGATTAGCAGTGCGCGCGCGTAGGTTCGCTTAAGCGCTCTGCGAGAGGGATTTGGCGGAATATATCCGCAGGGATTAGACGCGACGGGACCTTTCGTTCCGTCGTCGGTTTCTCTTCGTGCTGAAACTCGGCATACACGGAAGTTCGCAGCGACGCTACGGGAGTTCCGGCGTCGTTGCGAACTTGTGTATGCGAGAGTTCTCACGGCTGACACACCCGCGTTACGGCGCTTTGAGAATTACAGCCTTTGAAGTCTGATTAACGAGCAGGGAATTGCTTCGCGTTGTGCAAAGATTCCTGCAGGATTTGTTGGCCACGGGCGCCATCTAGTGGCGCTTTATGATACCGCAGGCAACAGGTTGACTGAAGGATTTTTCAACCTGCTTAAAATACCGACCCTCATTCTGTCCGCTGGGAAGAGGTACGAGAAAGTGTGGCAGCTGATTGACGGGCACAGCCCCAAGAAAAACTGTAGTGGAGACTCGCCTAGCTACAATCATTACTATAATTGTGACGGGGGCAGCCCAAGTGAACTGCATAAGCTCTACATAAGTGCTATCAAGCCGTGAGCGATTATTCAGACGACTCTCAAGGCCCCCATGTCAGTGGGCTGCGCATGAGTCAGGCATTCCAGAGATGGGAGAGTGCCGGGAGCTCCCGAGAAGACAGGGGCATTTTGAGGAGCCTGGCCGCGTTGTCGCAAGACAGGCAACGCAAGCGGAAAGGGGGAAGAAAGCATTCAACCCGCAGGGACCGTAGCGCCCAGACCCCCCCGGGTTCACCCCGCAAGGCTACGGGGAAAAGGAAGGCGAGATCTCGCACAAGGCGGGCCACAACTTCTAGCGAATCAGACGATGATTACTGCAGAAGCAGTTCAAAATCTGAGGGCTACACCTCATCCGAGTGTCAAACCTCCCCAGAAGAGGCCGAGAACCCACCGAAGAGCAAGAAGGGCAGGAGGGAAAGCGAGGATCCTATTAAGGACGAGTTCGATCCCGATGATCTAGTGCATCCCCGGTCCAATGAATGGGACCCTCCAGAGAAGATCGCCGAATACATTAGGCGACGCTTGAGAGCACCGCTAAGTAAACAAGCGAGAGCTAAATTGAGGGCAGAGTGCCCAAGGCCTAGAGTGCCAGACGGAGTGGCAGAAACTCCTGAAATTGATGACAGGATTCTCACGTTCCTGGGCAGGTACGGCAGGGACGTCAAGAAGGGCATTGATAGATCCTGGCGCGCCTGCCAGGATAAACTGCTGGACTTACTAGGGCCAATTACTAGAATCTGGCAATTGGCAGAAGAGGCGAAAACGAAAGGAGAGCCCATAGATCCGGATGTAGTAGCAGGCTGGGCACAGAGGACCCTCTGTCTACTGGGGAACGCCAATACAGCGTTGGCGACTGAGAGGAGAAGATCCATCCTTATGAAGCTAGATTCCAGACTGGGCGAAATGGCGGCTTCCGAACAGGCTATGGCGGCAAAAGGCAAGCTGTTCGGGGACGCATTCATCAAGGACATGGCAAAATTCGCCAGTACTTATGTGTCACTAGATAGAGCTCAATCTTCGTTGAAGAAAATCTTTGGCCGGAAGGTTTTCGATAGGGCTGGAGGAGGAAAGGGCCGCTCGTCCAGCCGTGGTCAATTCAGAGGCTCCTTCAAGGACAGAACTTCCTGGCAGCAGGAAGACCGAAGATCCAACCCCTTCTTCCCTTCCAGGGGTAGAGGCAGGGGTAGAGGCTGGAGAGGCAATAGTAGACAGCAGCATCAAAGTAATTCCGGTAAGAGATACAGAATGCGCACAAAGTTTGCATGTGAGTATTCCTCCGGTAGGAGGAAGGGTGCGTTTGCATGTAGAGAAATGGGAAGAATTGTCCTCAGATGTTTGGATAAGAGAAACCGTGAGAGGTTTTCAGTTGGAGTTTTGGCAAGAGCCATATCAGGTAGAATTGCCGAGGCAGATTCAGTTCAGCAGAGAAGACGAGAGCCTTCTAGACAAGGAGGTAGAGTTGCTCAGGTTCAAGAACGCAGTGGGCCTGGATTTAAGAGACACAAGAGGTTTTGTAAGCAATATCTTTCTAGTAAAAAGAAAGAACAAAGTAAGACCGGTAATAAATCTGAGGGCTTTGAACTACTTTCTAGTATACAGACATTTCAAAATGGAAGGTATTCATCTTTTGAGGGATGTTCTCCAACATGGAGATTGGTTGGCGCGAATAGACCTCAGAGATGCATACTTGACGGTTCCTATACAGGCAGAGCAGATGAGATTTCTACAGTTTCTATGGAAAGGACGGAAATGGGAGTTCAAATGCCTTCAGTTCGGGTTAGCTTCGGCACCATGGTGTTTCACCAAATTGCTGAAGCCAGTGGTAGCATTCCTGAGGAAGCAGGGGATCAGGTTGATTATTTATCTGGACGATATCTGTCTGATGTGTCAGGACAGGGAAGTGCTAGTTCAACAGGTTCATATGACTGCAGGATTGCTCCAGCAGCTGGGATTTCTAGTGAACTGGGAGAAATCGGAGCTAGAACCAGCGCAGGAGATGGAATTTCTGGGGTTCAGCTTAGAGACGACACAAGGCGTTCTCAAGCTTCCATTAGACAAAGTAAATTCAGTGAAAAAAGAGATCAAGTGTATGATGACAAGACGAGAGGTTTCTTTGAGGGAGATAGCGAGGCTGGTAGGACGTCTGTCATCATCGATTCAAGCGATATTCCCAGGTCCGCTGCATTACAGAGCGTTGCAGAGACTGAAGATAGAGCATCTTCGGAGAGGCCTATCTTACGAACAAAAAGTGGAATTGTCGCAAGAAGCGAAACTGGAATTGGAATGGTGGTACCATCACATGGAAGCGTGGAATGGCAGGGCGATATTTGGCTCATCCCCGGACCTGGTGATAGAATCCGACGCCAGTCGTTGGGGATGGGGAGCCAGGTGCGGAGACCAAGCGACAGGAGGGAGATGGTCGAGCGAAGAGCTAGGTCTCCACATCAATTGCCTGGAACTTCTAGCGGGCTCCTTCGCTGTCCAGTGTTGGACACAGGAAGGAGTCAAGGCCGCCATACTGTTGAAAATGGACAACGTTTCAGCAGTCAGATATATAAATCGGCTGGGCGGAACAAAGTCGCAGAGGCTGACAGAGATGGCCAAGGAGTTTTGGCAAATATGTCTCCAGAAGGGTATAACCGTGAGAGCAGAGCACTTGCCGGGGGATCTCAATCAGGTAGCAGATTGGAATTCGAGGTACCTGAGGGATTCCAGCGATTGGCAGTTGCACGACTCAGTGTTTCAGGAGCTGATGCGTCGCAGGGGTCCCCGTGCCGGACGGATTTGTTCGCCTCCAGGCTGAACAAGAAAATCTCCAGATTCTTCAGTTGGAGACCAGATCCGGATGCGGCAGCGACAGATGCATTTCTGCAGGTTTGGGGTCCAGGAAAGGAGTATGCCTTTCCCCCCTTCGCCATGATAGCGCGCACAGTAGCGCAAGTCAGGCGTCAAGTACCCACACTGATTCTGATAACGCCAGACTGGAGAGGTCAGCCTTGGTTTCCGGATCTGCTGGAGTTGTCTTTCGAACCTCCGATTCGGTTGCCGGTCAGAGAGGACATAGTGCTAAATCCAGCTGGAGAGCTGCATCCGTTGGTCGAGTCAGGGAAACTGAGCCTATTAGCATGGGCGATTTCAGGAGAAATTGGGCTAAGCCGGGACTTTCAGGCACAGCTCAAGAATTTATCAGAGAATCCTGGGCTCCAGCTACAGGGAAAGCTTATAGACTGGCATGGACTAGATGGGATAATTGGTGTTTGGAGAGACAGGTTGATCCCTTACGTACAGATGTAGTACACGTTGTAAATTTCTTAGCAGCACTAGCAGCACAAGCGAAGGCCTACAGAACGATTAATAATTATAGATCAGCAATATCTGCAGGACATACATATATAGAGGGTAAGCCAGTAGGCGAACATCCTCTGGTATGCAGGCTTATGAAAGGTATTAAATGCATGAGACCTCCTACACCTAGATATTCTCGCTTATGGGATGTCAATATAGTGTTGAGAATGTTCGAAGCTTGGCCAGACAACGAGTTATTGTCTAGAAAAGCTTTGTGGGCTAAATTAACCACATTGCTATGCCTTATTTCTTGTAAGAGGGTATCTGACGTGAGAGCTTTGGAAGTAAACAGGAAATCTTTTTCCCCATTAGGAGTAGTATTTTACATAGAAAAGAGAACAAAGACGAGCATTAAATCCGTTGAGTACATGGCTTTCCCAGATAGGCCCAAACTGTGTCCAGTCAGATGCCTGAAAGTGTATGAAGAAGCAGCGAATAAAGTGAGGCCTGCGGGGGAACATCAGTTGTTGATAGCTATTAGAAAACCGTTCAAGGCAGTGACGTCGGCCACTTTATCTAGATGGGTTAGGTGGTGCATGGAAGAAGCAGGTGTAGATGTGAGTCAGTTTGGGGCACATTCCACTCGAGGCGCTATGGCATCATCTGCTTTTTTGGCAGGAGCACGTTTAGAAGATATTTTAAAAGCTGCAGATTGGTCTAATGAAACAACATTTAAAGATTTTTATTTTAGACCTGTGGACCAAGTAGCGTCGTTGGTGGTGAGTAAGCTTTAAACGAGCATAATCTGAGCCTCCGAGTCTTGACATAGAATACAGATTTTCCATACATTCGTTACAGAAAGTCATGATTCTATTAAAGACTCGGAGGCGAAAGATTATTCCACCCAATTCAATCGCAGCGATGTAAGTGGATGATGTGATATTCATATGTGTTGTAATATTTGTTTGGAAAGATGATAATGTTAACGATAATGTTATTATATGGTTAATGCTTGCGATTGCCCACCCGTTCATGATGAGATCGGTAACAGTTTTATTCCTTTCAGGGACGGAACAGAGAGCGGCACCGTGAAGAAATGCCAGAGAAAATTAAGTCGTCTACCGGTTGGGGCGCAAGTTGTTGGATTAGCAAAGGAAAGAGGAAGGACTAAGGACTTCTGACATATTATAGAGGAGAAGTAGCGGTGATTGGTGTGAAGAAGTCACGTGTTTTGATCACCAATGAAAAACGAACTACAAATATATTGGGTTTTATTGGAATTGTAGTTTTTCTGGTTTTTCATGATTGATATGTTTGGTTTAATTTTTGCTGCTCGAGTTTAGTAAAGAGAAGTAAAGCATAATCTTTCGCCTCCGAGTCTTTAATAGAATCATGACTTTCTGTAACGAATGTATGGAAAATCTGTATTAGACTCCATTTAACTGCTATGGAACACAGTCGATGTGACGTCTAACTTATACACTTAAACAACCCTTTCATAATATATGGACTGATTAAGATATCTATTAAGTTTGATACAATATTTGGTTAATCGGTGTACGTGTGCATACATTTAGCTCCCCATAGGAAGAGAATTACTTATCAACCCCACGTAGGTATCTACAAACATAAAAAAGATTTGGAGCCCTCAGAAATATATAATTAACAATATGTTCACACAATCTAACAAAGTTAATATGTTATTCCAATTCTAGTAACACAGTTAGTACTAAGTTAGAATTAACTCAAATACATTAGTGAATAAGATTGGGCAAAGACAGGCACGTTACCATGAGAAAGACGTATTTCGTATCCCAAAGATGGCGCATATCGAGATTACTTTCTGCTGCGCGTCAAAGACGGACTTCGGGAAGCCTGTTACCATGACGATGGAATAACACTCTTTACAATAGAGACGCCACTCTGCGCCTCGCGCATCATCCGACGCGTTACGAACTTGGACAAGCACAATACGGTAAGAGACCGTCTCAAAGTAGACAACGGCTATATTTCTAATCTCGCATTGACTAGCGCGCATGGCGTTTAGACGGATGTTTCATAACATTGCGTGAGCACCAGAACAGAACGATTAGACTTGACAAAATGCATGAACAGTATTATTCTCAAGCTAGATGCACACAGAAAGAAATGCTTTATATTTGAATTGTGAAACTACGTTGTAAGACTCAAAGTGACACAACTCTCTCAATTAGACAATACAATATATTGTGAGTTAGTATGTGACAACTAGACAGCTAATGAAACGTATTTATCATACAGGGATTAAACCCAGTTATTTGGCAACTTTCTACACTAAGTTCACCGGGGACATTGAATTGGAAGGTAAAGCAACTAACCAGTTACAAAATTATTAATGAATACGTATTAATACAGCCGATTGGGTCAATTTACCGTCACTAATTATGTTTTGTTTTATCATTTCTCTAAACTTTCTTTTGAACCCTTTAATCCTCCCATTCACCAACCCTCTTCTCTCTGTGCCTTTATGTTATTTTATTTATTTGTTCATGTACGTTTCCAAACATTGAAATGTGACTTAACATTGAATATCTTAACTCGCATTTTTTGTGCTACATGACTGAATTATGTAATGTACATGAAATTGTTTTCGTATTATATTATTTTATACTTGGAAGAATAACCTATACCATGTAATCAGCCCTGATTTGAGAAAGGCTTATGAATAAGCCGAAACACGTGTCATTACCAAGGGCAACCATGAATAAACGCAATGTGTGACAACACTATTTTGGCGTAGTTTTAGTCTCTTAACTCAGCATCTTCTCAATACCATTCATTGGTGGTTTACTTGGCTTTTCTTTTTTTTTTAAACTTTTTTTATTGGTATTTCCAATTACACTAGGCTCATCATCAAATATGTATAAAACTCTAACTGTATAAACATAACCAAAATGACCCCAAACTCCCCCCCCCACCCCCCGAAGATCTGAGTCTCTTGTATGACAATGCAGGCACTTAAGTTGAAAATATGTCCAGGATCCTGATTTTGTGGGGGCACCACTGCTCCATGTAGTCCGACTGGAGATAGTCCAGCACTGCACCCCATTCCTTCCCGAAGGACCCTACCGAGCCTTGCAAATTGTGCATTAGCCTTTCCATTGCCACCAATGCCCATACCTTCTGAAGCCACCGGAACAACAATGGGGGATCTTTTTGTTTCCAATTCTGTGCAATTGCAAGCCACGCTGGTTTAGGATGATTTTACCTAACCCCAAAAGTTCGACTCCCAAAAGTTTGACCCCCAATTTCCTGTATATATATATATATATATATGTGGGTGGGGGAGTATATAAAAAATGTATAGGGGTAAGGTGGGGGTCTCTCCCCACATATATATTTGCGGGAAATAGAAAAGAAATAAGAAAAAAAATAATAATAATCTTTTGGTAAATCAAACCTTTGGGTTTGGTAAAATCACTTAGATTCAGCCACGCTGCAATGACCAACCCTGTAAAGTTCCTCCATTGTGCCTTTGATAGTGCTTTGGCCGTGTGGTCTCATAGCCAGCAGAGCCAAACTCTCCCCCCCATTTGGCCTGCGCTCGGAAAGATAGCTTGCATCTGGTGTCTTACGTCTACCCAGAACTTTTGTATCGCCTGCCAGCCCCACCAGATGTTTCCAGGTGCCCTCCCTTGAGCAGCCCCTCTAGCAAAGTTTAGACGTGTGTGTATACATTTTATTCAATCTCTAGGGGGTATAGTGCCATTGAGTCATCACCTTCACCCACATTTCCCTCATCTGGACCGCACGTGTTAGTTTAGGGATATTTGCCCATAGGCCCTCCCATTGCGGTCTGCTGATATGCTCCCCTAGTGTGTCTTCCCATTTTTTCATATAGCTCCATTTTATGGTCTCTGTTTGGACATTTATGAACCTATAGATTGTTGAAACCAGTTTCCTTGATCCTCTGTTTGTCAGGGTATATGTTTCGAATGGGGATAAGATCCCGTGTGGCCACCCTCTTAATGTGTTGTGTCCCTAAACAGTGCTTTAATTGCTCATATTTGTATCTGTCTGCGTCCCTAAAATAAAGCTCTTTTTTTCAGACCTCGAACGATTTTATATCTTGATCCTGGTCCACTTGACCTATTTTTGTGCACCCTGCTATTTCCCATTTCTCACAGGCCCCTTTTTCCATTCCTGTTGGGAATCCAGGGTTCCCAAACATGGGGGTAAATGGGGCATATTCCTGTGTGAGGGTCCCTCTGCATTTCTGTTCATCCCAGGCGTCCATCGGTGACCGTAGGACCTCACTAATTCTAAGGTTTTGGTGTCTAAGTTGCTCCTTAGTCCACAGTAAGCCCACCAATGGGGTTCTTGCTACTGCCCTGTCTTGCTTCGCCCACCATTGTTGCTGCTCCTCTGCCATCCATTCCTTCAACACCCACATCTGCACCTCTTGATAGTAGTTGTAAAAGTGTGGAAGGGCCATTCCCCCATCTCAGATTGCCGCTGTCAGTACCGCCCTACCTACCCTCGGTCGTTTACCATTCCATATAAATGAGGAGACCACCTTTGTTAGTGCCTTAAAGAATGACTTGGGGACCCTAATCGGGAGTGCCTGGAAGTAGTATACCACCCTGGGAAGCACGTTCATTTTTATGGATGCTATTCGTCCCCACCAGGAGATCGTCATTGGGTTCCAGCGCTGTAGGTCCCTTTTTAATTTTCTCCAGGAGACTCGGATAGTTTTCCCCAAATAGGAGGTCTACCATCCATGTCAGCTTTATGCCTAGATACTTTATGCCTGCGTTAGCTATTCTTAAGTTTAGGGCAGATGCTATCGTTCCTATTTCCCCTTTGTCCCCTGCCAGGACGAGGAGCTCTGATTTGTGTCTATTGATCTTCAGCCCTGCTATTGCCCCAAATTTGTCTAGTTTGTTTATTGTTATAGAGAGTGTTTGTGACGGGCCCTGAAGACCCTCACGTATGGAAACAAGGCACAATCACCATACATAAACTGATATGCCAGACACAAGGTTCAATTCCCAAAATCTAGGGTTTATTGCAAAGCAAATAGTCTCAGTTGGCCGACTGGATCTCACTTCTCGCAACGTGTGTTACCCAGACCTCGTGAGACGCAAGAGAGCGGGCATTCTACAACAGTGACATATATACAAAAAGACCATCATATTATCAGCTAGTGACACATCAAAACCGCCCATAATGTATCTTCCTTAGTAAGGGTTTGGTGATTGACAATTATGACGAGTATGACACCTTCTAAGACATTTATTCAGCAACAGTTGCAATCTGCGAAGGCGCAGACACTATTCTTTGTTACAGAGAACATAATGCTCTTGTTCTTTGAGCGAGCTGTGTTCGTAGGAGAGACACGTTCCAAGACCTGCTATCTCCTAGTTTCTATTTGTGAGCTAGAGGTCAGCTCGATCTAAAGGGGCCCAGAAAGGGTGGACGTAAAAGAGAGTATAATTCATGCCTCTAGCTGTCTATTTCTACAGTTTCTGCTGTTTCAGCGAGACCAGCTGGCACCTGGCTTGGTGATTAAATTCCTCTCTGTTCGCCTTCAAGGACTCGTGAGGGAGGCAAACAATGTATTTCTGTCTGGGCCGGTCTCTCATATGTAACTTGTGGCCTTGCTCTGTGCTGGAGCAGAACGGAATTAAATTCATTTTTACAATGCGTTTGAACAGAAAAGCAAGAGAAAGCAGAATGGCGGATTCTGTGTCATAAAATGGACGCGCTCTGGTTATGCAGACAAGTCTGTTCTGGTGATGCTAGGCATATGATGCGGATGGTTTTCAGCCAACATAATATACCATCTATGCGATGGTAGGGTGTTTTTCTAGACTAACATTCGTGCATCCCATGGTTAGCTTTTGTGTGTTTTTGATTATTGCGAGATTGTTCTATTTTTTGTTTCTTCTCCATTAAATACTTCATAGGTTCCCCCCTTGAGTGATCCACTTCACTCACTCGGGGTCCCCGACATTGCACCTGTGAACTAGCGTTTTGGACCAATTAGAGGGTCCCCATTTTTCCCATATTTTCTTCAAATAAATTTTATGACTATGCACTTTATCTTTGATGTACCAGGTTTATATTAAATATGAGCTCACGATGGTTTAATATGCATTTTAATATTGATGAAAAATGTAATAAATACAGTTTTTTACAATGAACTTTGGTTTTATGTAGGGTTGATCAGTGGTGTGGATCTGGGGTTGCTTCTTCATTCTTTGTCGGTTATGTCCTGATTGAACATTGTCACATTCCGCTGGCATGACTTCTGTTTGAATATTGTTTGTTGCTTCCCCTCTGTCAGCGAGGTAGGGGTAACCCATCCTTTGTTTTATTGTATTGGGTCTGTGAGTGTGACCAGCATATCATCTGCGTATGCTGTTACCTTGTGTTGCACCCCTGCCATTTCAATTCCTGTGATGGATGCCAGTTCTCTGATTCTAATTAGAAGCTGTTCAAGAAAAATGGCATAGAGTAGGGGATAGAGTAGGGGGGAGCAGGCACCCTTGTTTGGTGCCTCTAGATATTTCCACTGCATTCGAGACTTCTCCATTTATAGCTATCCTAATTGATGGAGTGTTGTAGTTTGCCTTGATCATCTGTATTTATTGGTCCCCAAACCCCATGGCTTTCATAGTGTGGAATACCAGCGACCACTCCACCCGATCAAAGGCCTTTTTGGCGTCTAATGATAACAGAATTGATGGTGTGTGTGTTATGCCAATCTTCTCTATTAAGTGTATTATTCTTCTCGTATTATCAGGGGTTTGCCTACCCGGGACAAAGCCTGATTGGTCAAAATGTATCAACTGTGGTAGAAGAGGTGAGAGTCTCTGAGCCAGAATTTTCGTATACAATTTTGAGTCCAAATTAATAAGGGCAATCGGGCGAGTTGTGCGGGGTCCTTCCCCGCTTTGTGGAAGACCAGAACTTTTGCTTTACTTGGCTTTTCTAACCACAACTCAGTTAGACGCGACAAGTTCTATACATTGAGAAAGCGGAATACCTAATATATCTCCTATTGATCAAGCATTTAAATTGAAAGCCTAATAAAGCCAAAAAAGTGTTTTCTTTAATTTCAAGCACTCCATTAGTAACCTGCCCTCTGCCTTTTGCGTTCCCGCTTATGCTACTATTGTACCTACCATTGTCCGCATTAGTCCTTCCCCCGCCCGTCTATCCAAGTGTCCCAAACCCAGGCGCTGCTATTACATCTAGTGTTATCGCATTTACTATTATTTGATCTTTTTTGTGCCCCGTGTTAGGCCTTTTCTCCCTCTACTCAGGTGTCCAAAATCTAGGCGCTGCTATTACATCTAGGGTTAGTATATTTACTGTTATTTGATCTTTTCTGTGCCCCCGTGTTAGGCCCTTTCTCCCTCTATCCAGGTGTCCCAAATCTAGGCGCTGTGATTACATCTATGGTTACTGCATTTACTGTTGTCCTGTGTTAGACCTTTCTCCCTCTATCCATGTGTTCCAAATCTAGGAGCTGTGATTACATCTAGGGTTACTGCATTTACTGTTGTCCTGTGTTAGACCTTTCTCCCTTTATCCATGTGTTACATATCTAGGTGCTACTAATACATCTTGGGTAATTGCAAACTTTATTACTACATCTACTGTTGTCCCCTGTTGGGCCTTTCTCCCTCTATCCAGGCGTCCCAAATCTAGGTGTTGCTATTTCATCTAAGGTTACTGCATTTACTGTTGTCCCGTGTTGGACCTTCTCCCTCTATCCAGGTGTCCCATATCTAGGTGCTGCTAATACATCTTGGGTAATTGCAAACTGTATTACCACATATACCATTGTCCCCTTGTTAGGCCTTTCTCCCTCCATCCAGGTGTCCCAAATCTAGGCGCTGCTATTGCATCTAAAGTTATTACATTCACGGTTGTCCTGTGTTAGACCTTTCTCCCTCTACCCAAGTGTCCCAAATCTAGGCGCTGCTATTACACCGTAGATTACTGCATCTACTATTGTCCCCTGTTAGTCCCTTTCTACATCTATCCAGATATCCTAAATCTAGGCACAACTACTAAATCTAGACACACTGCAATTACTATTGTCACCTATTGCATTTAGGACTTCTCCTTTATCCTGGTCTGTCCCCGTCCTGCCCTCTGAGATGGAGATACCACATCTACAATGGCCACCTCTCCTCATTCCCACCTGTTCTACACCTCAGGCCCCCTCCGCATAATTCACCCCTCCCGGCACAGAACCTCCGCTCTAGCACCTAACTTCATGAACCCTTCTTATATACCACATCAGGTCGCCACCTACAATTCTTGCCCTGTACAACGATACACAGAGCCCCCCAGTCCATCCCGCAACCATCATTCCACCTCTAACTCAAAGATCAGAGGAGCACTCTGGCGTGCCAAACGCCATTCGCCTCAAACCCTCACCCGCAAACCTCAACCCACCCGAACACATCCACACCCTTCTCCCCCCTAGCATCTATTGAGAACAACCCCACACTCCCCGCCCTTACACCCCCCCAATCTCAAACTCACAAGCTAGAGGAACACTCTGCCGCTCCAAACATCAAAAGTCCCCCGCCACCACCACGCCATCCTTGTGCCCACTGAGGAACTCCTCACTGTCTCAGCCTACCTCCCTAGCATCTATTGAGAACCCCACACTCCCCGCCCTTACACCCTGCCCAATCTCAAACTCACAAGCTAGAGGATCTCACTGCCGCGCCAATCACCACAAACCCCCACCACACCATCCTTGTGCCCACTGAGGAACTCCTCACCCCCTCAGCCTACCTCCCATGCCACCCTCTCCCTCAGCCCCTCCTCGACCCACACCCACAGACCCCCCTCATATCCCTACCCTGAAAGTAGCCTGTCTCGCCCTTTCTAGAACAGTAGCTTCATCCTCTCCCCCCTCCGACCCTCCTACCCTCTCACTCGCTCTCCTATGGCACCAAAACCCACAAAACGCAGAAAGAGGGACTGGTCCACTCACTCGATGCTACATACCTCACCACTTCTCCATCAGTCCAACCTCCCAGCCTTTCCCAACTCTACCTTCAGACCCTCCTCTCTCCCAGTCTCCACCCTCTTGCTCTTGACTTCTCACCCAGTACACCTAAACCCCCAGCACCTTAAAGACTCAAACCAGAAACAACTCGCCTAACCCCCCACACCTCAAGTGCTCCACTCACCACCCTCCCAATCCCCCTGATCCTCCCCACTTCATCTCCCACATACCTACCACTGCCTACCTACTCTTCCCTCCCCCCATTGACGTAACCCTCTCACCAGACACTCAAAGTACACAGGCATCCAGTACCCCCTCTACCCCCCTCCTCAACTAGTCCCAACCACCCAGAATTATCATTCCACATCCCCCACCTCATCGGGCACCCAGGTCCACCGAGCACTCCCTTTGAGGAGCGTCACAAAAACCACCCGCCCTCACAAAGTCACATGCATCCCTCTTTAATGCCGGCTCCCTAGCAAGAAACTGACAGCATGTTTGACCTCCTATCCTCTGCAATACCGACCTCATTTTTGTCACCGACACCTGGTTCTCCAACGATTTTGCGCCAGTCGCGCACAAGGCCTTCCCGCCTGGCTACACGCTTATCGCCCACAATAGATCCTCCAGAGGTGGCATAGTGGCAATCCTCTACAAACCCCATTTCTCCGTCTCACTCATCGAATCCCAGACATGCAAAGCTTCCTATGCATCCCTTCTAGTAAAACTCTCGATACCATCGACTTTCACCCACAACTTCCTCCTCATCTCCAGAACCCCTGATTACGACAGACATTTCGCCAACAATCTCTGATTCAATAGCTACCATTCAGGTAAATCACCCATCACTTACACTCCTGGGAGATTTCAACATTGGTTTGATATGCCCAACAACCCCATGACCCATCCTCTGGTCAACAGTCTTGATGCACTCAACCTCTCCCAACATACCGCTGGTTCCAACTCACTCTGGTGGACAGACCCTTGATGCGATTTTCAGATCCTATGACCTGGTTCTTTATATCCAGCCCCAAACCGCTTACCTGGACAGACCACTTTGCCATCCCTTTTTCTATCCACACACCAGCCCCTCAACCTATAGCGCCCCCTGCCCCACCTTTGATCACAAATGCAGGAACAAAGTCAAGGTACTCCCCGACCTAGCTGAAGCCCTGCTACTCCATCCCCCTGCAACGCTGTCCTGTGGTAAACCCCTAACCATCGAATCCTTCGACTCCTGGCTTAAAGAATCCCTATTTCCTGTAACCCCCGGGCGACGCTACCTCACGCAATGGACCAAATGGTTCACGCCCCACCTGAGGACATTCAAAAGACAAAATAACTCTTGAACGCAAATGGCGAGCATCTAAAACCGATCTCTAAAGATCCATGTGCGCCCTCCACCATCGTAATTACAAATCCGAGATCCGAAAGACAACAAAAGCCTATTACAATAAACAAGTTCTGAACTGTGGCAGTAGCAGCAAAGAACTCCACAAGATCATCTCCGAATTCTTGAAACCTACTTGCACCTCTGCCCAATCCACCCCATACAATCACTCTGCGACTCCTTCTCGCTACATTTCTACAACACTGCACTTGACAGGATGGCACCCTTAGCACCAAATTGTCCTCACTCACCCCATACCCTACACCAACCCCTCCTGATCCCATTGGCCTGACGTCCACTTTACCAACCTTCGACTCTTTCAAACCCATCTCCAAAGAAGATTTCCTTGACCTACTATCAGCCAGCAGACCCTCTGGGTCACCCCTCCCCGCCTCTGTTCTGAAAATTATTCTCATGTACCTGCGCAGGAGAACATGCAAGAGCCATACTAAACGACTCACTCACCTCTGGCATCTTCCCCGAAGCCCTTAAAATTACGCATGTCAAGCCACTTCTAAAAAAGGCATCCCTCGACCCCCTTGACCCTAAGAATTACAGGCCTTGAAGCTTGTCTCTGTGATATTGACTGATGGATGAGAAGTAACCACCTCCTTTTGAACCCTGATAAAACTGAAATCATGGTGTACGGCAACACTGCTCTTCTCCCACAACTGCTACCATGACCTGCTCCCATGGCCACCCTCTGCTACCCCCTCCAATATAGTGTAACGCTCACCTGGTACCCACGGGGACGTCACTCAGCCTGTTCTGACCTCTTACGAGCTCAAACCCTTCCCTGGAGTCTACTCGACTGGAGACTGTGCCTGAAACACAGGATTGGTAGAGTTTAACTCCCTATTGTCTCTGTGTGCTTGAACCCCTTCTTCCCGGGGCACAACCCTTCCCTTTGATCCACAGCTCACCTTGTTTTCTTGGAAAGTGTGCTCTCCGTCCTGCTTTCAGTGCAGGGGAGCGTTGATTGATGCGGGCTCATTGCTGCCTAGTTTCTTCACTGGCAAGAGTCCGACAGGTAAGTATAATGAGTCTTTTGAACAGTTCTCTAACTTCGTTCCTTTCCTTCCTTAGATGATGGCCGGCTTCCGGGGATGGCGACGTGCTGCTGAGATGAGTAGCGCTGAAGGTGAGTGAGAGCGCGATGCGTGATTCGACCCTTTTCATATTTGTATTGAACTGAGTTCTTATTCTGTGTCTTTTAAGTGCCGCAACGTTTTCAGCGTGGATGCCGGTTATGAAGAAGAAATGCAGTGAGTAAGCGTGGTATGCAGCGCCTCTAGATGTTTCCACGCTAACCTGGAGTGTCTTTTCCCTCTTGCAGATGGATGAGAAGTTCCGGAGACAGAGTTCCCCCAGAGCGGCTGGGATTCAGGTAAGCGTTTGAAGCTCGTACAGTCTTTAAAAATAAGCGAAGATTTGCTTAATGCTTACTAATGCCTTTTTTCTGTTCTTTTCCCTTTTCCTTAGGAAGCGGCATTCCGGGATGGGAATGACACCGCCGAAGATGCCCGCAGAACAGAAGAAGCGATGAATGGTGGGCAGAAGCGCCGCAGTGGGCAGAAGCGCCGCAAGGTAAGGCTGTTCCTAAGGGTTAGCTTGTTCTTGCAGGAGCTGAGCGCAGAAGAAAGATGCAGGCCTACTGGAGACCGATCCGAACACAGTGAGTCACGCTGCAGGTGCAGAAAACACAAAGCATGTTTCTCAGCCTGGGCGTGGCTTAAATAGTCTCTGGATATCCCAGGTGTCTCTGGGCTGACCCACACCCAAAAGACTAGACTGCACATGCAGTACTGGGAACCGAAATATGTGGGGGCATCCATCTTGTCCCCATCAAAGCACTACAAGTCCAATCCCCAATGTTATCCTATGGGAGTGAGTGAGTCTGGTGCCACAAGCGCCAAGTCTGACTCCAAGTGGGTCTTTGGAGGGATGGAGAGGCCCTTGAGGGCCATGTAGGTGATCGTGGCCTGGCTCCAGCCTGACATCTTGGAGGGCTGGGGACATGAGGGGCAGGAATCATAACAGCACTCCCCCCCAAGGCCCCTCTCAAGGTGGCTCTTCTGTCTGGTCCTGGTTTGTTTGGATGGTTTTGATGAAATCGTCTAAGAAAGCGAGGTGCATGGATGTACTCACAAGGCTCCCATGTCCTGTCTTGTGGACCATACCCCTTCCAGTCTACTAAGTAGTATAATTTGGATCTGACGTACTTTGAATCCAGGATGTCCTTGACTTCGAATTCTGGTTCCCCGGCGACTACTACTGGCTGCGGTGGCGTTGCTACCCGGGTCCCAGGTTGAACAGGTTTAAGGAGAGACACGTCGAACACAGGATGAAGCTGCATGTGTGATGGCAAAGCTAGTCTGACCGCCACAGGATTTATCACAGAGATGACGGTGAATGGACCCAGGTATCTTGGACAGAAAGTTCGGGTTCCTTTAATGGACATGTGTTTAGACGCCAGCCAGACTTTGTCTCCCACTTGGTAGTTGGGGGCCTTTGATCGGTGTTGATCAGCAAACTTCTTTTGACAATTCTTAGCTTGAAGTAAGTGTTCAGCTGCCCTTTTAAAGGTTTGAGAAATGGTCGTGTGCAAAGTTTTGACTGCTGGCATTTCCAGGGTTGTAGGAACGTCCAACTCAGAAGTACTTGGGTGCCTGCCATACATGGTATAAAAGGGTGTCTGCCCAGTGCTGGTGTGTAGGGAATTCTTATAAGCATATTCAGCTATCTATAATAGGTTGAACCAGCTTCCTTCAGCTTGGTGCAACATGCAACGCAGATACTGCTCGAGCGTCTGATTTGTCCTCTCAGTTTGACCATCTGTTTGGGGATGGTGACTGGTGGATAGCCGGATGTCGATCTGGGCCATAGAGCAGCATTTTCTCCAGAAGTTAGATACAAATGGAGTACCTCGGTCTGAGACTAAAACTGAAGGAAACCCATGCAGCCGTACAATGCCTTCAAGAAATACCTTTGCCAGAGTGGAAGCATTTTGGAGCCCCTTGAGAGGAATGTAATGTGCCATTTTTGAAAATAGGTCCACGACCACAAGAATAGTGTTAAACCCTTGACTGGGTGGTAAGTCGGTAATAAAACCGAGGGACAACGTGTGCCAGGGTGCTGGTGGGATTTCCAATGGTTGTAATAGCCCAGCCAGTTTCTGCTTGGATGACTTGTTTTGAGCACAAACTCCACAAGATAGGATGAATTGGATAATGTCTTTATGCAACGTGGGCCACCAATAATTTCGTTTTACCTTGGCTAGGGTTTTAGCGATTCCGGGGTGGCCCTCGATCAAGGAATCATGATAACCGGACATGACTTGTTCTCGTAGTTCTTGGTTTGGTAAGAATAAATGATTCCTGAAGTAGGGCAACTGATCTTTTATCATGTAATGTTCTCCTTGTGCACTCCACGCTTGTAATTGCTCCGGACTCATCAGGTTTTGGATTTCTTCATGTAATTCTATCTGAGTTATGGTTGCTGCGATTCCTAGGAGCTTGTCACTCGGGATGATTGCTATTGGGTCAGGGGTCTGATACCCTTGCTCTTCCACCCCCATACGGGAAAGGACATCGGCCTTCCCGTTTTTCACCCCTGGTCGAAATGTAATCACGTAGTCATATTCAGCAAAAAAAGAGCCCAACGTAGTTGTCGTGAGGATTGGGCCTTTGACGTTTATAGGTACTGGAGGTTCCGGTGGTCAGTTATTACAGTGATTGTGTGTCTGGCGCCCAAGAGGTAGTGCCGCCATGCCTTAAAGACTGACTTAATGGCCAGGAGTTCTTTGTCTGTGATAGCGTAATTGAGTTCAGGGGGTGTGAATTTACGCAACCAGAAGGCAACAGGGTGTAACTGGCCCGTTTTGGGGTCCTTTTGTGAGAGGACGGCTCCCATAGCCATGCTTGAGGCGTCCGTTTCTACCAGGTATGGGAGATCAGGGCGAGGTTGGCGTAAGATTGGGGCAGATATGAATCTTGCTTTGAGTTCCTAGAAAGCTTCCTCGGCTTCTGTTGTCCACTGGAACTTTTTGTTGCTTTTCCTTAGCAATGACGTGATGGGATGCACGATTTGCGAAAATCCTGGAATGAACCGGCGGTAGAAGTTTGCAAAACCCAGCATACTTTGAACCCCCTTGAATGAATTTGGGGATGGCCTGTTCAGGATAGCATCTACCTTGTGTACATCCATTCAGATTCCATTCGGGCTGAGAATAAAGCCCAGGTATTCCACCTCAGAGACGTGGAATGAGCACTTTTCGAGCTTGGCGTAGAGATGGTACTGACAGAGTTTCTCCAATACAGATCGGACGTGTTTAACGTGGTCCTGCTTTGATGCGGAATATACTACAATATCGTCGATGTACACTAGAGCACAGACATCACTCAATTCCCGTAGGACATCGTTCATGAAGTATTGAAATGCTGCAGGCGCGTTGCAAAAGCCAAAGGGCATTACTTGATATTCGTACAAGCCGTATTTGGTGCGAAAAGCTGTTTTCCATTCGTCCCCCTGTTTTACGCTAACAAGGTGATATGCCCCCTCAGGTCTAGTTTTGTATAGATTTGGGCATCTTTGACTTGATCAAGCAATTCAGGGATCAGTGGCAGGTGGTAGCGTTTTTTACGGTAATCTGGTTCAGTGTGCGATAGTCGATGCACGTTCTCAAGTCCCCCTTCTTTTTCGGTACGAAGAATAGAGGACTGGCTGATGGAGACTTCGAGCGACGGATGAACCCGTTGGCCAGGTATTGGTCAAGATAGGCCTTCAGGTGCTGGTTTTCTGGTTCTGTGAGTGCGGAAATCTGCCCACAAGGGATTTGTGCACCGGGTATCAGGTCGATTTGGCAATCGTATGGTCTATGCGGTGGCAGGGTATTAGCCTGTTCTTTCTGAAAGGCATCTTGAAAGTCCTGGTATTCACTTGGTAGGGTGCCGATTGCCACAGTCGCAAGAGTGGAGGTTCTGGTGTCTATTGGTTGTTTCTCTTGGCGATAACATGTGTGGGCGCAAGTCTAGGGAAAGACCAATTCTTTTGCTCGCCAATCGATTTCAGGATTGTGAGCTACCAACCATGGCATTCCCAAAATCAACCGGAACTGTGGTGCCTTAATGAGGTTGAAAACGATAGATTCTTGGTGTCCATCCTGGCACAGAAGGGTTAAAGCTGCAGTGCATTGGGATACTGGACCAGAAGCTATTTGCGTGCCGTCGACAGTGGTAACAGTGTCGGTGGTTGATTTAGGGCGTAACGGAAGCCCCATCTTTGCCGCAAGATCTTGGTCAATGTAATTCCCAACGGCTCCACTGTCAATGTACGCTCTTACTGCGTGCCTCCGAGATGGTTGTTGGTGATTGATCAAGACTACAGATAGTGCAAAATGGGAGGTCTGTAGTTCACTTTCTTCGCTCGACAAGTGGACCCCTACACTGGCCGGGCTGGGGAGTTTTCCGATTCCTTGATGGTAGCTTCCTTGTCCGTGGCCACTACCGTCCTCCTCGGTGGCTTCACAGGGCCCTCTTTAAGGAAATGACCTGACCTTCCACACTATAGACATAACTGCTGCTGTCTCCTTTTATCCCTTTCCACTTCAGTCAAGGGGGATCTGACCCCCTGATTTGCATTGGTTCTCCTGAACCTTTTGTTGTGCAGGCAATATTGTCCTTTGAACGCACATACATAAGGCGAGGGTCCGGTCTGGTTCGATCTGCTCTTCGGTCCTGCAACCTATGATCCAGTTGAACAACAAGGTCAATGAATTCTGAGCAGTCTTTCGGGGGGTTCACTACTTGTGCGAGAACATCCTTGAGCTCCCCCCGCAACCCCTGATGAAATAACGTGGTTCTCTTCTCCACTGGCCATTCTGCTTCAACTACGAGTCTTTTGAACGTGGCTATGTATGTTAATAGGTCTTGATTCCCTTGGCGTAGGGACAGAAGTTCGTTGTCTAATGCCTGCCCATGATTACGACGGGCAAACAGCTTTTCCATCTCCTGCTGAAAGCCCCTGAAGTCGTGCAGCAACGGATCGTCTTGGGCCACAAAGGGTAAAGACCAGTCTGCGCACTACAACTCAGGTAGGATAGCACAAAAGCAACCCGTGATTGGTCATTCGGAAAGGCCCCTGGTCTACAAAGGAAGTGCAGGTGGCACTGGTTCATGAACGTTGCAAACCTCTTGGGATCCCCCGTAAATCGTTCAGGCGAGGCCAAGGGAACTGCCCCAGGAAGGGTTATCTGAACGGGATTGGCTGATGGTGCTGGCATTGAGGGCACGCTTCCCGGCAATGGTGCATGCCCTGCTTGTGACTGGAGAAGTTGCCGGCTTAAATCATCAGTGCGTTCTTTGGCTACTATCAGCTCTCTCCTCAGGGTGTTGGTCTCCTGCCTGGCTGCATGTACTTCGGAACGTAGCTGCCCCAACATGTGGGCTAACTGGTCGGTTTCTGACGTTTCCATGACGCCCAGGTGGATTTTGATGTGAGGCTTTGTGTTCTGTAACGCTCACCTGGTATCCACGGGGACGTCACTCAGCCTGTTCTGACCTCTTATGAGCTCAAACCCTTCCCTGGAGTCTACTCGACTGGAGACTGGGCCTGAAACACAGGCTTGGTAGAGTTTAACTCCCTATTGTCTCAGTGTGCTTGAACCCCTTCTTTCCCGGGGTCCAACCATTCCCTTTGATCCACAGCTAACCTTGTTTTCTTGGAAAGTGTGCTCTCCATCCTGCTTTCAGTGCAGGGGCACGTTGATTGATGCAACTCGTTGCTGCCTAGTTACTTCACTGGCAAGAGTCCGACAGGTAAGTATAATGAGTCTTTTGAACAGTTCTCTAACTTCGTTCCTTTCCTTCCTTAGATGATGGCCGGCGTCCGGTGATGGCGACGTGCTGCTGAGATGAGTAGCGCCGAAGGTCAGCGAGAGCGCGATGCGACCCTTTCGTATTTGTAGTGAACTGAGTTCTTATTCTGTGTCTTTTAAGTGCCGCGACATTTTCAGCGTGGATGCCGGTTAAGAAGAAGAAATGCAGTGAGTAAGCGTGGTATGCGGCGCCTCTAGATGTTTCCACGCTAACCTGGAGTGTCTTTTCCCTCTTGCAGATGGATGAGAAATTCCAGAGACAGAGTTTCCCCAGAGCGGCTGGGATTCAGGTAAGCGTTTGAAGCTCGTACAGTCTTTAAAAATAAGCGAAGATTTGCTGAATGCTTACTAATGCCTTTTTTCTGTTCTTTTCCCTTTTCCTTAGGAAGCAGCGTGCCGGGATGGGAATGACACCGCCGAAGATGCCCGCAGAACAGAAGAAGCGATGAATGATGGGCACAAGCGCCGCAAGGTAAGGCTGTTCCTAACAGTGTTCTTGCAGGAGCTGAGCGCAGAAGAAAGATGCAGGCCTACTGGAGACCGATCCGAACACGGTGAGTGTCACACTGCAGGTGCAGAAAACAAATAGCATGTTTCTCAGCCTGGGTGTGGCTTAAATAGTCTCTGGATATCCCAGGTGTCTCTGGGCTGAACCACACCCAAAAGACTAGACTGCACATGCAGTTCTGGGAACCGAAATATGTGGGGGCATCCATCTTGTCCCCATCAATGCACTACAAGTCCAATCCCCAATGTTATCCTATGGGAGTGAGTGAGTCTGGTGCCACAAGCGCCAAGTCTGACTCCAAGTGGGTCTTTGGAGGGATGGAGAGGCCCTTGAGGGCCATGTAGGTGATCGTGGCCTGGCTCCAGCCTGACATCTTGGAGGGCTGGGACATGAGGGGCAGGAATCATGACATATAGTCAAAAACCTAGGCTGCACTATGGACTCTGCCTAACCCTCTCCCATCAGATCAATAATGTTTCAAAATGCTGTCACTACCACCTCAAACTTCTTAGACACATTATTCCTTACCTCTCCAACCCCAACAGACTTGCCGCTGTTATGTCGAGACTGGACTATGCCAACTCCTTATAACTGGGAGCACTGCATACCAACTCCAACGAGCCCTCACACCCTAAGATCAAGGACTGCCCTCTTTCTAGTGATTCCAACCTCTAATTCTGTCAGGATCAGAGGATCCGCTTTCTCAACCTTGGCGCCAACTCTGTGGAACATACTCCAACCACATATGAGACACACCCAAGACTTCATGGCCTTCCGCAAAGCTCTAAAAACCTGCCTCTTTTCATAAATGCCGATTAAGACCATGCTGAGACCTTGCAACCTGCTGACAAATGTTCAAGAGAGCCCAAGTAATGACGCCACTGAATGCATCCATTAAGGCGTCCACCAAAATGTCTATCCTTGAGGCAGAGAAAGTAATCCTTTCACTCAAGCCTTCTAACTGCCAGGGAGACCTCTGCCCTGCTCAGCTCATAAAAGACGCTGCAAGAGATCTTGCCCCTTTCATAGCCAAACTTATTATCATCTCATTGCATCTGGTCCCGTCCCATCCAATCTTAAACAATCATGGGTGCTCCCACTACTAAAAAAACAATTGTTCGATCCACTCATACCTACCAACTACCACCCCATTACAACTGTACCCTTCTTGCTCAAGATCCTAGATAAAGTTGCATATCTCCAAATTCAAAAATATCTGGAATTGCACAAATTCCTAGGAGCTCGTCAATCAGGCTTCCGCCCCCAACAATGAACTGAGACCGCCCTTATCGATTTAAAGGCACAGGTCGACGAGTTGAGAGACAAAGGGAAAACGGCCCTCCTCCTACTTCTCGACCTCTCAGCCACATTTAACCTTGTGGATCACCTATGCAGACACCTGGACTCAGCTGCCAACTTTTCAAGAGAGGCTATAATATGGATTGAGTCCTTCTTAAGCGAAAGAACCATGAGGGTCTTCTCTCCCTCAGCGGCATCAGACCCATTCCTATCACCTGTGGTGTCCCCCAAGGGTGCTGTGTCTTCCCCATGCTATACAACATATTTACTAAGCCCCTCTTCGATGATCTGGACCTTCTTGGTATCACCTACACTAATTATGCAGATGATACCCAGATTCTACTCCCACTTTCCGGGGATTACCAAGAGGATTTGGCCTTGGTGAATAGGGTGTATCTCATCATCCAGGCATGGATGGCTACTCATGGTTTATTTTATTTTTTATTTTGCATTTTTAAAGCGCTCAAACAGCCCGGGGCATTGAGGCGCTGTTACAGGAATATGTGTCTTAGTTGCGTACTTATAATGCGCTTAATACCCAGAGGTTTCCAAGCGCGGACCCGGGGATCGAACCTGTGTTGCTTCGTGTCGTCTTGTTTCCAAGGTGAGCATGTTGCCGCTGAGCTATCCTCCCGGGACAATGCCTGAATGACGACAAAACGGAGCTTATCATTCTGGGAACCCACACTAATCTGAAAAAACTAGGACAGGATTACTCATCTTTCATCATTGATGTCAATCTTATCAAGGTGCCTAAGGAGGTAAAAACTCTTGGTTTCTACCTTGACTCCACCCTTTCTCTAGCTAAACAAGTGAACGCTATGGCCTCTGCCACAGCCTACACATGTAAGATGATTAGATCTGGCAAACCCTTCCTCTCGGACGACAATTGCATCACCCTGGCAAGAGCCCTGATCATATCTAGGCTCGACTATTGCAATGCATTATACATTGGTGCCAATAAATCTATCATTCAAAAGATCCAAATCCTTCAAAATAATGCCCTAAGAGTGGCTCTTGGCGTGCCTAAAAGAACACACATCTCATCGATAAGGCACCAAAACAACTGGCTCTCTAACCTTAACAAGAGTCAGTTAAAAACAGCCTCCCTTACTCATAAGGCATTGAATAATGCGGCCCCCAGTTACCTCATTAACAGATTTCAAAGAAGATCTTCCACTAGACCCTCAAGACTTATCAATACCAACTGCATCACTATCCCTAGATCTAGGCTCTCCAAGGTTGGTGGGAACAGCTTCCACGTCAAAGCTGCCCAACTATGGAACTCCCTACCACACCACATTAGAGAAGACCAATCCTATCCCAAGTTCCGACTAAGTTACATTAACTGGCTCAAGTCGAACGACATCTAACTGCCCACATCTATGTATCCCTTAGTCTGAATGATATTCCAGCACCACTGTTCTCTTCCTGTATATTTGCTAGTACCTGCAAAGTCTATTTGCATGTATTATGTATATCTGCTAGTACCTGCATGGTCTAGTTGCATGCATGCTGTATCGTGTACTATACTGTAATTATTCGTATTTGTATATATTGTATATTCCACTGTGTGTTCTCTTTTTTATACTGTTCTGCCAATTATGTAACCTGTTAATCAAGCTTTGCATTATCTGTAATTGCTGCGCCCTGATACCCCTGGGTCTGGTGTGCATTATAAATGAATAAACTAAACTAAGTCACTAATAATTTTACTCTGAACGCAGCAATTGCAAACGTGCACCTGAAATCTGGAATAGCGAGATCGTTAAACCAAAACCTGCACCCAGACACTCACCTCTCCTATTACCATGCTCACTGTCCACTCTACACCAACACACAATTCGAGCGCAGCTACACCCCTCGATCAATGTCGGCCTAGCTAACAATACTTCATGAACACCTCAACATTCTGATAAAACGCAGCTCTACCCACGAAAATCCCCCTAGCTGCACACATAAGCGTCCAACACAGGCCTAACACAGCCAGATCCGAGTCTTGGTGACCAACCTCCAGACTGCTCACATTCAACTGATATCAATACCACCACACCTAATTGCTAGGATGCAGCTACCATCAGGCAATCGCATCAGCTGTGCACATAATCAGTGCACCCAGGCACCCTATAACACCTTACTCTCTCGACTGACCTGGACTGCGATCCCTGAGGGTGTTCAACCTACCAGCACTTTGAGGTCATACCAATGATATATAGAGCACTATATAAATGCCAAATAACACAACATAACTCGCAGCAGGAGTGGCAACAGACGGAACGTGTACAGGAACCGGCCCGCCACTGAGTCTGGGGTAGACAGGATGTGTGGGAGGGGGAATAGGCACCCTGTACAGGGTTGCCTACGCAACTCAAGTCGCACTCTGCCCTGATAGGCTGGGGGGTTCTCCCGCCAGGAGAGCCACCCCACTGCGTGACAGCTAAGCTGTATGAATGGGGGTCTTGCTGCATAAAAGCAGGGTCCTGAGGACTGGAGGACAAGACGTTGCCACTGGAACTAAGAAGCCGAAGAGGAGAGAAGCCAAAGACATCTGCAACAACTGAACCACCGGTGACGCCCTGCTGCAGCGTCTCACCACTTTTCTCCACACGACGAGAGAAGATCTTCATCTGCAAGAGGCCTCTTCCCTTGAGCTGGTGGGGTCAACCTGTTTGCCAATCGACTTCCAGGACCTACCTTGGTCGAATTGCCAGTGCCCTGCACTCGGAGACCGGATAGCCAGGCACCCGTCCACCACGACCGCGATTTAAAGGAGCGTACCTTTTAATCCGTTTCGGCATCACCGCGGCTGGCTTCTTCCCTGGGCAGTGCAGTAACTCGAACCTTCCTCCACGACGAGAGCCTCTCTTCCTCTGCTGGACAACACGAACTGCAGGAACTGCCAGGAACCACCACCACCGCAGGAGCCGCTTCCACTTTTTCAGGTACATTGTTCCGCCAGGCCTCCCGTTTCGCGGGATACTGCTAAAGCTGTTTGAAATACTTTACCTACCTTCTGGTTTGGCTGCCCCTATCGACTAACATTATCTTTTACCTTCTGCACCCTCCTTTTGAATAGTTAAACCAAAGACTTGACTGCAGCTACTAGAACACTTTGATCCTGGGCACATTGCCCTGTACCACTAACTCTGGCACAGGCCTATTGACTTTGGCTAAATCTGTTACAACTGCCTTCACTAGATTGCTTTTCATCCTCAACTGTGTTGGTGCACCAAGAACTCTTATAACCACTCTTCCTTCCCTCTTAAGTATTGTTGAAGTGCCATTTCAGGTCAACTCTGTATAAATTGTCCTTTCCCTCCCTTTTGAGAAATTCTTAGTGCCATGTATGCTTAGTTTATACTGTGCCGTTTTGCTCAGTTCTCATTCTGGCTCTAATTTGTCTACAATTTAATTAGGGAGTTGTGTATATTTCTCTTGACTATTTTAACTTGCTTTAGTACTTATGATTGATGTGTTGAATTAGAAGTGTATAAAATAAATATATATACATTCTTTTTAATACAAAGCTTTGGTCAGTTGTCAAAGTCTCACCGGACACAGGTAAGGCGTGTATATATAATCTTTATAGTCTGAACCCCACAGCGCAGCCTTCTTCCTCGGCCTCCCTCTCAACTGCCACTGTGGAATGTTGACTCCTAAAAACGCATCAACATTCCACAGGTGCCCGTGCACGTTACAGGTGCCCGTGCACGTTACAACATATCCCCTTCCCTTACATGAAAAATTAACAACAACCTGTAACAAAATTCGAAGCAGAACAAGAAATGAACAACGGACGTAACTTTACGCTTAGACATGTGAACTTCTTACATACAAAAATTAGTTTAAAATGCAGAATGATATAAACCTCACCACGTCATGACACATCTAACAAATGTAATCTCTAAACCTTATGGGGGGCCCACACCGCCTGGTAAGGCGGCCCCCTTCTTGTCCCACTTCGGGTTGTTGATTGGAAACATTCTGACCCTCCACACTCACATCTGAGCCCGAAGGACCTGGAGCTGGATCAACCTCTTCCTGTTCGAACCTGACCACTGGTGACCCCACAGGATCATAATCCAACCCACTTTCCTCAGACTCCGGATCAGACTCAGCATTTGACACATCATCACCCTTGCAGCCATCTATCACCACCCGTCTCTTACTCCAGACTGAACCTCCCTCCAAATGTACATGGCCCTTCCCAACCTTAACCACTCTCCTCGAAGGCAGGAACTTACTGTAGCCTTTGTGAACCCTCCTGGGATTTTTTATATGCACATAATCCCCGGCTTAACGCTCATTTCCTTCCTTAACTTTTGTGATGACACAGCAGCCTCCTGACGCGCCACAATACTGCGATGTATAGCCTGCAGATCCATATCACATGGGCCACCACCACCCATGGCCAAAGTTCTCAACATTGTACCTGCCTTCCTGCCCCTCATGAGCTCGAATGGAGATCTCCCCGTAACCACGGCAGGGGTTCTCCTATATGCAGCCAAGTATTGTGACACAACTTCCTGCCAATCCAAACCGTTGGCTAAAGCCAATTGTATAGCCGACTTAATCGTACCATTGGCCCTTTCAACCAATCCATTAGCAGACGGATTATACAAAGCCGTCCGATAATGCGAAATAGCATGCTGCTCCAAAAATTCTCCCATAACCCTGGATGTAAACTGCACACCATTGTCAGTAACTAGACTGGCAGGTAATCCCTCACGATCAAATACCTTCCTCAAGAAGGCAATAACTGAATCAGTAGTGATGCTAGAACAAGCCGCCACTTCAATCCACCTGGATGTATAGTCCACCAACACCAACAAATATCTAGACTCAGGCTGTAAACATTCAAAAGGACCCATGATGTCCAAAGCCAATTTGGTCCATACTTGTTCAGGAACCTCCACGGGATGTACGGGTTGTGGGTGCAGTATTTTGCTTTTATCACTGACAGCACAAGCCTAACAATCTTTCACCACCTGTTCAACATCCTTGTCCATTGACGGCCACCAGTACTCCTCCCTAAGTCTCCTCTTGGTCAAAGATCGACCCAAATGACCAACATGTGCCAATTCCACCATTCTTCCTCTTAAACTTACCGGGGGAATCAACCTACTGCCCCTAGACACACCCCAGGGACCCTCCGCTAATTCATGAAGAACTTGAGCGTAACCTTTCCCTTCAGGCCTATCCTTGACAGTGTGCCAACCTCTAACTAGACCTTCCCTAGTACATCTCAACTCAAGATCTGTCTCAGACTCCACATCCCACAACGACTTTGCCACGGTCGAAGTCATACAAGCAACCTGACACCCCTGCAAATGCCCCTCTTTCACCAATTCCATCTGACTGTCCGCCTCCATAATAGGCAAACAGGACAAGCAGTCCGCCACAACATTCAACTTCCCAGGAAAATATTGCAAAGAAAAATTGTAATCCTGTAGCTGCACTGTCCACTTCGCAATCCTCGGGGATACTGCCATGACTCCTTTGGTAGAAAACACTTGCACCAACGGTTTATGGTCTGTTCTGACAATATACGGTATGCCCCACAGAAATGTCCTAAAATGTTTTGAAGCCCATAACACGCCCAAGGTCTCCCTCTCAATTACCGAGTATCTGGTTTCTACATCTGTCAAAGTTCTCGAAGCAAAAGCCACCGGCATCCATTCACCATTCATCCATTGTTTCAGCACTGCACCCAGACCCACCTCACTCGCATCCACCGTCAGAACAGTTTTGTTTTTCGGGTCAAATGATTTCAGACAAGGAGCATTCTCCACATCCTTCTTGATTAATTCAAACTCCGCCCCACACTCCTCAGATCACACAAACCTAGCTGACTTCCTCATGAGGGCCCTCATGGCCACCGTTTTTTTAGCATAATTGGACACAAATTTAACATAGTACTCTGAAAGGCCCAGAAAAGCCCTGAGCTGTTCTTTATTGACCGGAGCTGGTGTGTCTCTCAACACCTTTACCAATTCCCCTTTGGGCTTCACACCTTGCGAACTCAGTGTATGTCCTAAATAAGTAACTTCCTCCACACCCACCTGGCACTTGGTTAACTTGACCGTTAGACTTCTCTCTTTAAGAATCTGCATGACGCTCCTAACCCTGACATCATGCTCCTCTCTGCTACTGCCCCAAACCAAGATATCATCTTGAAAATAACTGACGCCTAGCACCCCTCCAAACATCTGCTGCATCAACCGCTGGAACACAGCAGAAGCCGAAGCAAGGCCAAATGGCATGCGACAGAATCTGTATGCCCCAAAAGGAGTCACAAATGAAGTCAGGGGTCTGGATTCAATGTGCAGATCAATTTGATGATACGCCGTTGACAGATCAAAGGTGGAAAAATACCTGGCATCTCCTAAAGTCAACAACAACTCGTTGATATTCGGCAAAGGATGCCGATCCACCCATATGCTAGAGTTCAGCTCCCGGAGATCTACACACATCCTGATGCTCCCGTCTGCTTTCTTAACCAAAACCACAGGAAACAACCACTCTGAGGACTCGATAGGCTCAATTATCCCTGCAGCTTGCAAATTAGTCAATTCCGCTTTCAATGCCTCTCTCGCCGCTACTGGCACCCCTCTGACCTTATGCACTTTGGGAACTGCTCCCTTCTTCAAAACAATGCGATGGGTAAAACCTCTGAGCTTACCCAGGGTGTCTGAAAATACCTCAGGAAACTCCCTCATGAGTACTGTGGGGTTAACCCTCATGTCATTTTGCCACGCCCCCTCCTCGACACTGAGAACCGGCACCTTCTCACCAGGATGAATCTGTATTTTTAGCACAGCTTGCTCATCCCAACCCAACACACTCGTGCCCTTTGAGGCCACATACAGTTTACCCAAGGTTTGCCTCCCCTTGAAAGAAAAATCGGACCAATTGTACCCTAGTACCTCAATGGGACTTTGCCCGTATGCACTTGGTGCGATGTCCGAAGCCAACAAAGTTGAAACCTGTTTACCCAAAACCTCCTGATAGACTTCCGGAGACACGAGTGTATAGGGTGACCCCGAATCCACCAGCATATCCACAGGGTGCTGATCCACCAATACCGACACCCATGGACCCTTCCGCCCGTCACCCTCCACATGCAGTATAACACCTTGGCTAGATCCACCTCCCGATGCACCCTCTAGCAACATGGTGGAATCGTCTGGAACCACACTAGCCACCATCTGCCCCTTACACATGCGTGCAAAATGGCCCAAACGCTTACATTTCCTGCATTCCACATTGCAAGCAGGACAAGACTTAGAATCAGCATTATGACTGGACCATCCACAGTTTTTGCACCCATCCTTGCTCTTAGATCCCTTACTCCCTTGCCCAACAGCTTTATCCACACCTTTCTTGTTCCTTGACATTACCACATGCACCACCTCCTTAGACATATCCCTCTCAGTAACTATTTGTACGCTCGCCTTAGAAGCCTCAATTGCCCTGGCGATCTCCAAGACCTTTTCTAATGATGGATCACTCTCAATCCACAACCTTTCTCTGATTTTCTGATTGGATGTCTTCATCATAATTTGATCTCTTATATGTTCATCCCCATTACCTGGAAACCCACATGTAGCCATGAGTGCACGTAATGCCGTAACATAGGTATCTATGCTTTCCGTGGAACCTTGCGCCCTAGAGAAGAACTTATACCGCTCTAAAACCACATTAACTCTCTTACCGAAACGCATTTGCAGTTTCCTTAAAGCAGTCTCATAAGTACTTATAACCATTTCTCACCTCCCCCTTGAACCATTACATTCTCTCCACGCAGGTGACGAAAAACCCTCAACCCCTCAGTACCAATACAATTGAGCAGTGCAGCCTCTTTTTCATCATCGTTGAACTTTGCGCCACCAGCAGCCCTGAGGTATACCTTGAAGGCATCCACCCACTGCCCCCAAGGGACAGCTGGCTCCCCAGGGTTTGGGAGAAAGGCAGGCAGAGGCCTGGCAGCCGTATGCAACATGTCTAAAGTGGATACCCTGGAATTAGCCCCCAACAAGAACTTGCCTAACACCAGGCAAGCCTCTGGGATTTTCTGATGATTAGCTGTCCCCACTCACTCACCTTGTGCACGTGCACCCACACGTAATTGCAGTACAGAGTACAACCAGCAGTCACTGGCACTGGGTGAGTCAAAACAGGCTGGAAAACGCACTCCGCATATAAATGATCCCAGCTGATCCACAGTAAACCCTCCACCAGTCACAGCCCAGCCAGAATGTACTGATCTCCACCTACCGGGCCTCTTCCACGGCCGTGTGCCCCAGCCTCCCTGTCAGTCAGGTGGCACAGCCCGAGAGGTTTGTTGCACTCGATCCACTCGCCAGTGGAGCTCAGGGCAGTGCAACCCCAAACCTCCGCTTCTTCCCTGCAGCTTCCGCCCGGCGAGGCGGGCAGCGATCAGCTGACTCGAGGGCCGCTGTCAGCTGCGCTGCGCCACCGCTCAGGATAGTACCACTCCAATCCTCCGCTTCTCCTCTGCTGCTTCCGCCCGGCGGGGCGGACAGCGATCAGCTGACCCGAGCGCCGCTGTCAGCTGCGTTACGCAGCGCCGCCACAGCCCCTCCTCCTCCCCCTCGGGAGAACAGCACTGGCCGCTGGATGTGCCTACGCTGCCGTGCGAGCGGGACAGACGGGGCTGGCGGGGTTGGCACCTCCTTGCAGCATAGCGGCCGCTCCTCCCCGAATGCCGACAGGACCCTGGGCAGCCAACCGCCAAAGGAGACCTGCTGACCAACCGCCTCAGCCGCTATCTTCAGCACCCGCGGAGCCTGCTACCGCTCCAAACGCCACTGCACCTCGAAAGTGAGCGGGGCACCAGACAACAGCAGGCGGCGCCGCACTTCCAACACCCCAAAGGGTCCGCAGCTGCTCCCGCAGGTGGTCCGTCCGCGTACCGCCACGTCACAAGGAAACCAGGCCAGCGCACACGTGGGACCGGGGTTCAGACAAATCCTCGTCGCCAATGTCAAAGTCTCACCGGACACAGGTAAGGCGTGTATATATAATCTTTATTGTCTGAACCCCACAGCGCAGCCTTCTTCCTCGGCCTCCCTCTCAACTGCCACTGTGGAATGTTGACTCCTAAACACGCATCAACATTCCACAGGTGCCCGTGCACGTTACAGGTGCCCGTGCACATTACAACATCAGTGTTTCCTTGTACCATAGTACTGTAGTCCTATTGTGTAAACCCTGAATACTGCTGCTCATCTCCCTCTTGAGATAAGTCTGACTGCTTAGCCACAGCTACCAACTAAATCTTTGTGTTACGGACTGATACCAAAGGGGATTTATTGCATATACCTGTAGTCTTAATCTTCTGTGGTGCTTCCTAAGGGAACTGCACAGGATTCTGCCTAACAGGAACCAAGTGAACATATCCATGCACTGCGTTTGATTAAGCGATTTCACCAGAATCAGCCCACCAAACCAGGACCGGACAGGAAGAATACCCTGGGAGGGGCCTTGGGGGGAGGGGGAGTGCTGTCATGACCACTATTAAGGGCCACAAGTTGTGCCACAAACAAACACCCACAATAGCCCTAAGGGCCTTAAAACTTCTGCAAAGGAACTCCTGGAGCCAGGCTCATATGCTGTAAAGAAGACCCATAGCAGGTTTGCTTTCAATTATAAACATGGGAACTTTAAATCCAACATGGAGGCCACTGCATAGCTCAGTTCTTTACAACCAAGCCATGCGGCCTAGTGCTTTGGTGGTGGCTGGGCCTGGAACTACTTTGCCTGGAACTACTTTACCTGGGCTATTTAAACCACACCCAAACAGCAGAACACGCTTCGCGTTATTCTGAATCTAGCAGCGTGATGCTCAATGTGTTCAGCTCCTGGTCTTCAGCGGTTCCCTGCAGTCCTACAAGAACAAGATTACTCTGCCTTACCTGTGAGTACACGATCCAGCATCTCAACCATTCCTCGCTGGAAAACTGCAACCTGTGGAAATAAAGAGAGAAGAAAGCATCAACATCACTCACCTGTGAGTACTAGCTTGAGGAATTCCTGCAATCCTCTGTCGCAGCCTCCGCTCGAACATCGCAACCTGAAATAACAAGAAAGGGAATAATATTAAAATGCGCGCGTTTTCAGAACATCGAATTTCATTATTCCTACCTGAATTCCGTCGTGCTATGTTGCGCTTCCATCCAGAACACCACAGCAGCATTCTGCAAGGGAAAGGAAGAAATATTCAGGTTCGCTTTCAACATTTAACAAACACGCTGCGCTCTATGCCTTACTTACCTTAACGGATTCCTGGGCCCAGATTTCATCGTTCTCTCGTCCACTCGTAGCTCCACAGTGGCCTGTGAGGAGAAGACGACGAACACAGCTTAGCTTTAAATAGACAATAAAAGAACGCCGCGCTTCGTGCTTTCTCTTACCTAAAGCGTGCATCTCCACCCGGCACGCCAGCACCAAAAGACTTTCACACCTGTAAAGAAGGAATTAAAGACATTAATAAAACTTCTGCAAACCACCATATAAGAGCAGACAAAGACTGATAAAACATCCAACCTACCTGTCTACAGCAGACTTGGGGTCACACAGGCCTGGACCTGACGGAAGGCGCACTGCACCAGTGAAGTAACTTGGTCGGAGCGCCAGCAACCGCTAAGCGCCCCTGCACAAGAAACACAGGACGGATAGCTCACTATACTAAAACATGAGGTGAGAAAGACTCGGTAGGAGGGGGATCGGTTTGAGGGAGGTGGGAGATTCACCCACTAAAGACGGTTATTACAAATCCTTCCTACTTATCCAGGGTTCCAGACCTCAGAGCTTTCCAGACGCCCCCGGGGATATCAGGGGAGCGTAAAACACACTCGTCCAGGGAAAAGTCGCCCTGTGCATGGGGAGTGGTTTAGAATGTCGGAATAGCTAAATGCATGGAGACAGAAAGAAGACTATTCATGAACAAAAAGTGTGTGAGCTCCGCTCCATACCAGCTCACTGGTATGTAATGATGACCTCATGCTGAGTGCCATTAAGGAAAAAATGAACCAAATATAGTTCAAAAACTAGTATTGAAATTTAAAAAAAGGTGGGGCCTGACACAACTATTAAGGCAGCATGGCCTCACAAAGAGCAGTGACTTTCCCATCACTAAAGAGAAGCGAGGGGGGGGGGAAACAAAGAAGACAGAATGTCAAAGTTCAAGTGATGCCACAATAAGTATTTCTGAATTTAAGAGAAACAAATGCATGGGAAAGATGTAGTCAGAAATTCTGTTGATATCATGAAAGACCACACATCTGACCACATATGTCACCCTAAACAGTCAGGTAGCTATATATTGCCAAATGGCTCCAAATGGTCGGGCGCCTACCAAATAGGAGATGCTTCGTTGAGGCCCTGATCAATGGTATCAAGAAGAAAAATCCACCGAGCTTCTTTGTTAGCCAATAATCGGTGTGGGGTAGCAGCATCTTTGACAACATCAATGACCCACCAGCGTAAGTCTTCCGTAGAGTGGCCATTTACCATGTAATGACTCACCAAAGGAGAATTAATTGATTTGCATCTAATGCGAGATCGATGTTCTGTGATGCGGGTGTGGACAGGATGAAATGTTTTGCCAATGTATTTAAGCCCACATGGACACTCTATACAATAGATAGCCCACAGTGTTTTACAAATGGTGCGGAACCGTAGGTCCCATGTTTTGTCATCAACGGTAAAGGCTTTGGTTTTGTACACAAACTTAAAGACCGAGCAGGAACCGCAAGGGAAATGGCCCGTAAGAGGCCGTAAATCCCAGCCAGTTGTTTTTGATCTGGAGTTTTTTTGAGGCAGCATGGACCAATTGGTCCCTGAGATTTGTTTGCCTTTTCATAGCGAAGATTGGTAGTGGTTCAAACCAACATTTTTTGATAGTTGTTTTTTATCATATAGGTATGTGGGCTATATGTCAAGACACATACCAATTTATCTTGGGCTGGCTGGTTTTTCGGTTCAAAAAGAGTTTCACGAGGAGTGAATCTAGCTCGTTTATAGGAATCGGAAATGAGCTTTTTGGGGTATCCACGCTGTCTGAATTTAGTACTTAGATTGTGGGCATGGCGGTCATAGTCAGGGAGTAAAGTGCAGTTACGCCTTAGTGTGAGGAACTGGGAATATGGAAGACTTTCTTTTTGATTGCGTGGGTGAAAGCTATCAAAATGCAAAAGAGTATTGCGATCTGTGGGTTTAGTGTATAGTGAACAAATGAGTTTATTGGCTTGATGTTGAATCAGAAGATACAAGAACGATATCTGAATAGTACTTATTGTCATGGTGAATTTGATGGTAGTGTGGCATTAAGCCATGTCAAAAACGTATTGAGATTGTCTAGAGTGCTATGCCAAATGAAAATAATGTCATCGATGTAACGTCGCCAACTCTCAATGTATTGATGGTATGGATTGAGGTCTAAAAAAATGCATTTTTGTTCAAAAGATGACATAAAAATAAATGCCATGCTAGGGGCAAATGCTGCTCCCATAGCCATGCCTTGCGTTTGTTCGAAAGAACTGTTCTTGGTATTTGAAGAAGTTTTTTGTGAGAGCTAGCGTGAGTAATTGCATTATCAATTCCACTGGTGCCTGATAAGATGGTTGAGAGTGGGTCAAACTGGAACGAATCCACTGAATGGCCTCATCATGAGGAAAATGTGTACATAGCGCTACAATGTCAAAGGAAACCAGAAAACTGGTAGTGGGATCAAAATGTTTACCTTCGAATAACGAGATCACAGAGGTGCTGTCTCTAAGGTATGTGGCTGTTTTTTGGATAATAAGTTGTAGATACTTGTCAATTAATTGACAAATAGGCTCAAGAATAATGCCACAACCTGCAAGGATGGGTCTTCCAGGTGGATTAGCCGCATCTTTGTGGATTTTTGGGATGGCACAAAATTTGGGAATAGATCCTTGTGCTCTATTGAGGAACTCAAATTCCTTCTGTGATATCCACGTACGTAGTTGGTTATCTCTTGGATCGAGTTTTTTATTTCTTTGGTGGGATCTCTGCGAAGTTGGCGATATCTACCTGGTGTGTTAAGTAACTCCATCACCATAGTATGGTATTGCTCACAGTGCATCACGTCAATCCCACCACCTTTGTCAGCTGGTTTAATGACAATTTGAGGGTTGTTTGCAAGGGAGCTTAATGCATCTCGTTGTTGGTTCGTAAGGTTATATCTCATAGAGATATGTCTTGTTTGCAGTTTTTTAAGGTCTTTAAACACACATTTTTCGAACGTGAGTAGCTCCTTAGGCATAGTACTATCTTCCGGAGTAAAAGTTGGAGGGCAAAGCCCTGTGTCACTCAACTGTTGGGTCATCTTTGTCTTGAAAGAATATTTTGAGCCGAATGACCCTAAAAATCTTTTTATTTCAGTTTGCACAGTGAACCAATCAGTAGGGTAAGTTGGAATAAATGTAAGGCCTTTAGCTAGGACTGCCATTTCTGTCTGTGAAAGTGGAATTTGTGAAAGACCAAAGATAGGGGGGTCTAGCGACTCCATTGTTGTCTGGTGTTCCTCCTGCAGGGGATTTATCGCTGCTGGTAAGACCCCCATTGCTTGGGGTATGGGGGGAACCAGCCCGGACCGAGACCCCGTGAAGGGCCTGCACCTAAAAAAGGTGGGTACCCACAAAATGGGGGGTAGTAGGGTGGGAAGAAGTAGTCCCCGTCGGAGCCAGAGGAGTTACTACTATTCCCGGAGAATGTGACCCTACAGTGTTGTTGTTGAGAATTGCCCTGTTGGTTTCAGTGGTTAGTAAGATTTTGCAAGTAGTTAGGGTCTAAATATGGATAAATAGATTCCACTTTAAAGTCTTGTATATCTTTTGAGAGCTTTTTGGTTTTCTTTGCTAAAGTAGCGTCTTTAAATTCTTGAAACTGTTTATTAATTTCTGTGAGTTTATCTTTTGCGTTGGCTATAGTGGTGCCATTCACAAAAAGGTGTTCTGCAGTGTCTAGTTCTTTTTGAGTTGCGTCTCCAGGTCGTTGAGCCGTGGATATGGTTAACACCATCAGATCACGACTAAATTTGGTAGCAATATAGCTAAAGTTAGTTTTATATTCCTGATCCTCTAGGAATAGAAAGTTTGTTGCGAACAATGAGACCAGTGGGAATGATATTATTTATAAGGTAGTCTTTGAGGAAGTGTCCATGTAATGTAGTGTGAAAGTTCTTCTTTATAAGTTTAAGTAAGTCGTTGCCAGAGTTTGAATTGGCTATAGCTTCATTTAGTCCTGTAGGGTCAAAAAGTGAAGGGTCACGTGGTATGGCTCGAATTTGATCATCATCATAACTCAGAGTGAAATTCTCGACCATAATAGTACCACCACCAGAGTAGGGAGAACTGCAGAGTAGAATCAAAAGGAGAATTTTAGTCAAGGAACACAACCCTGGGCGACTCACTCTGGGAGCAAAAACCACAAGGTACAGCAGTACAGACATGTGACTGTTCAAAAAGTTTAGGTCAAAAAGGAAACAACGTTATTCTGATCCCTGAGAGACAGCCTCGGCTGTCAGTAAACTGAAAACAAAGAGGAACTCCAAACACTGCGGGAACTACATGGAGTAATGAACTAAAGGTAACAAGATAGTGTTCCCGTGTGGTAAAAGCTTAAAAATACTAAATGGGTATTAAGCATTTGCTAAATATACAGCACAGTGACTAAATCACTTAATTTGTGAAAGTATGGTACGTATCAACATATAAACAAACAGTATACAGGAGATTAAACAAATAATGTACATACAGTACTGGTGAATTGGATTGTATTTTTTATTTACTTCAATAAGATGAAAGTATCTCGCCAGAGAAATCTTTTCACAAGTAATGAAAATAGAAACTGAAGAAACCAAATGTTTGGTAATAAATGTACTACATATTGACAGAAACATAAAAAAACAATACACTGGAATATACATATACCTGGGTCTAAAAAACACAGGTAGGGAGCTGATAGTTAAAGGAGGACATACAATGCATACATTAAAGGAGGACATACAATGCATAAAGAGGGCAAAGAAATATGATCAAACATTCAATGTATAAAAGCAGGAAATATAATCAAAACAATTTCACTTGAAACAACATGTATCTGACAAATAAACATGCGGTAGTGCAAGTTCTAATCAGCAGATAAACGCCGATAAGAAGGCACCCAACGGTATCCTTGCAGGAATTTTAGCTAGCTATCCCTGGCTCCATCATGACCAGTTACATCACTCTTTTCATGGTTGCCTAGTCGACAAAGACAATGGGCCTCATTACGAGTCCGGCGGTAACCGCAGCGGTAAAACCACCTGGTTACCGCCGGACTCGTATTACCATTCCGCCTCCGTGATTCCCGGAATTACCGGGGCATTACAACCCCGGTTTTCCGGGAATCACGGAGGCGGAATGGTGTTAATCCCCATTCCCATTGAGTCCTATGGGACTCGATGGGAATGGGGATCATGGAAACACCGGCAGCATCTCGTAATGCTGCCGGTGTTTCCTCGTCCGCCTGCAGGCGGGCGGTGTTAAACCCGCCAGGTCAGGCCTGGCGGGAACATCACCTCCCGCCTGCAGGAGTCGGGATCAGGCGGTCCGGAAACAACGGTGGCGGCGGATTTACCGCCACCGTTATTTCCGGACCGCCTGAGTTATAATGAGGCCCAATGTCTTATAATTTAGTGGACCAGTGGAACAGGATGACACATAGAATCTTCACTCAAATATACATTTTAATTTTTTTAATCAGTACCAATTTCGCATAATTAATGTATGTATGATATAAAACCATAAAAGCAATACATTCATTCCATCAGTTTAACATTCGTATCTCAAACAATCACTCCACTTTCAAACAATCATGAATAAAACCAATTTTGCTTGTCAAGACAGTGTAAACTACTGCTATTAATACAATCTCCTTTCATTTTTGCATATATTGATGACCCGGTCCATAATATCAGGTGTCAAATATCTGTTCTTTTTTTAGTCCAGATTGCACACAGCAAGCCGTCGACACGTGTTTCGGTCACAAAAGACCTTCTTCAGGACGTTGGGCACAGAGTAACTACTCTGCCCTTTTCTGAAACGTATAGGCCAATGTTCATTCTAAAAAAGTCATACATAAACATTCATCAAAATTGTGTCATCCCTATTTCTTTTAAACGGTGACTTATATTGTCCAAATTCCAATCTAGGGTAAGCAAGTAGAACGTCGGAATCAATCCTCCACAGGTATCTATAATACTATAGGCATCCTGTGGATTAAGCAAAGACACCACTGAATCTTCCTATAATCAACAAAGGTGGTAACAATAAATCAACCATCCATACTAAAATTCTGTTTAAAAACCAGTACAAGGACTGGCCACCAGGGGGCGCACGGATGAGTATCCCTCCCGTGTGAGCTCCGTCCCTGCGGTCCCGATAAGCGGTATGAGCCCCCGCTGATGGACCCCCCCACGAAAGTTCAAGATTCTGTGACCTGAACGGACCCCCCCGCAGCTGAGAAAAAAACAGACAAAAATCGGGCCCGTTTTGACCGAGAACTCGGTAGTTCCAGAAGTGCCTATCCGCTGCGCCACAGTAAGCGCGAACCCTGGCGTTGCGTGGCCCGTGCGACAGGCGTTACCCGCGGTGAACATCTGTGCCCCAGGCCTGTGGTGGTGATCCCTCGCTCGCGGGAGGCGGCGAGCCCAAAGACTCCCAACGATACCAGGCGGCTGCACGGGGTGAGTGAGGGACTTCTACGTGAAACTCTGTGGTGCCAGGGCCCGCGCCTCGCGGTGCCGCGTAATACGCGTGACCCCCATCCCTGCCGCGGAGCTCATGCGGTGAACTGTACCCCGGGGGCTGTGTGCTACCCAAACCGTGCGGTGCATTGGCCTCACGAGGTGTTGCATCCCGTTCCGGGGGTCCGCGGCTTAACCCGCTGCAGGACTTGCTGCCTCCCGCTGCACCGGAGGGGAAGAGGCATCCTCCTACGCCGACCCGCGTTGGGCCGGCGTGAGACCCCGCAGCGTCCTAGGGACCCCCGTTCTGGCGCTGGCTGCCCCCCCCCTGCAGCGGCACTGCACACAACCCTCCTGAATGCTGTGAGGGGAGAAGGACATTGGACACCACGTGGATTGGAGGACACATCGCATAATGCGGTTTTGAGGAAACGCTGATCTCCACACTGTCACCCTGGCTTTCCGTCTCCTGCCTGCCTGGGCCATACGCTCCCTGCACAACACACTACGTCGGAGGAACAAAGGTGGTCTGCTGGCCTCACACCAATTACAGTGCAGCCCCTCTGCCCACGCACACTCCTGAACCACACATAGCCCGCGTTGGGGACACCCATGATCCCCCTGCGGAGCTGAATCGAGGAGTTGACCCATATCACACGAAGTGCTGAAGATCGAGGACAATACTGACCCTGCAACCCGCGTATCCTCATAGAGGGTAGGGCCCCCTACTCAGGGGCGTGTGCCTCCTCTAATCCGGATTTCGTCACATGGACCTACGCCACAAACTAGCCAGATTTGCCTACGAACCGTCCCTCCCGCCTTGCGGATCTACAAGTGCAATGGCCACGGACCCATCGGAAGCAGGTTCCGCTGCCACCAAAGGAGACATTGCCACACTATTGAATGAAATAAAAAACATGGGAGCCAACCTCAGCGGTAAAATCGACAAAATCACCCAGAGGATGGACAGATTCGAAGAACGATTGGAAAGTGTGGAGAATAACCAGGCTTCGATTGATACCCTTGAAGCCCAGATGGGCGTACGGATCCGAAACATCGAAAAAAGGGAGGTCGAGGCGAGGCTCAAGATGGATGACTTAGAAAACAGGGAGAGGAGGAATAACCTCCGCTTTTTTGGTATTCCGGAACGTGAAGGTGAAACTGAAAAAGACCTCAAAGACACCATCCACGACGCATATATAGAGCTGGTGGGCCGCCCGGCGGCCCACGGTCTGTCCTGGCCAAATTTCATCGATATCAAGACAAAACCAGAATTCTTGAGAAGGCCAGGTCTGGAGGCCCGCTCACAATGGGAGGCGCTCAAATCACCATCTTTCAAGACTTATCCTCGCTAATATTAGCCCTGAGACGCCTTTGCAGCCCCCTGACGAAATGGCTTAAGGACCAGGGCATAAGGTACAGATAGGGATACCCTTTCTCGCTCACCTTCGAGCATGGCAGCAGGAAAATAGTCCTACGCTCTGAAGATGAAATCAAAGATTGCATCGTCGACCTCCTCGGTACGGACCCGCGGGGCAAAGAAGGTTGCAACGACGGACGACCGGGATCGCAGTGGGAGCTCCAGGGCCCCAGGCGCAAGAGGGTAAAGGGATAGAGAAAATGTAGACGCCCCAACAACACCCCCAACCATGATTAAGCAAGAGACGCTGCGTCAGATTTGTGCCGGCTACAGTCATACCTAAAACACGAGGCGTTGTCTCCCGCGGAGGGTGCGACATGCGAAATCCCCAACTTTGGTGCCGCTGCGGGCAGGGCACCCCCTGGAAATGGGAGGCGACGTGAACTCCTGCGGGATGACCTGAGAACCACACGTAACGTTGAAACTTTCACATGTTTGTTGTTACTATTGTTGAAACTGCATAATGTTTGGGGGAGGGGAGAAAGAGATGGGGGCTCACCCGTAAGTTGCGATGGTACATCTGATCGGGACCGTAGGTCAACGGTCCCTACTGATGGTCCGCCGACGGACTGCATACTCCCATCCAGTCTGTCCCGGACGCCGTCAACAACTGCCTATGCAGCACCCCCTGTTCGTAAGCTCAAGCGAGCACCATCAACTATGGTGGAACATGGGAAAAGGGGAGAGAGGTAACGGACACTTGGGAAATGTACAGATAACACTACGTTTGCTCCAAAGTATCACAGTCAAGATGGCACAGGGTATCCACTTGTCTCTCTGGCCGCTGGTGGTGAAGGATCCTAGACTGCAAACTGCTGATGGCATCACATGAGAAGCCTAAGGGCAAGGGTCTCCTCAGAATTGGGACTATCAATGTGAAGGGATTGAATTCCCCTACTAAGCGGTCGCTGGTGTACAGAGAATTCCGAAGATCTGACATTGACATTCTCCTCCTTCAAGAGACGAAATTTGCGAGAGGGGAGGAGGGGACGGTTCTGGGGAATCGGGGAGGTATGGAATTCTGGGGCTCTGGCCCGCTCAGGAAAGGAGGGGTCGGAATTCTCATCAAGAAGGGAGTTGGCTTTGAACTAGAGAAGACCTGGTCGGATGTGAGTGGACGAGCCCTCCTGATAGTGGGGAAAATCGCAAGAGTTCAGGTCACAATTGCCACAATATACTCACCTAATAGCGGACAAGCTGCATTCCTTCAGAAAACGATTCCCAGAATAGTACTGGAAACTGCAGGCCACCTCTTCATAGGAGGCGACTTTAACCAGTGGGTGGACCCATCCGAAGACTGGAGGCCAGGCAACCCCGACACGCGGACAAAGCATAGAGGGGACCGAACTGAATTCGCCGTCATGATGGAGCTATACGATCTACGGGATGTGTGGAGAACACAACATCCTGACGAAGGGGGCTTCACCTTTTACTCGAACCCCCATCGCACATTCTCACGCATAGACTATATATTCCTCGCGCCTGACCTTGCAAGGTCCACAAGTCACACAAGTATTGTCCCGATAACATGGTCAGACCATGGCATGGTGCTAGCAGACGTCAACTGGGCCGACCTACCTGTCGCTGGGGGATCCTGGCGCTACAATGAGTCCCTCTGGACCGACGCGGTGTTCAGAAATGAAATGGAGACCGAGATCGAAGACTACTTCAAGACAAATGAAAACGGGGAGGTTTCCAAACAAGTGATTTGGGAAGCGGGAAAGGCCACTTGGCGAGGCATATTAATACGCGAGGGCTCATCTAAAAAGAGAGAGCGTAAGATTGCAGAAAACAAGCTCTATAATGAAATACACCAGCTGGAGGCGGAACTAAGAGACAAAACAACGGTGGACTCCACCAAACTAGACATGGCCCATCGTAAAAAAGAGGAACTACGGCTGTTAAAACACGGCCAGGTGGTGCGGAAATTGCAATTCCTGAAACAGACATATTATGAGAAGGGGGACAAGGCTGATGCACTCTTAGCTGCCAGGCTCAGGGAAAGGAGGGAGGAACGCAAGGTGAAAGAGATAATAGAGCCCACCAATCCTGCCATGCACCCACCCCACTCAATACCCAAGTGTTTTGCCAACCTTTACGAAAACATATATACCTCCGAGCTGCTCTCGGCTCATTCTGACATATCCTCCTACCTGTCCCCAATTACTATGCCTACAATAACACACACAGAGACCGAACTCCTTGATAGTCCAATAACCGAACACGAGACACGAGAGGCGATCAAACGGCTTACACTGGGGAAGTCTCCGGGTGAAGACGGTTACACGGCTGGCTTCTATAAGACCTTCACCGATCAACTGTCACCCTTTCTCACGGAACTCTTTAATGAGATAATGAGCTCTGGGATTGCACCAGATTCCTTTAAGAAAGCCCTCATAACTGTCATCCCTAAAGAGGGTAGAGACCCCAAACTATGTGGGTCATATCACCCCATTTCCCTCCTCAATCTCGATGCAAAGATTTACGCTCGAGTTTTGGCGGCCAGACTGGAAACTTTAATGCCCAAGTTGGTCCACCCTGACCAGGTGGGATTTATCCTTGGAAGGCAGGGTGCCGACACCATGCGTAAAACTCTACATCTTGTCCATGTAGGGCACAGTCTACCAGATGATCCGGCCCTCCTATCGATTGATGCAGAAAAAGCCTTTGATAGGGTGGAATGGGATTTCCTGGGGGCAGTCCTCCAGAAAGTAGGGATAGGCCCCAAATTCCGTGATGGGATACGAGCAATATATGCCTCTCCCAAAGCATCAATATTTGTGAATGGTGAATATTCCAGGTGGTTTGAACTGCAACGGGGGACCAGACAGGGATGTCCACTCTCCGCAATCCTGTTTGCACTTTCCCTCGAGCCCTTGGCTCAAAAAATAAGTAACGACCCCCGAATAGAGGGAATACAGCTGGGAGGGACAGAATATAAGGCAGGGTTGTATGCTGATGATATCCTTCTACATCTAACTAAACCTATGACCTCCATCCCCCATGCCCTAACTCTAATAGAAGAATATGGCTGGTTCTCTGGGTTTAAAGTAAACATGTCAAAATCCATACTCTTTCCACTCCAAGGTACCCCCGATGATAATGACACCAAGTTCCTCCCCTGAGGGCTCAAAGTAGAACACACGACATTACGATACCTGGGCATACAGATCACCAGAACCCTAGACGACCTCTACGAGGCTAACTTCCCCCTGCTCCTTCGTTGCTTCGAGAGAGACCTCGAGAAATGGAGCAAACTGACAATCTCTTGTCTGGGGCGTATCAACACCGTCAAGATGGTGTGCCTCCCCCGTTTTCTCTACCCCTTTCAGAGGTTACCGATCGAGATGCCCAAAAAATTCTTTGTGGATGCCCGAAAGATCATGTTGCGGTTCATCTGGCAGGGGAAGAGACCGAGGATCTCTTACGACACACTTACTCTCCCCAAAGACAGGGGAGGAGTAGGTCTTCCTGATCTGGGAAAATACTATAAAGCCGCCCAGTTACGTGTCCTAATTCCGCACTTCAGGGACCACAAACACCTGCAATGGGTTCAGATGGACAACTACTACATGTCCCCTGCCACAGTGGCAGAGTGGCTGTGGTCACCATACCAACGGGTCCAGAGGAGAATTAATCACCATCCCATACTGACTACTATATGGGCCATATGGCGCACTGGGAAAGAGATGCGAGAAGTTACCACCTGGCCATCCCCGCTCAGTAACTTGTGGTCTCCTGGCATAAATGTCCAAATTCCGAATCTAGAGCGGTTCCAGTCATGGTACGAGGCGGGCCTGGAAAGGGTGGGACAACTCCAGAGAAAGGACTCGTTCATCACATTACCTGATCTGACAACGGCACTGGGGATAGGTACTTTATCGACATTTCACTTCATCCAGCTAAAAGGGGTGTTAACGAGACCTGAATGGAGAGAAAAACTGAGAAGAGACCTTACCGGCTTTGAGAAACTCCTAGACTCCAGAACAGAAATGAAAGGCCTTATATCTGTAATGTATCAAACGCTATTAGCAGCAGGAGGTGGAACTACAGAACCCCTTAGGGCCAGATGGGAAAAAGACCTCGGCGAAGAGATACTCCCCGATCAATGGGACGTAATGTGCAGAACTGCACCTAAATCCTCCATATCCAACCAATATAAGCTTCATGCAATAAAACTTCTACACAGATGGCATTACGATCCGCTTCGACTCTCCAAAATGTCCCAGTCCATGAGCCCGAAGTGCTGGAGAAATTGTGGAGAAAATGCCAACTATTGGCACATGTGATGGAGCTGCCCGCACATCAAAGTGTTTTGGACTGAGGTTCTGGGATGGATTAAAGAGGTAGACGACATCCACAGAGAACTTGACCCATACCTTGTTTTGTTTGGCCTTGAAAGAGACGAGGAGGATTGGTTTCGGGTGAAAGGCCTGGCCCCCCAGCTATTACTGGCAGCGAGGGCCCTGATAGCGACCAAATGGAAATCTCCTCTGGTCCCAGTTAAGACCGAGTGGATCAAACTGGCCACAAGCATTTATGTGATGGAAACGATCACTGCCTCCCTGCATAATAAATCGGCGAAATGTGAAACTCTATGGATGGACTTCAAGAATACATATATCGCACCTACTTACGACTCCCAACCAGAGGAACCCCCAAAAGCCTGACCGAATGATGCTATGCTCAAAGAACACTACAAAGGATGAGAATCTCATCTCCAGCGAACATGGTACTGCCAGATGTGACACTGTCAACCATACGATACTAATACTTTCGTCAATCAATTGCACTTGTGATGTACACCAATCCAAGTGGGGGGGGGGGGTGGGAGTGTTTTATGGCGAACAGTCAATGAGACATACCCAGATAATCGGGACTGTCGGACTACTAAGAGATTCCAGCATATTGTTTTAGTCTGCACCGTTTGTTCGACATGTACCTCTGGAAGATGTATGATTTTGTTTGAATATTGATTGCCTCTTTTTGTTTCTTGCAAAACCAATAAAGTTAAATTTATAAAAAAACCAGTACAAGACTAATAAAAAACAAATAAAAAACAAAGTGCACTCACAGTCACTGCCAATTCGTGTGATAAGAATTTCACACGCCTTCTGCGCAGTCCTCTGACCCGTGATTTGATTCAATTTAATATATCCAGTTCGTCCAACTGTGGACCAGTCCAAAGACCTTAACAAGGTCTATGACACTATGAAAATATAGAGGACATCATTGTCAATATCTCATTAGGCCGAACTCCCATATCACAATAATAGCTAGAAACGTAATGCCGACCCCATATTATGAAAAAAGGTCATGCACTGCGGTGGATGACGCCGCCTCAAGGCGTGTGGGAGTGTCTATGCCCCTCTAAACATACTATAGTGCATTACTGCAATCGGTATCAAATGATTTGCAATGTTTCTTAAAGTGACTTCTGTGCATTCGCTAGCATACTCATATGGCACATACAGCACTCGATTGATTTTGATTTAAAAAATTAAAATTTATATTTGAGTGAAGATTCTATGTGTCATCCTGTTCCACTGGTTCACCCTTCTTTAATATAATGTACTTTACCTGAAGGACCAGGGACTTAAATTGCAGGTTTACCCCTTTCTTTATAACTTATAATTTAGTGGGACATAGCTAACATCCACAGTAAAAGATCAACCTGGCCATTAACTGGCAGGATAGGAAACGGGTGAGTCTGATATAGAAAAAAAGCCTACACCATCTGCTGTGGTAAGTAGTAAAGCGTGATTCGCCACGTTCGCTTGTCCAGGGTGTGCCCAGCGCCTGGATTTCGCTTATTCTGCGAGCCGAGGTGAGGCTGACTAGCAAGGTAGTCTTAATGGTGACCAGCCTGATGTCCGCGGATGCCATTGGTTCAAATGGTTTGTCATTGGCACCCAGAACTATGTTGAGGTCCCACACAGGGTGTGGCCTCTTGATGGGCGGGTAGAGTCTGGCGAGTCCCATCAAATGTTTGACAATCGGGTTGGAAGAGGAAAAAATCTCCTCCTCAGAGTTTCTGTAAGCCCCAATGGCTGCCAAGTAAGTGCGGCAAGTGTCCACCTGCCCGCCTGAGTGGGCGAGGTGCGCTGAGAAGGCGAGCACATCGTCAAAGGTACATGCGAGGGGATTCATACCCTTAGGATCTGCCCAGTGGCAGAACCTGGTCCACTTGCTCCTATACTGGGCTCTGATAGACTTGCTCCTGGCGCCCTGTATAATTTCTCGTTTAGCCTGGGAAAGACTGAGGTGAGCTAGCGTGACTTGTTCAGGAGCCACGCTGTGAGGGCTAGTTTCTGTGGCGCGGGGTGGATGACCTTGCCCCATCTGCTGCGCCAGATGATCTGCTGGGCCCATCGGAAGACAAATGGGTGGCTTCTCCGAGAGGCTGAACAGTTCTGAGAACCATGGCCTGGCCAGCCACCACAGCGCTATTAGAATGACACTGAGTTGGCGAGATTCCTTGATCTTGCATATCACCCTGTGTATCAGCGGTGTGGGCGGGAAGGCGTATGCTGACATTCCATCCCACTGAATCTGTAATGCATCGCCCAGGGAGCCCAGGCCCTGGCCCTGCTAGGAAGTGAACAGTTGGCACTTTCTGTTTTCCCAGGAGACAAAGAGGTCCACCTGGTGGTGTCCCCCTTTGTAGAAGATTTCCTGCAGAACTAGGTTGTTCAACTGCCACTCGTAGTTGTCCGCACCCAATCTGCTGAGCCTGTCTGCCTCCAGGTTGGATTCCCCCGGCATGTGGACAGCCCAGAGGTAGATGTTGTTCTCCAGGGTCTATTCCCACATGCTGACTGCGAGTCTGCACAGTGGGGGGGATCTGGTACCTCCCTGCTTGTTGACGTAGAACATGCTGGTCAAGCTGTCTGTCTGAATGAGGACGACCTTGCCATCGATAACCGGAAGGAAGGCTCTGAGCGCCAGCCAGATCGCCTTCATTTCCAGCCAATTGATGTGGTACTCCTGCTCCTGCCGGGTCCAGGTGCCATGGACGCAGCGGTTGTCGACGGTGGCCCCCAATGCTCGAGAGAGGAGTCTATGGTGATGGTGACCTGTGGGGTAGGTTGCTGGAAAGGCTTGCCCAGCCGAAGCTTGCAGTCCCTGGACCACCATGTGAGGTCCGGGTGAAGTGATAGAGGAACGTTGATCCACTCTGACTGAGGGCCTCGCTCCTGGTTCCAAGAGGCTGCAAAGTGCAGCTGTATCCTCCTCATCCTGAGCCTCGTGTGGGGGATGGCCAAGAGGACTGCTGCCATGAGACCCAGTAGGTGTTGGTACCACCAGGCTGAAGTCACTTCTCTGCTGAGGAAGTGCGCGGTGGCCCTCTTGAGGGCCGTGATCTTGTCCTCTGAGGGAAAAACTCTCAGAGCACGTGTCCCAAATGAGACCCAAGAAGGCCAGTATCTGTGTGGGCTGCAGCTGCGACTTCTTGTGGTTGAGTGAAAAACCCAGCTCGTTCAGTGTGTTCATAAGAGCGTGGGAAGTATGGTGCACTGCTTCTGGAGATGTCGCCTTAACGAGCCAGTTGTCGAAGTACGGGTAGATGTAGTAGCCCTGCGACCTGAGCAGGGCTGCCACTGTGTTCACCAGCCTCGTAAAGGCCCTGGGGGCCCAGTTGAGGCCGAAAGGAAGCACCTTGTATTGGAAATGGTAGCCCATGATCCTGAATCGTCGAAAAGAACTATGAGGCTGCCAGATCAGGACGTGTAGGTATGCGTCTTTCAGATCCAGGGAGCATATTCAATCTCCCTTGCACAATGTCTCCGCTATCAAAGCTGGCGTAACCATCTTGAATTTTTGTTGAGGTGAGGGTGGAAAGGTGCAGCACAAATCTCAGGCCCGTGTGGTTCTTCTTCTGAATGGTGAAAATCCTGAAGTAAAAGCCCAAACATCGCTGGGAGGCTGGGACTTCCTCCACTGCCTGGCTCTCGGCAAGCGACCGGATCTCCGCCAAAAGAGTTGCTGTCCCAACCTGTGGGAGTGGAGGGGAGGAGGGAGGAGAGGTTGGGATAGGGAGGCAGTACCCTGTGGAGACTACAAAGAGGATCCAGGGATCCGCGAAATTCTGGTGCCAGAAATGTGCATGGAGAGCAAGACTGCCCCCCACTGGAGACACGTTGTCCCGAAGGGGTGTGTCATGCCTTCTTTCCCTCTGAGGCTGTCGCGGAAGAGGGGGACTGGAAAAAAAACCTTAATCCACCCACCCCCTTTTTGTTGTTTGCGCCGATGTTGAGTTGGTGTACGGTCAGGCTGCATGGACCTCCGCTCTTGAAAGCCGCGAACCCTCCGTATGTACGCCCCTTGTCTGCGCGCTGCTGTGACTGGATGTACGTTTTGCGCGTGGTCTTTGTCAGGATGGATAAAGACTTGGCCGTTTGTGAGCTGTTTTTCTTTTTGTCCAGTTGTTCGTCCGTTGTGGAATGGAAGAGGTCACCCCCTTCAAACAGAAGATCTAAGATACGTTCCTGGACATCCGAGTTGAATTTTGTAGCACAGAGCCAGGCTGTTCTTCTCACGTCTGTGGCAATGCCGATGGCACGGCCAGAGGTGTCAATCTGGGCCACAGTGGACTCCATGATGTCCTGCGCCACCATCTAGGCCTCTGCCAATCCCACCTTGAATCGCGATTGGCTCTGCACCGGAAGCTCAGGGAGGAAATATGCAATTTCCCGCCAGAGCCTCTAGTTAACGACTGCCAGCAAGGTATCTGCGTTGGCTTGACGAAGGTGCAAGTGCGGGTTGGAATACAGCTTCTTCCCGTACGCCTCCAAGATCTTCTCTTCCTTGCCTAGCCACGGAGGAAGAGGCCAAGGACGACTGAGGCTTGGAGTATAGTGATGCCGCAGCGATCACCGAAGAGTGTGGCTGAGGGTGGGCCAATAGCAAGAGTGTATCCCCCTCCATCTGCCTGTACTTGGGGTCCAGGTGTTGTTTGACCGGCTGGACCGAGTGGGGCTTGAGCCAGCCCTTTTTGGCCAAGGCAACTACATCCTTCTGCATTGGGATCGTCGTTCTCCCTGTGGGACGCAGTGTGAGGACTTCTGTGAGGACCCCCTCTGATGGTTGCTCGCTCCCGGGTTGAGGAATTCCCAAGTACTCTGCCAACCCCACAAGACGTTCATGGAAGGCCTTGGCTGATGAGTGTTTCGGGTTCCTCCTCCTCATCTGTGTCCACCTGCGGGTCCGGTTGGTCCAACACTGGTGAGGGGTGCTGGGTTGACAAAGGTTGTTGTGTGGAGACTGGAGCTGGGGGCTGCAGCGGAGGCTGGCTCAGAACCGCCTGCACTATTGGTTGAGGGGCCAGGGTGGGCGACGGAGGCTGAACAGGGGCCTGTGGCGCCACAGCCATTGGCGGGAGCACGTCCCTGATGGCGTCGCTGAGGATGTCCCCCATCCGAGGATATTTCATGAGCCAGAGGAACCGTTCGAAGAACCTGTCCTCGCAGGCTGGAGATTTTGTAGGCGATATTGATGGGGGGTAGCGATTGGCTGCTGGAGCCAATGCATGCCCTGCCCATATGGACGCAGCGGGAACCTGCCTTGTGCGAAGGAAGGGTAAGCTGTAGGCCACATACCTGGTTGGCACCAGTCCCACCTCGACACACGGTCCTCCACCTGCTGCCTCCCCTGGAGCGGCTTCGGCTGGATGTCTGGATTTTCTGGCGCGGCAGATATCTTGTCAAGCTGCTTTCCACGTGCCTGCACCGTGTTGCTCGGCTCACTGGGACCCACCCTGTCCAGGGCTCTTGAGTGTGGATCATGGGTCCCACCCCATTCCTCCTGCCGAGGGCCGGTAGGCGTTTCGCCCTCGGCGGATCTGCCGGTAGAACTGCGTAAAGGCGCCTCATCAGACATGATGATGGTACTAGGGCATAGCCCCTCAGGTGAAGACCCGGTAAAATAACCTTCTGGTCCCTCAGCACTGTCACCGGGAGGATCTACGGATCAGGGCAGTCTCTCCCACGCGGGCGAGTCCTTGGGAAGGAGTCTGCCTTGCGGGTGCACTGGGAAATAACAGCCCTACCTTGGGCTTGGATCGATGATAGACGAAGTCCTTTAGGTCCTTTGGAGGCGATCTGTGGAAGAGCTCCCTCCACCTAGCTAGTCTGTTCTTCAGAGACCTTGAGGAAAGCACGTTGCACGTGCTACAAGCTTGACAGCCGTGGTCGGGGCCAAGGCACTGTAGGCAGAGGCTGTGGGGGTCTGCTGAACCCTGTAGAAGTCGCCATGCACCGGGGAAGAGCGTGATGCCTGAGGACTGAGGACCTGAATGATGAAAAGACAAAAGAGAAGTATCCGCGCATGGAATTACATGGCCGAAGCCAAACCCACGGGCGCTGGTGAATTCGGCCCGTTTCCGTCAATGCGGAAAAGGAGACTGAGGTGTGGCGCCGGAGGGCAGAGTCAGGGCAGCGCATGCTCCCAGGGCCGCACCCCTGCGCCGAGGGATATCTATTGAATCAAGGAAGTTCAAAGTGTCTGGTACGGCACCCCTGTCAGGGGGGCCCAAGGGGGGGTGAGTACAGTTGCTTGTAGTAAGTAGCAAAAGCCTCTGCAATATCAGAGTCCCTGTCAGCATTTCCCCAGTGTCCACCTGAATAGCCCTTACATGCCCCTTGCTTTGTTCCAGTCTTTCCAGCCAGGCGGGAGCTTTACCTGCTTTGTCCCCCTTCTCATAAATTTGGCTCCGGACCGTCCAGTGGGCCGCCAGAGCATTATCCAGGGCTTTATTTTTTAAAACCACTTGGGACGTTATCAGGGCCTCATGTGCGCTTGGGTCCCGTCCTCCAGGAGTTGTTCCTCTCGCCTTACCACCTGATTCTCTGCCTCAATGATCTCCTGGGTATGGTGCTTACTGTGAGACCCCACCAAGGAGATAGCTTCCCCATGGAGGACTGTCTTATAAGCCTCCCATCGCACGATTGGACAGTCCACCGACCCCTTAGTCAGTTCAAAATATTCCGAGGTCTTATCCGAGAGCCCCTCAGCAATTTCAGGCACCCCTAGGTAGTAAGTGTTCGGACGCCAACTGGCTTCCGGTTTATGGTGTGTGTCCTTGAGCTTTATCAATAGGGGAGGATGATCCGATATCCCTTTCGCAAGGAATTCTGCAGATGTTAACCTATAGGACATATTCCAGGGGATGAGGATATAGTCTAGTCTTGAAAACGACTTGCGTGCATTGGAGTATAATGAAAACCCTGCATCTGTGGTGTGTAATGCAAACCATGTGTCAAATAGCCCCATTGCTTCCACGAAGGTATATAACTTGGTCAGGGGCATCCCGGTCCTTTTGCCCTTGTGTGTTCTGTCCCCAATGATCTCCATAACGTTATGAAATCCCTGCCTAGAGCCCAGGAGTCTGCCTGTTCCTCAATCATTGTTGTTTGTAGCTCATTAAGAAGCTCCACCGTGAGTGTGGGGGGTGCATAGGCTGCTATGAGATCCCAGGTTTCCCCCAGATGTCCCCAAGCACCACCACAAATCGGCCCCGTGGGTCTGATCTCACTTTCCTAGCCTGGAATGGCACTTGTTTATGGAAAAGGATCATAGTACCTCTGGCACCCCTAGAAAATCCAGCCTGATAAATGTGAGGATAATTGGATCTCTTAAAGAAGCCACAGTTAGTACCCACTAAATGGGTCTCTGCAAGAAAGACAACCTCTGGGGAGTATCGAATAAGATATTGAAGCATCAGCTTCCGCTTTATGCCAGAGCCCAGGCCGTTCACGTTCCAGGTCATCAGGGAGATTTGTCGCATCTGTGTCATGGTTGCGTGTCCATTGTCTCGTCGTGTCCGAGAAGGATGTTGTCTGTCATGGGGGTCTCCCTCCCATCAGGTGCCCTTCCCTGTCTTGAACCATGGTATCTGCAGTGTGCTAACCCCACTGTTGCTTCACATCCGTACAACACAAACCTCAACTGTCGAACAATTTTAACTCGTAAACATTGGAAACTCTAATTTCTCAGTCTGGGTGGAGAGGGTACCCTATTTACATTTTCTATATATTTTAGTATTAAACATTTATACTAATCTCCCCCAATGCCTACAAACTGTGCCCTTTGAACTCCCCCACCCTGTACTCCCCCCCACCCCTGCCCCCCAACCAGAAGCACCTGTCGCCCAAACTCATGTAACCTGAAGCACATGAAAACCTGTTCGGGGAAACCCCAGGCGTCCGTCTGCCTCTCTCTGCCTCCATCCGGTGCTGCCAAACTTAACGTCCCATTTTTAACTGATGGGGTGTTTTGCCCACGGGGGAATGGGGGTGGGAAACCCCACCTCCCAGCTCCACACCGGACTCCTGTGGGTCATATCTTGCGTCGCCGGATCTCAAGTGTTCCCAGCTCGCTCTGGTGACCGTACGTTCCAGTCTTCTTTGCGTGTTGGTGTAGTTTGCCCAGAGGGCTGGGTGTCTCGGTCGTTGCCTTTTCTAGGTGTGCTACTTCTCGGCCTGTCAGGTCGTGGAACAGAAAGGACCTGCATTTCTAACCATTCCCAGGTCTCACGCGGGTTATGGAATACATGGATTGTATTGTTATGGTATAATTTAAGGGTAGCCGGGAAGAAGAGTGCATATTTAATGCCCAAAGACAAGAGTTCCTTCTTTATAGAGTCAAGACTGTCGTGACTTCTGGACCTCCCTCGTATAATCTGGGAAGAACCCAATCTGGTTGCCGTTTTATGTGATTGGGCCATTTGCTCGTGCCATATGAAGGAGTGTATTGCGGACCCTATAGTTCATAAGTCTGGCAATCACCGTTTGCGTGTTGGGGGGGGGTGGCCCGGGAACTGGGCTGCCAGCAGGGATCCTGTGCGCTCTCTCAATGGAAAAGAAGTTAGAGAGTTTAGGAGCCATGAGGTCTGAAAGCCAGCTTTCCAGGAAGAGTTTCATGGAGGGCCCTTCTTCTTTTCTCCAGAAGGCCAAGTATGCAGAGATTGTTGCGGGGGGTTCTCCCTTCACTTTCCTCTGCTCTGTTCTCGAGAATTAGGAGTTTCTGCTCCATTTGTTCGCGGCAATCTTCCATTTTCTTGACAGAGTCCTCGGTGTCAGATATCCTCTGCTCCATTTCTCCTACTCTGGATGTCAAATTTCTCAGGTCTTGTCGCGAAAAGGAGACTTCGGAAGCCAGGCCATCAATTTTGGTCTCTGTCGAGGCCCTGGAGTCACCAATGGCCGCCATAATATCTGTAAGTGACGGGATCTGGCTTGCTCCCCCAGTTGTGGTGTCACCCCCTATTTCCTCTGCCGATCCGAGGATCTTTGCCGGGGTGCTCATTGTGTATTTATCGATTTTGTTCTGCGTTGCTCCTCTATGGGGCAAATCTTTCACCATCTTTTAGATATGGTGGAGCAACCAGAGGGGAGTCTTCTGTCTTGTTGCTGCGTAGCCCCCGGTAATCCAGTGCGTGGCAAGGTCAATGGTCACCCTGTAGCCTCTCCGTTGTGCCTTTATTGTGTGAGCCTTGTGGGGGAGGGGCGGGCTCCAGGACGGTGGGCACCAGTCCTCAGCCATATGTCAGTTCCTGGTTCTCCCGACCACCCAGATTAGGTTAATTATTCTGCTTGGTTTCCTGCTCTGCACCGTGCCTGTGTGGTAGCGTGATCTCAGCCCCGATCCATCTCCTCATATATTTCAGGACCACTGTGCGATGAATCGTGGCTTTGTTCCTCAGAATTTGTTTGCTAATGCGTACCGGAGGTGGGGAATTAAGGTATTTCCCCAGGCGGCTCCAGAGTTGGCTGCGACCGCAATTTTTTCTTCCTTGCTCTTTATTCGTGTCTTGCTGCCCAGAATTGCAAAGTAATTACCATGCTGACTGGATGGTCCTTCCCATGTTTGTATAGCTGTGTGCTTCCTATGGGCGTCTGCATGGAGGTGTGCGGTTTGTCTTTTAGTCTAGGCTGGGTCGCGTGTCAAGCAGAGTCCGGGGTGCCTCAGAGCATTAAGTGCTGATGCCGGGGAGCAGGCGGCTTGAGTAGTCCACCCGCTGTTACTTGGAGATGGGTGTGCGGTTTCGCACCTCAGAAGTGGTAGATGTCCATTAGTCTTTGCCGTTTAATGGCTGGGGAACGGCTGCTGGGCTGGTATTATTTATGCGGCCGCTGCTACTGGGCGCGGGCTCTGCCGGGACGTGCCATGTGAGGTCTTGTGTGGAATGCAAACCTTGCGCTTCCCGATCAGTTATTTAACTATGGGGGCTCATTTGCTAGTTGCGGGCCCCGCAGGGACAGACCTCGTGAGGTCTCATATTCATTGCACCCTGTGTGCTTCAGGAGATGGGAGCCTTTGCAGACGAGGTGCTGCGGTTGAAGTTTGTCTGCAGTCGGGTGTGCATGGGGGAGTGTGTTACAGGGTTTGCACATTCCCCCTCTCTCCTTTCCGGCAGCGTATGTTCGATCTGAATGAGGTGTGGCCCCCCCTGGATAGAGGGCTGACCACTTGCTGTACCAGACAGGTCCCCTGCTGGCGTAGCCGGCCTGCTGTCTGGTCCCCGCCGGGCCCCCTGCCGTTGCAGGGATTCCACCTGGTGCAGTCAGTTTGATCCAGGAGGGTAGGGATGTGTGTGCCAGCCCTTTGGTGCTCCTCTTCCCGCTGGTCTTTTCAGGCTCTGCACGGCTTAGAACGCTGTGAACTTGTGGGCAGAGCCAGGGGCCAAGATAGCTCTGATTTCGCAGAGCTGGCTCCGGTTTCCTTTCAAACTTCACGGGAGTGGTGTAGATACACTCTCTAACCCCCCCCTCACTCCTCCCCCAGCATCTGGCGCACGCCGTTTTTTTCATCAGAAGCAGGATATATATAAGGAATTTATGGCCGCCCCAGCTGAGCAGCAGAATCCTACGTCTGCATCCGTCAGCTGCTCAACAGCACCCCGGACTTAAGAGACTTGAACAAGTTCCTCAGGAAGGGCAAGTTCAAGATGGTAACTGTTTCTCAGATCCTTCAGGTCCTCCAGCTTCAGGGTTGGATGGTATTATTGGACCTTCAGGATGCTTACTTTCATGTGCCGATCCATCACAAGCACAGACAGTACCTAATGTTCGCCGTTGGCAGCTCTCATTATTAGTTTCGAGTTCTGCCATTTTGGCTGACCTCCGCCCGAGGGTTTTCACCAAACTGATGGCGGTTGTGGCAGCAAGTCTCAGGAGAGGGGGAATTCACGTTTACCCCTACCTAGACGATTAGCTGATCAGGGCCACTTCACCAGAACAGGCCTTGGATCATCTCAGCTATGCCTGCCATTCCCTTCACAGACTGGGCTTCTCCCTCAACTTCAAAAAGTCCCACATGATACCATCACAAAGACTCCAATTCATCGGAGCAGTCCTGGCTGCATGCCTGGGAAAAGCCTTGTCGCCAGAGGTGAGGGCTCAAGACATTCTGCAGATGGTTATCAAATTCTAGAATGGCCAGCATCTACCGGCCTTCGATTTTCAAAGGTTGCTCGGCCTAATCGCATCCTACATTTTTCTGGTGCCAGAGACTCGCCTGATAATGAGATCTCGCCAATGGGCTCTCAGGACTCAGTGGTCACAATTCTCAGGAAGGATGTCAGACCTCCTACAAATCCCAAGCAGAATCTCACTGGATCTTCAGTAGCGGCGTGTCGGGAGAACATCTTGAAAGGAGAACCTTTTTACCAACCATGGCCGGAGATAACAGTAGTGACGGACGCCTCACTCACAGGGTGGGAAGCCCATACCAACAATCTGACAATCAGCGGTCGCTGTTCGCCATCAGAGTCCAAACTACATATCAACCCTTTAGAGCTGAGGGCAATCAGACTAGCGCTGAAGGCCTTCCTGCCATTTGTACGGAGAAAGAATATCCTGATAATGACTGACAGCACAGTGGCCATGTACTGCCTCAACAAGAAAGCAGGTGTAGGGTAACTACCTCTGCAGAGAGGCAATGCAGCTCTGGTTCTGGGCAATACAAGAAGGAATCTGTCGGCAGTTCATCTAGCCGGAGAGAAGAACACAACGGTGGACGCTCTGAGCAGGCGGAGCAGAGTCTCCCATGAGTGGGAAGTAGCTCAGGACCTCAAGAGATCTTTACCCTTTGGGGGACCCCTCAAGTGGATCTGTTAGCGACTGGTGCCAACCGGAAGTGCGAGTTGTACTGCTCAAGAGAATTTCCCTCAAGAGGCGCTCTAGGAGACACATTCATATTGGACTGGGAATTTCCACTCCTTTATGCATTTCCTCCAGTCTCTGTGATTCCTCACGTAATCGGGAGGTTGAGAAAGTTGAGGAAATCCATGATCGTATTTGCCCTGGATTGTGTCAGAAGGAAGTGGTAACCGGACCTACTGGACAGGTCCATCTGCCCTCCAATACGTCTTCCACAAAGATAGGTCCTTCTCTCGCAAGAGGCGGGTCGGGTTCTCCATCCGGATATCAGGACGCTCAGCCTTCACGCATGGTTTCTGGGAGGCTGAGATGCAACGATTGGGACCTCCCGAATGACGTAATGGAAAGTTTTGTTTTCGGCCAGAAGGTCAGCAACTAAATCTTTGTACCACTGCCCCTGGAATAAGTTCGGCAGCTGGTGTACAGATAAGAATGTTGACCCTTTTACATGTAATACACTGTTTGTGTTATCCTTTTAATTACATCTGGGAAATCGGGGGCTCCAGATTGGTACTATCAAGGGATATTTGGCGGCACTTTCTATTATTAAGCGCACTTCAGAGGAAGCCTCTTACTTTAAGATTCCTCTAATAGTACAATTCCTAAAGGGACTGACAAATGTTTTCCCTCCAATACTGTTTCAATTCCCACTTTGGGATCTTCCTGTTAAACATTTTGATGGGAGCTTCTTTCGAGCCTTTACACTCTTTTTCCTTTGAGGCTACATACTCTTAAAACCATCTTTTTAGTAACAATTACATCTGCCCGAAGGTTTAGTGAGCTACATGCTTTATACTGCAAGCCTTTTTACACTGTCTTTTATGAAGACAAAGTTGTACAGAAAGTGAAGCCCACTTTTCCGCCCCAAAATTGTCTGAGTTTCATCTCACTCCGAAGATAACTTTACCATCTCTTTATCCTCCTCCACAGATGAGTCTTCACAGGCTTGACCCTAGACGTGCACTGAGCTTTTACATCTCCAGATTGACAAGGTTAAGACAGGATAACCAGTTATTTGTGGGCTATTCAAGTCACACATTGGGGTTGGCTTTTACCAAACAGACTATATCCAGATGGATTATACTGGCAATATCGGAATGCTACAAACTGGCAGGGAAAGATCCTCCAGAATACCTAAGAGCTCATTCGACCAGGGGCATGGCAACAACTTCTGCTTTACAGAGGGGTGTTCTGATAAAGGGATATATGTGCAGCTGCCACATGGTCGTCTGTACACACCTTCACTTATAGTTTAGATTCTTCTTCGGGTCAAGGATCTGGGTTTGGCAAAGCAGTGTTGCATTCAGTGCATACACAACCATACAAAATTCATGTCATACTAAATTGTACTCCCCCCTCCAAATTACTTAAACTGCTTTGGGAGTGTATCACAGATAAGGAATATGTGGGAGTACACATTCCATTCGAAGAACAAGTGATTTACCCTGGTAACGTTCTTTCGATGTTGTTCCCACATATTCCTTATCGCCCCTCCCAACCTACCCCGCAGTAGAATTTCCCTTGTGGTTGCAGTCTACGCTCTCTCAGGTGGAGTAACTGTCGGACACCAGATAAATGCTTCACTCATAAAAACGGAACTGAGGCCAACGGGTGCTCCGCATGCTACCTATACCTGCCTATACATATACCTACATATACCTGCAGTGACGTCGGCATCGAGACGGAGGCCTCTGAGGGATATTGAGTCGACAGGCATCGACACACAGCACCCCCTGCTGAAAATAAATTCCAAAGCAGCAAAGCTGGATATTGGAAATATCAAAGATAAGGAATACGTGGGAGGAACATCCAGTCGAAAGAACGTCACCAGGGTTAAGTAACATGTTCTTCTCCAGGATGGGGGTCTGGCATGGGTTCACATGCTCATGAATATTCCGTGTCGTCAGGCTGGGAATCCTCAGTTAAAGAAAAAAGTTTGTTTTGTTTCTAAACTGTCTTTCTCCTATAAACCAATCACTGAGCTCTGGGTCATACTGCCCCCAACCAATGACTGCCCTCTACCTAAGCCCCTCCTATGGCAGCCATCTTCAGATTTTTATTGCACGTTCAAGTGTTGGGAGTCCTTGCGTTTTACTGTTTGAGCTTTTCTGCATTTTTGTGATAGGAAATTCTATTTTTCGGTCAATCGAGCCTGTGTGCTCCATCGTTCATCCTTCCGATTAACGGAGACCCATTTTTCGGCATCTCATCGCCCCTTAAGGGCAGAAATCATTGAGTGTTCTTGGAAGCGTCCAGAAGTCTTCAGGCCTACATGTCAGACCATGTCGGAGGAGAAGGAAGGAGCTTCCCTCTTCAAGCTGTGCACCAACTGCAGTTTACGGAATGTTTATTCGGATCACGAGCATTACCAGTTCCTGTATTGTCAACACTCAGCGCATAAAGAAGATTGTGAGATCTGCCGTAGCTTCACCAAGCGCACGATGAAGGATCGACATGTACGGTTGGCTGCATGGCTCAAGACCAGGGCCTCTACCCTGGATTATTCTCCGGGGCATGCCTCTTCCGGATACAGCCAACCTGAGCTGGCTTCTAAATCCTTTGAGGGTGCTCCATCCATGGGGGACCAACACAAGGCCAAGCACTGCAAGTCCGCTCCCGCCAGGGTCGCCGCTCCAGCGGGCACCCCAGTGGTCAGGGCGCGTTCATCGTCTCCATCGGCCTAGATCTCCAGCCACCGCTCCAGATCTTCATCCAAGAGGAAGTCGGCTATCCCAGGGAAGCTGCGGGAAACACTGGATAAGGCCAAACAGGATTAGGTGTCAGAACCGCCTGTGAAGGAGAAGGCCAAGCAGGACAAGGGGCCCGAGCTGCCCGTTAAGGAGAAGGCCAAGATGGCCGACATGCCTGTGAAGGCCCAGGTGGTCCAGGCCAAATCATCCTCGATCAATATGGTGGTGGGCTCCCTTTTGAAGGCGAAAGGGGCTGACCCTGTCCAGGGTGCCCTGGCAGCAGCCAGGGTCTCTCTCCCAGCCAGGAGAGAGTCTTTGTTTAAGCCGATAGAAAAGACCCCAGAGAAGCAGATGCTGGATCTCAGCCCGAGACCGACCCCTCAGGACCTAAAGATAGGGGGGGGGGGAAGAAGAACTCCAGGGCACAGACATTTCTTCGTCCGACGAGGATGAGATTCTTTCCGTTCACACCATCCATGGTGGTGACGACGACTATGGAAACATTGAAGAGAGGCCCGCCGAGGCGACGACATAGATACCGTCGACGGGGATGAAGACATAGGCGCTGGGCCCAGTGACCCTGTTCCCCAGGTGCCCCCTAAGGATTTGTCGCAGGATATCCTCTCGACACTCCACACGCTGGTGTTGGAGATTCAGAGGAGGTTGCTGATGGCTCCACCAGCTCCAGCGACACCACCGGTAACCCCGTTGACACCGGGCAGCCACCGGCGAAGAAGAGGAGGAGACACCCTATGCCTCGATTCCAACCGTTGCTGCCCTCTCCCCCCTTAGGGGCACAGTGACGGACACAGCGAGGACAGATACGGACGATGACGCATGACTGTAAGACCCTGCATTGCCGGCGCTGAGAGCCTCTCCTGCGGACGAAGTGGATCTTTTCATTCCATGATTGCCCGGGCATCAGAGCTTTTTCAGCTCACACTGGCGGAGAAGCAGGGCTTCCTGTCCAAACGTCGGGAAGCGAAGAGGAATACTATCCTGTTGGTACCGCTCCTGGACGACGTCTGGGATGAGGGACTGGCGTTGCTGAAGAACCCTGCTTTAGCTCCAGCAAAGAGAGACCGGCTTGAGAAAAAGTACTCAGTGCTGGAGTCAGCGCCCAAGTGCCCGCGCTCTCAACCGTCGCCAGACTCGGTAGTCTCGGTGGCTGCCAGGAAGAAGTCGCCAAGTTTGTTTTCTTCATCTGTACCCCCGGATAATGAGGGGAAGAAATTGGATTCCATGGGTAGAAAGGTAATCTACTTGGCGAGGTCGGTTAAAGCGGCCAACGCCTTGGTGATCGTGGCCTGATACAACCAGGAGCTTTGGTACAAGATGGCTCCGCTCCTGGATTTCCTCCCAGATGACAAGCATGTTGAGGCTTTGGAGATCCTCAAGGATCGAGGTGGCATCGGACCTTGACATCACAGTGGCACTGGACATTGCGGACATAGGTTTCCGCCAGATCGGCAACAGGGTTTGCTTTAGCCGTCATGGCTGTCTCAAAGCCACCAACTTCAGGCAGGTCTGGACGAGGGTCCTGGACATGCCGTTCGACGTAGACAACCTGTTTGGGAAGGCCGTCGATGAATCCCTCCAGGCCATCAAAACCGACACAGAGACAGCCCATGCTTTGGGCAGGGCACCCTGCAGCAGCACCGGCCATCCTTTCGTTCCTCAGGAGCGGTCTTCGAAGGGTTTCGGCGTGGGCTCGTCTTCTTACCGCCAACCCTCCCGATCTTTGAACCAGGAAGTCAACAGGGGTCGCTTCAAGGCCTTCGGAGGTGGCTGCCTTCCTTAAGGGCCCCACGGCGGTCTGACTACCTCCAAGCAAGATTGAACCGGCCATGAAGTCGGGCCCCCACCATGCACCCCGGTGGGAGGCCGGCTGGCAAACTTCGTCAGCGTGTGGGAGACCATCTCCATTGATCGATGGGTGCTGGACGCCCATGCCCACGGACAAATATTGGAATTTCAACGAAAGTGTCTGCGAATACCACCGGTGGCCCAGCAGGAAACTCATCCCCCAGCTGCTGCTGGAAGTTCGGGCCATGTTACGAAAAGGGGCGTTAGAGCTGGTTCCACTGTGACTCCAGGGCTCCGGAGTCTACTCAAGATACTTTCTCGAAAGAAAGAAGACGGGGGCTGGAGGCCGATTCTTCATCTACCGCAACTGAACAAGTACATTAAGTCCCAGATGTTCAGGATGGTCACGGTGCAGCACGTGCTCAGCCCCTTGGAAGAGGGGGACTTTCTGTCATTGTTGGATCTAGAGGACAAGTTTTTTTCACGTCCCCAAACACAAAGGTCACCGAAAGTTTTTGCACTTTGTCGTTCAAGGGAAGCATTACCAGTTCAAGTCTCTCCCCTTTGGACTGAAGTCAGCGCCCAGCCAGAGTCTTCACCAAGTGCTTGGCACCGGTGGCGGCCCATCTACGACTGCAAGGGATCCACTTGTACCCTTACCTGGATGATTAGCTCATCCCGGCTAGGTCAAAGGACATCGCCGCCGACCACACGGCAAGGACTGTCCGGCTACTGACAGAACTGGGGTTCTTAGTGAATTATGCAAAGTCCTGCTTGACTCTATCACAGGACACGGTGTTCCTGGGATCCAGGCTCAATGCGGTGTCATGCCTGGCATCACCGTCTGAGGAAAGGATATCGGCCAGCTTGGGCAAAGTGCAACGGCTGTTGGCACTGAAGGTCGCCACGGTAAGGACCATCAAGTCTCTACTCGGCATGATGTCGTCATGCATATACTTGATTTGGCTCTGCAGGTTGCGGATGTGGCCGCTGCAGGAATTCCTCAACGCCCGTTGGGTCCAGGCTTCCAGGACAGGATCACGCTCATTGAGGAGATCCGTTGAGCGATAAGGTGGTGGGGCGTGCGCTCCAATATCGCCAGAGGCACGGATTTCCAGAGCCCCCCGTATCAAGAGACTGTCACGACGGACGCTTCCCTGGAAGGATGGAGAGCCCACACTGGATGTTTTCATGCAAGAGGCCTGTGGCTGCCAGAGGAGACGACGCTACACATTAACGTACTGGAACTACGGGCAGTGTTTTGGGCCCTTCGGTCGTTTCTGCCCTCACTCAAGGGCAAAGTGGTAAGGGTCTTCACGGACAATACCACCACAATGTTTTACATCCGGAAGCAGGGGGGGGGCACCAGATCCCCAGTGTTCTCCAAGGAGGCGCAAGACTTGTGGCACTGGGCTGTCGCCCAAGGGATGTTCCTCATTCTGTTTCACCTGGCGGGAGTAAAGAACACTGTCGCCGACTCTCTCAGCAGGGAGCTGCGCTCTTGCCATGAGTGAGAGCGTCGGCGGGACCAAGTGGCCAGCCTTTTCCTCAAAAGGGGCAGTCCCCAGATCGATCTGTTTGCAACGGCGACTAACAAGTGCCGGAGGTTCGACCAGAAGGTTCCCCCAGCCAAGGAGCATGGGGGACGCATTCTCATTCCCTTGGGAAGGCCTGTTTCTGTCTGCTCTCCCTCCGTTGCCATTACTACCTCGAGTCATCGGTCAACTCAGATGGTAACGGTGCAGGATGATCCTCGTCGCACTGGCGTGGCCGAGGCAGATCTGGTATCCAGACCTTCTCAGCATATCAGCGTCCCCTCCAGTCAAGCTGCCAGTGGTCGCGGATCTTCTTGCCAGGGAAGGAGGTGCAATTCTTCACCACGACCTGGGGTCTCTGAACCTGAAGGCCTGGCTCCTGCAGCATTAGAGTGCAGTGGCTACGATCTTCTGGAGGACTGCAAGGAGGTACTTGCCAAGGCGTCTAAGTTGAAGTGTTACAGACACAAATGGAAGTGTTTTTCGATTTGGTGTCAGTCGCAGAAGATTAACTCTTTCAGGGTCAAGGCAATTCAAGTACTTTCTTATTTACTGTCATTGGCTAAATCAGGACTGGCTCACGCCTCCAAGGTACATCTGGCGGCTATCTCCCACTACACCAGATCTCTGGGACGGTCTTCACTCTGGTAGCACCGTCTAGTCAAGGAGTTCATCAAGGGACTGTTCTGCTTGTTCCCCCCCTGGTGAAGGCCCTGGCCTGGGAACTCCACGTGGTGCTGACTAGGCTCATGCGGGCCCCCATTCGAGCCAATGCATTCAGCTCCGCTCAAGTTCCTGTCATGGAAGACAGCGATCCTAATGGCTATCACCTCTGCACGACGAGTGGTTGAGATCCAGGCCCTGTCATGGAAGCGGCCCTACTTGACTTTTCCCGAGACAAGGGTGGTGCTGCAGACGCACCCCTCCTTCATTCCCAACGATCCATCAAAATTTCATCCTAACGAGCCCTTGGTGTTACCTGTGTTTTTTCCTGTCGCCTTTGTCACTGGCTGAAAGGACTTTGCACTTGCTGGATGTGGCTACAGTGCTGAGGTTTTGTGGCCCACACAGAGTTTCTGGACAACCTCTCAACCTTTTGTGAACTTTGGTCCTGTGAACCATGGAAAGGTCCTGTCCAAGGCTTCCATTGCCAGGTGGCTCTCCGGCTATATCACTCACTGTCACCGGTTGGCAAACCAACCGTTGCCTGTGGAAAGACTGGAGGGGGATATCTGTACTCCCGCTCTCTATATGACAGAGGAAAGGCACAGAGGACCCCAGCCAATATTCTGTATTTGGTAAAACGTGGGCGAGCAATCAGGGCCTAGCTCTCAGGAGGTGATGCAGGCTGGTTCTTAAGTACAGTGTAGTCCCCAAGAACCCACAAAGGAATGTCCACACTGTTAGTGATAACACAGTCTTTATATAAATAAGGTTCAAGGTTATATACACAATTACAATAACACACTTTGTGCTCAGGTTAACCTACAATGGCAAATATATACAGTTCTAAGTGGTAACACAATTATACTTGGATTCCTTTAAAATGCATTAACTGTACTCAGTTTAAATGTCATACAAATCAGTTAATAATGTTAACCAATAATAGACATCGGAGGAAAGCAGGTTGGTTACACCAATAGGCAGAATACTGGGCCCCTACCACCAGGCACAATTCTGTATGAGGATCCCCCCACCTGGGCAACCTGTAAATAAAGATATTAAACAAGCCCAGTCCATATATTGGTCAATATGAGTCTTATTTCCTTCTAAATAGTTGTACCCCCCCAATGTACCTGGAATAGCAGAGTTCTTCGAGGAGGCATCGATGGAACCTTTTTGAGTGGCCGCCTTTAAGTCTGTAGCAACGGATCAACAATGGATTCCGAAGAAAGTGAACTTGGCATCGAGGATCCTCGATGAAAAGTTCGATGGCGTCGAGGCAGCAGCTTCAGTCTTCGCGGTGCTGGTCGACGATCGGTTGTGGACGTCCTTCAAAGACAAGGCGTGCAGTGCACCTCGACGGCAATGGTTCGTTGCCGCAAAGAGTCACTGAAGAACTTTGGCCCAGCAAGGGCGTTAAATCATCCACTCTCTCTGCGGTCTTCGCATGGCGGGAAACCCACTGGCAGATGCTACTCAGCGCGTTGGCGGCCTCGGCCTCGACCTTCTTCGGCGGGAAAAAGTGGTCGACGGTGCAGGTGAGAGAGCCCTTGGTTTCAAAGTGTCTTAATCAGGTGGAGCGTTGCGGCTCCGCTCATCGGTGGCACGGCGTGAATCGGTCCCCGCTTCTGGGCAACACGGCTTTGACGGGCCTCCAGCGGTTATAGCAAACCTGCGAACCCTGGTCGATGACGGTGGATGGAATGTCTGGTGCTTCTCTTCGTTCTCCTCGGCGGTCCCGGTCTCCGGTCGGCAGCCTGTCGAGGGTCTGACTTCCAGGGAGCTTCAGCGAAGGTTAGCAGTGCTCGATGGTCCCTAAAAGCTCGGGAAGAGGTCTCCTAACCAGGTCCTCTCTCGGATCAGTCCTCGATAAATTCGACAGCTTTCGGATTGGGTCGAAGCAAATGCAGCAGCAAGTCTTCTTCCAGCTGGGCTTCAAGGATAAGCATCAAGTGTCAACTTCAGCTTCTGAACGAATTCTAGCAGTAAGAGGCCCCAGATATACTGTTCTGTGTCTCATTCATTCTGCTCGAACACACTCAGACGACCAATCACACAGAAGGGCATTCAGGCAGTCAGATAGCCAATCAGGCTCACAGTGCATTAAGGCCATTCTCCTCCCTCCAGACACTCGCAACAAGGAATGTGTATTGGGACAAGTACCCAGCCATTCAACACTCCACACTGCATTCATTCCAGTTTCGGGCAGGGCTGTCTTCATTGTATTTCATACCAGAAAACCAGACACCCATAACATGAAGTGCATATTGGTTACACACTCCATTCACCCAGGTCCCACCCACAGGGTGTACCCACAACATACAGTCACTGGGAGGGCTCCAGCCAGTCTGGCCTGGTCTTCCCCACAATACCATATATGGAACTTGCACCCAACAGCCAGTCGGGGGAAGGGACAGAGACAAGGCTTCCCAGGACTTTGGGAAAAATAAGGTAACCGGCAATAGAAAGTAAGAGGCCACAGGGGCCATCTTGTCTCCTATCGGGAATCAACTGATTCCAATGGCAGGATCTGGGTAGCCCCAAAATGGAGGATACTCGGAGCACCTGTCAAATTCAGCATGGAGCTGCCACCAGCCCATACCCTGCTCTGTGGGCCACACACAGGTGCCCAAAAACATACAATAGGGGCACAGGGTTGTACACCCACCCATGCGTGCCATAAGGGTATCCCAAGGGTCTGTAAACCAAACCAAAAATAGGAGGAGCTGCACTGCCAGGAGTCCCACATGGACTCCTGGGCAGAAAACAATGCAGAACACACATGAAAAAGGACTACAGGACAAGGACAGGGAGGCCCTGTCCCTCCAATGCATTTCCAGCATCACAGCCTGGCTGTCCGAGAGCCCATTCTACCAGTGCGATCGCTGCTACAACGGCGTTCCCGTCTGGTGTGCCCCTGCTGGACATTTGCAGGGCTGCTATGTGGAAGTCGACGCACACCTTCACGAAATTCTACTGCGTCGACAGGGATTCCAGGGTGGAGTTCAGAGTCGGCCAAGCAGTGATGCGCAACCTGTTCGCTTGAAGGTGAGCCTGGTGACGAGGTAAGAGTTTGCTTCTGTTGAGTCTTGCCACCTCCCATGGTTGTGCATGTATGTACTGCTATATATTCTTTATTCATGAGCATGTGAATCCATGCCAGACAAGGAAACATGTTACTTAACTATAACTGTTGTTCTCCAGCATGGGTCTGGAATGGATTCACATGCCAGCTCTCCCGCCTGCCCCTCTGCGGCTCTTTTCTTGGTCATACTGCCATGTTACGTGATACTAAATCTGAAGATGGCTACCATAGGAGGGTCTTATGTAGGGGGCAGTCATTGGCTGGGGGCAGTATGACCCAGAGCTCAGTGATTGGTTTATAGGAGAAAGTTTAGAAACGAAACAAACTTTTTTCTTTTACCGAGGATTCCCAGTCTGATGATGCGGAATATTCATGAGCATGTGAATCCATGCCAGACCCATACTGGTGAACAACAGTTACAGGTAAGTAACTTGTTCCTTCTCAACCCCTAGATGTAGGCCTGTGCAAAGCATGTGAATCTAAGCCGATACAATCATCAGAAAGACAATACGATGATCTGAAAGATTATTACAGGAATGTAATGTTTGTCTCATTTGATGAAAATGAGGGGAAACAATGTATTTTTGGCATTCTTATCAAACTTTTTAACATTGATTTACAGAGCAAAGGACCAGTGTCCTTAACAATGGGTGAGAGGGTTTGGCTATAAGACCAGATGATATAGGGAGGTAGAAGCATGAACCGGGGACAAGAACAGTGTTGCACAATATCGAAACTGCATAGTCGAGGCAGTGCTAAGTTTTAGGATGAAGGGCTTAGGGATAAGTGCCGGGGTGTTGTCTTAGAGAGGTAAGGGATGAGGATAACAGGGAGATGTGGTGGCTTAGAATGCCATCCAAGTGGATCTTCAAAAAGGAAGAGAGCGAGGAGGTTGGATTTAAATACAGATGGTGGGAGTAGGGAAGAGCAAGAGCATGCCAGTGACAGAGTAAGGGAGTGAGGAGAGTAAAAGAGTGGAAACGAGAGGGAGCGCAAGCGGTACGAGATGTGGCACAGAGGTGAGCCGAGGATCGTAGGGAGCGAGGGGGAGATGGGGAGTGAGTTTGGCCGATAGGTAGGTTGGGGCTGGTACGTGTATATGAGAATAAGTTTATACTTTGTCCTCTGTTTCATACATAACCAGGCTAACAGACCAGCGGTGGAGGGGAAGCAGGGAAGGTTGAAAAGTGCACAGAGAGTCGAGGTCAAAAAGCATATTTGGGAAGGCAATAGAGTAGAGTGGCACAGTAGTCCTATTACTAAGAGGAGGATTAGGTGGTTAGAAGTGTTGAAGGTAAAAAGTCTTATTTTTCTGATGTTGAGAAGATTAAGTCTGGCCAGAGTAGCAGATTTGGAGATGAAGGGCGAGAAGTTGTGTGGTGGGTCCTGAGGGTTATGGTGTCCTGTACAGGCAGGAGGTGGAGGGTGGACGAGATCGCCTACCCTATGCAAACTGACTATACAGGCCTTGGCCATATCGCAGAATATCCACTTGTTAGCCATTCATCTACCAGGCAATAAAAAGGGGGAGGCGGACATACTCAGCAGGTTAGAGGCAGACAACTACGAGTGGGGAATATCCCTGGAGGTCCTGGATGCAATCTTCCAGATCTGGGGACAGCCTACACTGGATCTATTTGCCACAGCAGACAACAGGAGATGCACGCAGTATGCGTCCAGAAGGGGCAAGGTTAGCTGGGGAACGCTCTGTCTGGGGTTATGAGTTTCCTCCAAACCCACTCCAACTGCGTGATCTATTTGTCTGAGCGTTACACAAATGTTAAAATAATAATTCAGATCGTTGGCTAATTCTGGTGGTACCCGAATGGCCAGCCAGAATATGGTACTGTGGCCCAGTGCGCTTCACCAGACAGCGTCCGATCCGCCTACTCACATCAGGCCTCTCGTGAAGCGGTCCACCCAGCGCGGGGAACACTAGCCCTTGCAGCTTGGCTCCTGAGCGCCTAATACTCAGGCATCTGGGACTATCAGAAGAGAACCTAGGGATCATTCAAAAGGCAGAAAAGAGTCAATACAAAAGCAAATAGATGCTCTTGGATATCCTGCTGAAAAGGTGCCCTTTTCAACTTCAAACCTGGTAGTGAAAAACATCTCTGGTCTGGCAAGATTATATTCCCCCAGTAAGGTGACCACACCCAATTTGGGATATTAATATGGTATTCACAGCGTTAGCCCATAAACCATTTTAACCGATGGCTTCAGTAGTCATAAGACTAATCACATGGAAAGCTGCCTTATTGGTAGGTCTCACATTGGAACGCAGGGTCTGTGAGATTCAAGCACGAGTAGCCTCTGAGCCGTACACTGTTTCACCGGGACTAAGTTGGTGTTGAGAACCCACCAGGATTCTTGCCAAAGATTGCATCAGCATTTCACATAAACAAGGAGATGGTGCTTCCAACCTTCTTTCCTAACCCTCAGTAGGATGCGGAAAGAGCACTACAATGTTTAGATGTAAGAACCAAGTCCTTCAGGAAGACTTGAGGCCTTGTTTGTCACATTTGGAGGATCGGTGCCGGCTACGCAGACCTCCAAGGCTTCTATAGCAGAATCAAACAGACTGCAAAACAAATTGTCCAGCTAACATGCATGCCCCTGTGGTCAGAGCAAAGGTAACAGCGGTAGTGTAAGAAACCGGAGAGTATTCTCCCAAGCCAGCCTCAAGAATCCCTTATTTAGGTGGAAGATGCTCTTTGACCCCAACCCTAGGAGAGTGAAAGAGAGAGAGGATCACCTGGATGGGGATGCCCGGGGTTGTGCTCAGGGAATTACTCCAGGTGAGACGCAGTATTACACCAAGGAAAGGAGGAGGAGACCCCTGAGAACTTTGTAGGCTATAATACATCGGCTTCGCTTCCTCCTTTTAAGTCTCTCCTGCCCAGATCCAATGACCCCACCCCTCCGTACAGAACCAATCCTCAAAGATCCAATCCCGGTTGCACCCAAAAATTATCTATCCGGTTTTCCTGTGTCCCACGTGAACAATCCTAGACATTCTTTTCCTCATCCCTCTGGTTATTCCTTCCCGAACACCCTGATAAAACACTATTCTCCAGCATGGGGTCTGGCAGGAATTCACATGCTCATGAATATTCCCTGTCATCAGGCCTGGAATCCTCAGTAAACGAAAAATAACAGTTTCACTTTCACTTAAAAACTGTATTTCTCCTCTAAAGCAATCACTGCACTCTGGGTCATACTGCCCCACCCAGCCAATTACTGCCCTCTCCACAAGCCCCTCCTCTGGCAGCCATCTTCAGATTTTTACTGCACGTTCAAGTGTTGTGAGTCCTCGAGTTTTGCTCTGTGAGCTATTCTATGGTTTTTGCACTTTTTTCGAGAAAGTCCTATTTTAGTCAAAACAGAGCCTGTGTGCTCTTCTCGCCATCGTCTGACAAGCAGGGACACGTTTGTCAGTGAATTTCAAAGCCCCTCAAGGGCAAGGATCGTTGAGTTTCCAATCGAACTTTATAGAAGGCATCAGGCCTACTCTGCACCTCCGACCAGGACTGAGGTCGGAAGTTCCCTTTTCAAGCTCTGCTCCAGATCCAGACCGCAGAACGTGCTTGTGGAGGACAAACACCTTCAATGCCTCTACTGTCTTCACCCGGACCACAAAGAAGGGGATTGCGAGATGTGCCTCAGGTTCTCCAACAGAAAGATGACGGATCGTCACAGTAGACTGGTGGTATGGCTAAGCGCCAAGGCCTCTGCCCCGTGCCTGAAACAGTCATGCCTTACCCAGGACCGGCCTGTCCGAGGAGCAGGCGTCGAAGTTGTTAGGCAGAATCCTGTGCAGTTCCCTTAGAGAGCACTACACAAGATTAGGACTACAGGTGAGAGCAATAAATCCCCTTTGGTATCAGTCTGTACCACAAAGATTTAGTTGGTAGCTTTGGCTGAGTAGTCAGACTTATCTCAAGAGGGAGATGAGCAGTATTCAGGGTTTACGCAATAGGCCTACAAGACTATGGTACAAGGAAACACTGACCAAAGCTTTGTATTAAAAAACACTTCTAATAAAACACATGTATCACAGTCATCAAGCAAGTTAAGTTAAGTCAAAGGAAAAATATACACACTCCCAAGTTAAATTGTAGACCAAGTGAACCAGAGTGAAAACTGAGCAAAACGGCACAGTGACAACTACACACAATGGATCCTCTAACAATTCCTCACAAGGGAGGGAAAGCACAAGTTATATAGAAATAGTTTCTTACACACCCTAGCAACACTTCCCATCAGTTTGCGAACCAGTTTAAGCAAGGCAGTGCATCAGTATAAGCAATACTTAAATGAAAACTGAGCAAAATGGCATTTCACAAGGTTTAAAAATTGGAAGGAAGGGGTAGTTAAAAGAAATAGGTGCACCACACAGTTCTAGATGAGAATCAATCTAAAGAAGGCAGATCTAACAAATGTAGCCAGAGTCAGTAGGCCTGTGCCAGAGTCAGTGGTACAGGGCAAGGGCCCAGGAGCAAAATGTTCTTGTAGCTGCAGTCAAGTCTTTGGTTAACGATTTTGAAAAGGTGGATGCAGGAAGCGACAAGACAATGTTAAGAGAGAGGGGCGGCCAACCCAACAGGTAAGTAAAGGATTTAAAACACCTTTAGTGCTACCGCGAAGAAAGGGCGCCCTGGCGGAACAATGTGCCTTTAAATGAAGAAGTGGCTCCTGCGGTGGCGGTTGTTCCTGGTAGTTCCTTCAGTTCAGGTGATCCAGCAGAGGAAGAGAGGCTCTCGTCGTGGAGGAAGGTTCGAGTTACTGCACTACCCAGGGATGAAACCAGCCGCGGTGCTGCCCGACAAATAAAAGGTACGCTCCTTTAAATCACGGTCCGGGTGGACTGGTGCCTGGCTATCCGGCCTCTGAGTACAGGATATGGGAGATTTGACCAAGGCAGGTCTGGGAAGGTGATTGGCAAACTGGTTGGCCCCACCAGCTCAAGGGAAGAAGGCTCTTGCAGATGAAGATCTCCTCTCGTCGTGTGGAGAAAAGTGGTGCGACGCTGCAGCAGGGCTTCACCGGTGGTTCAGTCATTGCAGATGTCTTTGGCTTCTTTCCTCTTCAGCTTCTTAGTTCCAGTGGTGACGTCTTGCTAATGCAAAAAGATCCCCATTCATACAGCCTAGCTGTCACTCACACAGTGGAGTGGTCATCTTGGCGGGAGACCCTCCAGCCTATCAGGATAGAGTGCGACATGGGTTGCTGAGGCAACCCTGTACAGGGGTCCTACTCCCCCTCCCACACAATGGACCCACCCCAGACTCAGTGGCGCCGAAAGGAGGGCTTCTCGGCAGAAGCTCGCCAAATGGACGAACAAGGGATCCCCGACCTGGGTTAGGAGTTTAGAGAAAGATACGAGAAAGAAGTTATATTAAAGTTCTGGCAAATAAAAACTACCAGAGTCACGTTAATATTAAAATGCACCGGCAGTATGTTAGAGGCTGTCAGAAAAAGTGGTAGCCTCGAACAATGGGAAAATCCCATAGGGGAATATTTGCGGTCAAATATTTATGGTAGAAACCACTGCCACCAGCCAGAAACTTTTGAGAGAGGGACTGTACGGTACCCTCTCGAAAATGAACATAAGGGAAAAACTATTAACCCTTTCCAGTACCTCCATAGTAAGATGGGTTGTACTGGTTTTGTTCATAGGATTTGACTAGTAAAGTCAATCGGGACTTTACATGCCATGGGAGACAGTAGTCAGTCCCAAGGTATGGAGTCTGTTTGGGGGTCGCTACGACACCCCTGTGGCACGGCACACATGTAAAAAGAATCCTATGAAGGTGAGAAAATCCTCATAGACCATAAGCACACATGATAGCCTAAAACATACACTAGCAATCTGTCTAAAAGTGGGAAAAAAGGGTCTCACTCTTAGCAGGAGAAAAAAATAAACCCCTCAAATCAAGCAAAGCTCTATAGGTAAGGGAAATTAGCCACTGAATGAGAATTCTCCCTAACAGTTCCCATGTTCTGTCCTGAGGCCCTTACCCATTCCAATCCACTAAATAGTATAATTTGGATCTGGTACGTTTTGAGTCCAGGATGTCTAACTTCAAATTCAGGCTCTCCATCGACCAGCACTGGTTTTGGTGGTGTCTTGACTCGGACCCCGGGCTGAACAGGTTTTATAAGTGATATGTGGAACACCGGATGAATTTGCATGCTTGGTCGTAAGGCCAATTTGACGGCCACTGGATTAATCACTGATTTGATGCTGTAGGGTCCTAGATACCTGACGTAAGGTCCGGGTTCCTTTTATGGGCACATGTTTTGATGCTAACCAGACTTCGTCCCCAACTTGGCAATCGGGAGCTTTCCTTCGATGTTGGTCAGAAAATTTCTATTGTCTTTCTTTGGCTTGCTGTAATTGTTCGGTTGCCTTTCTGAAGGCCTGAGTTATGCTTGTGTGCAAGGTCTTGACTGCTGGCATTTCCAAGGCCATGGGGGAAATCTAGTTCAGAGATACTTGGGTGTCTCCCGTATATTGTGTAGAAAGGGCTTTGTCCTGTGCTGGTATGTATGGAATTGCATGCGTATTCCGCTATCCATATTAAGTCTTTCCAACTCTCTTCCACTTGATGCAGCATGCAACGTAGATACTGTTCTAATGTCTGCTTTGTTCTTTCTGTTTGTCCATCCGTTTGAGGGTGATGGCTAGTAGATAATCGAATGTCGATTTGTGCCATTGTACAACATTTCTTCCAGAAATTAGACACAAATTGACTTCCTCAATCAGAGATCAGGATTGATGGGAAACCATGCAATTTTATAATCTGTTCAAGAAATACCTTAGCCAATCCGGTAGCATAAGGAAGTCCTTTGAACTGAATGAAATGTGCCATTTTGGAGAACAGGTCTACCACCACTAGGGTGGTGTCAAATCCTTGACTGGGGGGTAGGTCTGTAATAAAATCAAGGGAGAGAGTATGCCAGGGAGCCGGTGGAATATCCAGTGGTTGTAGAAGGTCAGCTGGTTTCTGTTTTTGAGATTTATTCTGTGCGCATACCCCACAAGACAGAATGAATTGAGCAATGTCTTTACGCCAGGTTGTCCACCAATAATTTCGCTTAACCTTGGCTAGAGTCTTAGCAATTCCAGGATGGCCCTCAATCAGTGAATCGTGATAATCAGATATGACCAACTCTTGCAGTTCTTTATGTGGTAGATATAGTCGCCCTCTGAAGTAGGGTAATCCATCCAGCACTGTATGATGTTCACTTCGGGTGCTCCATTTTTGTAAGGCCTCAGGGTTCATTAAGAGTTGGAGCTTATCTTGAAGTTCGCTTAGAGTCAATGTGGTAGTAAGTCCCAATAATTTGTCACTTGCAATGATGGCAATAGAGTCGGGGGTAATGTTTGTTTTTTCTTCAACCCCCATGCAAGATAAGGCATCGGCCTTACCATTCTGAACTCCCAGTCGATATGGGATTACGTAATCATATTCTGCAAAGAATAAAGCCCATCGCAGTTGTCGTGACGATTGAGCCTTTGCTGACTTTAGGTATTGAAGGTTCCGATGATCTGTGATTACTCTGATGGTGTGTCTGGCACCTAATAGATACTGCCGCCAGGCTTTAAAGGCTGATTTTATTGCTAACAGTTCTTTGTCTGTGATGGCACAGTTAAGTTCTGCTGGTGAGAATTTACGTGACCAAAAGGCCACAGGATGCAAATGCCCGTTTCTGGATCTCTTTGGGAGAGAAAGGCTCCCATAACCACGCTGGAGGCATCAGTTTCCACTACATAGGGGAGGTCTGGGCGAGGATGTTGTAATATCGGCGCAGAGGTGAATCTTCTCTTGAGTTCCTGAAAGGCCTGTTCCGCTTCTTCGGTCCATTGGAATTTCTTGTTGTTTTTTCGTAGTAACGAAGTGATTGAGTGCACTATCTGTGAGAAACCTGGGATGAATCGGCGATAAGAATTCGCAAAGCCAAGCATGCTTTGGATTCCTTTTAGCAATGAAGGTGAGGGCAATTAAGGATGGCATCTACTTTGTGCATATCCTTCCTGACTCCTTTTGGCGTGGGGACAAAACAGAGGAACTGAACCTCAGTGACATGGAAGGAAACATTTTCGAGTTTCGCGTACAGTTTGTGCTGGTGAAGTTTTGCAAGGGCTGAGCGAACACGTTTGATGTGATCTTGTTCAGAGGAAGAGTACACCAGGATGTCATCAATATAGATCAGGGCACAGACGTCGATTAATTCTCGTAATGCATCATTCATAAAATCCTGAAATGCCGCAGTAGCGTTGCAAAGCCCGAAAGGCATTACCTGATATTCATACAGGCCATATTTGGTGCGAAATGCGGTTTTCCATTAATCCCCTTTTTTCACATGTACGAGGTGATAGGCTCCACTAAGGTCTAATTTGGTGTAGATTTTGGCATCCTTAACTTGGTCCAGAAGTTCAGGAATAAGAGGCAGATGATAGCGTTTTTTACCGTGATTTAATTAAGTGCGCGGTAGTCTATACAAGTTCTCAAATCTCCTTCCTTCTTTGGTATGAAGAATAAGGTGGAGGCTGCCGGTGACTTAGACGGGTGAATAAACCCATTTGCCAAGTATTGGTCCAGGTAGGACTTTAAGTGGAGATTTTCGGTTTCAGTGAGTGCATAAATTCAACCACACAGAATTTGTGTGCCAGGTATAAGGTCGATTTGACAGTCGTAGGGTCTAAGTGGTGGTAAAGTGTTGGCCTGTTCCTTCTGAAAAACATCCAGAAAATCGTGATATTCTCTTGGTAAGGTATACATTGCTCCACAAACCACCAACGCTATTCCTTGAACAGATATTTTTGGGTTTGATTGTGTTATAGTTTTTGGGTAGAAAGTGCTAGCATATTCATTAGAAAAGGCCAATCTCTTTACACGCCAATCTATGTAAGGATTGGGAGTTACTAACCATGGCATCCCTAAAATCAACCGGAATTGAGGAGCTTTAATGAGGTCAAACGCGATAGCTTCTTGATGTCCATCCTGACACAGAAGGGTTAATTCTGTTGTGCATTGGGTTACTGGACCAGAGGCTATTTCTGTACCATCAACAGTAGTTACCTTTTCTGTTGTTGATTTTGTACATAGGTGAAGCCCCATTTCAACTGCCAGATCTTGATCTATGTAATTTGTAACTGCTCCGCTGTCTATTTATGCTTCTATGGCATATATCTGCGACGGCCGTTGATGATTAATCAAGATTACTGGTAGAGCAAAATATGAGGTCTGTGACTCATTCTTCTCGCTCGACAAACGGACCTCTACGCTTGCCGTGCCTGGTAGTTTTCTGACTCCTTCCCGTCATCATCTTTCTCTGTAGCGCCTACTGCTTTCCTTGGAGGTTTCACTGGACATTCTTTGAGGAAGTGACCTGATTTACCGCAATACAGGCATAACTGTAGCTGCCTTCTTTTGTCTCTTTCAGTCTTGGTTAAAGGGGGGTCGCACTCCCTGTTAGGGAGAATTCTCAATAAATGTCTGATTTCCCTTATCTACTGAGTCCCTCAGCAGCTTTGCTGGATTTCTAGGGTTTATTTTTTTCATCTGGTAAGAGTGTGAGCCTTTTTACCACTCTTACATGTGTTTTGCTGTGTGCGTTTTCACTTTTTGTGAGATCTTGGGCACTGGAGCCTCACCTACTCCATGTGCACCACTCTTTGTGTGGGTCACACAGCACCTTCAGTGCAGTGGCACAGGGTTGTCTTTGAGACTTCCCACTGACTATTTTTCTCACTTTAAACCGCAGACACAGTACACCCCATATTCATGGAGTATTGGAAAGGGTTAACTCTTATCCCTTTTTGTCTGTGCCTCTTGGAGCCTTGTTTCGCTCCCTTAACTTTAAGACTTGGCTGGTGGCAGTGATATCTACCCTAACTTTTCTACCGTGATTATATTATATAAACGTGGTGTTGTTTTAGGCTATTATATTAGCCTCGAACATAAACCCGTTTGACCAAATACATTTTATTTTGGTTCCGGCTTGGTTTATTCGCCATTTCTTTTTGTTAAAGTCTTTCTCGTGTTTTACTCTGCGCGCCAAACTGGGGATGACTCCTTTGTTCGCTGTTGTTTCGCGTGCTTCTGCACAGAAGCCCTCCTTAAGGTGCCTGAAAGTCTAGGTAGGCAGGATGTGAGGGAGGGATCTTCGGACCCCTGCCATGGCTTCACTTGGAAACCCAAGTCACACTCTTGTCTGATTGGCTAAGGGGACTGGCCTTGCCAGGACAGCCACCCTGCTCTGTGATTGACAGCCAGGCTGTATGAATTGGGGAAAACTGCATAAAAAGCAGGTCTCTGGGACTGGAAGAGCAGAGTCGCCACTGGAACAAAAGAACCAATGAGGAACTGCAAGAAGAGGACCCCTACCACGACTGAACCGCCTGGTGAAGCCCTGCTGCAGGTCCGAATCTCTGAATCCGACAGAGAAGATCCTCCAGGAAACTTCTTCCCTTGAGCTGGTGGGACCAACCAGTTCACCCAAACTACAAGCCAGGACCCCTCCTCTAGTCAAATTCGCTGTACAGAGCTACAGTGGGCCGCATAGCCAGGAAGGTCGGACCCAGCGTGGGTTTTAAGGAGCGCACCTTTTATTTGTCGATTGGCTCTGCCGCTGGCTTCTTCCCAGGGTGGCGCAGGACCCTCCAGTCTTCCTACTTCATGTCAGTCCGACAGTCGCTTCAGGAACCGTGAGCCTGCAGGAACCACCTCAGCTACAGCTCCCTCTCCGTTTTAAGGTACTGTGCAAATCCGGTTGTCCGTTTCGTTCAGCCGCGGTGAAAGTGTTTGAAATCTTTCTCCAATCCGAGGGCTTGTCCTTCTCTTCTCTTTGAACTAACTTTTATACCAACCAACCTCATCTGGAATCTGTGCCACAAACTTTACCGCGAACTACATTGAACTGTATTATCTTGAGCAAAAGACTTTTGAACCATTGACTTTGGCCATAAGCCTTTTCTATCTGATTTTAACCTTGTAGTCGCTCTTGTTCAATTGCCCTGATTACTTACCTGTTGGTTTTGCCTACTTTCTAATAACTTTGGCTTTCCCTCCCTTTTAAACTGCTGGAGTGCCATTTTGCTCCCACTTCATTTTGTGAGCCTAACTTGTCTGGAATTTAAGGGAAGTGGTGTGGTGTATTTATGAATGTGGTCTTTAACTTGCTTATAATAATGAAATGTTATACAACTGTTGAGTAAATATATATTCTTTTACTTAGAAAGTAGAGTCAATGTTTTCCTGAATCATAGTAATTACTGTCCTTTGTGTAACTATTTGTACTGCTCACTTACTCTTGAGATAAGTCCGGCTGCTCCGCTACTGCTACCACTATGACTGTGAAGTACAGGCTTGTACCAAAGGTGAAATTGTACTGTGACTTGTAGTCTTAATTGTGTGTAGTGTTCCCAAAGGGTACTGCATATAATTCTGCCTAACACTTCCCAATCTGCATGGGTTCTGTAGTATTGTCTGGTGAACGTTGAACACTGTTGTTTGAGCGTACGTACACGGCACGGTATTCAAATCTATTTCGATTTGTTCTTCGATCCTGCAATCTATGATCCAACAGCACCACAAGATTAATAAACTCTGCATAGTCTTTAGGTGGGTCTACCACTTGAGCAAGGACATTCTTCAGGTCTCCTGCTTCAACGACAAGTCAATTAAAAGAGGCAATATAAGTCAGTAAATATTGATTTCCTTGGCGGAGGGACAGGAGTTTGTTATCTAAAGCTTGCCCATGCAAGTGTCGAGCAAATAGTTTTTCCATCTCCTGTTGAAAACCCCTGAAGTCCTGCAATAATGGGTCGTCCTGGCTCACTAAAGCTACTGACCAGTCCGCAGCACTGCCACTCAAATATGATAAAATGAAGGCCACCCTTGACTGGTCGTTTGGGAAGGCCCCAGGTCTACAAAGAAAATGAAGACGGCACTGGTTCATGAATGTTGCGTATTTTTTGGGGTCTCCATTAAATCGCTTCGGTGGTGCCAGAGGTACTGCTCCTGGCAGCGTTATCTGTACTTGGTTGGCTGATGATGGTGTTGCAACTGGTGGGGCAAATCCGGGCAATGGAGCCTGGCCAGCCTGTGATTGTAGTAGCTGTCTGCTTAGCTCATCAGTACGGTCTTTCGTGACTATAAATTCCCTTCTCAAAGCATTGGTTTCTTGCCGGGCTGAATGTACCTCAGCACTTAATTGTCCCAAAAGCGGAGCTAACTGGTCGGTTTCAGATGTCTACATGGCATCCAGGTGGATAAGGTGTAAGGCTTTGCATTCTGTTACGCTCACCTGATATCCCTGGGGGCGTCTGGAAAGCTCTGAGGTCTGGAACCCTGGATAAGTAGTTGCCTAACGTGGAAATAATGAATCTGCAATACATGAGGGAGGATTTGTAATAATTGTCTTTAGTGGGTGAATCTCCCACCTACCTCAAACCGATCCCCCTCCCACCGAGTCTTTCTCACCTTATTTTCGAGTATGGTGAGCTATCCGTCCTGCGTTTCTTGTGCAGGGGCGTTTAGCAGTTTCTGGCGCTCCGACCGAGTTACTTCCCTGGTGCAGTGCGCCTTCCGTTGGGTCCAAGCCTGCTGTCACCCCAAGTCTGCTGTAGACAGGAAGGTTGGATGTTTTATCAGTCTTTGTCTGCTCTTATATGGTGGTTTGCACAAGTTTCATTAATGTCTTTATTTCCTTCTTTACAGGTGTGAAAGTCTTTTTTTGCTGGCATGCCGGGTGGAGATGCACGCTTTAGGTAAGAGAAGCACGAAGCGCTGCATTCTTTTATTGTCTATTTAAAGCTAACCTGTGTTCTTCTTCTTCTCCTCACAGTCCACTGTGGAGCACCGAGTTGACGAGAGAACAATGAAATCTGGGCCCAGGAATCCGTTAAAGTAAGCAATGCATAGAGCGCAGCGCGTTTGTTTAATGTTGAAAGCGAACCTGAGTATTTCTTCCTTTCCCTTGCAGAATGCTGCTGTGGTGTTCTGGATGGAAGCGCAACGTAGCGCGACGGAATTCAGGTAGGAATAATGAAATTCGATGTTCTGAAACCGCGCATGTTTTAATATTATTCCCTTTCTTGTTATTTCAGGTTGCGATGTTCGAGCGGAGGCTGCGACAGCGGATTGCAGGAATTCCTCAAGCTAGTACTCACAGGCGAGTAATGTTGATGCTTTCTTCTCTATTTCCACAGGTTGCAGTTTTCCAGCAAGGGATGGTTGAGATGCTGGATCGTGTACTCACAGGTAAGGCAGAATATTTTTGTTCTTGCAGGACTGCAGGGAGCTGCTGAAGACCAGGAGCTGAACACAGTGAGCGTCACGCTGCTAGATGCAGAATAACGCAAAGCGTGTTCTGCTGTTTGGGTGTGGTTTAAATAGCCCAGGTAAAGTAGTTCCAGGCAAAGTAGTTCCAAGCCCAGCCACACCCAAAGCACTAGACCGCATGGCTCGGTTCTAAAGAACTGAGCTATGCGGTGGCCTCCATGTTGGATTTAAAGTTCCCATATTTATAATTGAAAGCAAACCTGCTATGCGTCTTCCTTACAGCATATGATCCTGGCACCAGGAGTTCTTTTGCAGACGTTTTAAGGCCCTTAGGGCTATTGTGGGTGCTTGTTTGTGGCACAACTTGTGGCCCTTAACAGTGGTCATGACAGAGTGGGAGACTGGAGCCTCTCTGTGTTGCAGAAAGTTTGTTATGATCAGGAAACCTTTAGGTGAGACCCTTCCTCCTGCCTTTTTTTTTTATGTATGCCCCGCGGTCCCAACTCCTATGCGGCACCATTAACTAACGTTGCAGCTAAATCTATGGGGCGAATCAGTAATCGCAATGTTTGTTTGTTTTTTTTTTGGCTCCCTGCCAGCCAGTTCAGCGTCCTCCTCCTGAAAACTATCTAAGAAAGGACCCTACAACTTTAAACTGCCTCATATCCAGGCATTTATCGGCACAACTCGTTGCACTTCACCTAGGTAAGTGTAATTCACGTGTGTCCATAACGCACACAGTTAACTATCAAGTGTGTCAATATAGTGAGTATTTCCTTTTCCTTTTTCGTACCAATAGAAGCAACAATACACCAAGGAGGGTCAATGGTCCTTTCCATAGTCCCATTATCGTGATGGCATAGCATTCATCATAATTTTTTTGCCAGACAACTTCGGTTGACAAACCGGGCATGATGTCGCACTTAGGTAGGTAGTTGGGTAAGCTGATCCTGACTACCATTCCACTTTTTTTTCCCAACTATTTTTTATTAATTTCTTTTCTTTCTATTTGATTTGTTCTTTCTGTTTGCACATGGTTGGGTTAAGTGGACTCTACCACTAGGCACCAGTAAGGATTTGAACACTCTGCCTTATTTTTTATTTTATTTAATTTATTTTCTACTAAGCACAGAAACCCGCTTTCTCTCTTGACTGGTGATAGATTTATCTAACTCTGGTCTTAAGGGGCAACCTCTGGGCAACTCGCTTCTGGGCTGACTGCCCAGCACCACACCTTAAACTACTGCTCTTCAATAGTTGGTACCTACCAATTGACCACTGGTTCTCATATGTGCTCAGTACAATATCTCTTATTTGTTTATAGGGGCTGTATAGACTAAACCTCATCCTGACAAAGGTGGTATACCTATCTTTTCCCACCACTAAAATGCCAGTTTTGCCACTGTCAGCGTGGGATGCATGGGCACACCCTGGACAAGCGAACGTGGCGAATCACGCTTTACTACTTACCACAGCGGATGGCATAGGCTTTTTTTCTATATCAGCCTCACCCGTTTCCTATCCTGGCAGTTAATAACCAGGTTGATCTCTTACTGTGGATGTTAGCTATGTCCCACTAAATTATAAGACATTGTCTTTGTCGACTAGGCAACCATGAAAAGAGTGATGTAACTGGTCCTGGTCACGATGTAGCCAGGGACAGCTAGCTTAACTTCCTGCAAGGATATCGTTGGGTGCCTTCTTATCAGCTGATTAGAGCTTGCACTACTGAATGTTTATTTGTCAAATACATGTTGTTTCAAGTGAAATTGTTTTGATTAGATTTCCTCCTTTTATACATTGAATGTTTGATCATATTTCTGTCAGGATTCATCATCCATGGAAGCTGTGGAATGCCTGGTGCATACAGAACTCCAAGGAATAGACTCCCCGGTCTAGTCCTCATCCAACCTGGCGGCTGAGACTATAAAGGATAACCACGCCCACGTCTCATGGCGTATCTGTTGTTCGTGGTTATCTACTTTGGCGCTTCGATCCTTAGCCTCTCGTTCTGCAGCCTTTTTGATTCTCTTATCCTTCTATTCCGGTCTCCCCGGTTGTGCCTTCTCACGACTTTCTATAGCTTGCTCTCCCGTTCTTCATACCTTTGATTTCCCGTTCCTTTCTTTGCGTGACTCAATTCTGTCCTAACTATCCTTTCTGCCTAAACTTCCCTTCTCAGTGCTGTCTCCTGCTACTCTGATCTTTCTCTTGCTCTCAACCTCCGCCCGCACCTTTCGTTCGGTGCATAGCATTCCTACTTTCCTTTTCTTTCACTCATCCTTTACGTACCAGCCACTCGCGGTGTTGCACCCTCATCTCCGGTAAGTGGACTCCACTTGCGGCGGCTTCCCGCCTCTTCGCTGACTACAATTCACTCGCAGTGTTACTCCTTCATCTCCGGTAAGTGGACTCCTCTTGCAGCGGCTTTCCGCACCTCCGCTGGCTATAATTCTTTTCTCTTCAAACTGCATTCTGGGTTCTGTAGTTTCAGAGACCTCTATCCAGTACTCCTCAACTCCTTAGATCTCTGTTATCGCTACAGGGAAGTACTCTTCTGTCCTCTAACACCATTCAGATCTTCTCATCATTCAGACCATATCAACCAGAGAATCCATTTCCTAATCATCGGTTCTTGGTCCAACTCTTCCTCCAGTCCAGGACTCCTAAAGACTTTATTGGAAACTGCAACTCATCTCATCAAACCACAGGACCAAATAGAAGAACCCACCTCTGCCACTTCTTCCAGGGTTTTGTATTGCCCAGAGGCTTTTTCCATGTTCTTGGGGTCTAGCTCCCCGGGGTTCCCCTTAGACAGGTTCCTATCCCTGTCAAGGTGGCCTCTGGGGAAGCTAGACCCTACTTACACGACAAGAAGAAGTCCAAGGAAGGTGTGCCCACCAAACTCAGGAGATCAAGGAAGAAGACTCTAACCAAGTCCAAGGACAGCTCGTCTGAAGGTTCAGGTGAGGAGGAGGGTGGTACATTGCTGCAATTGCCTGACAGAATACAACGCCCTACAAATCCAATGGCATCCTTGGAACAGTACCAGGAGCTGGTAGCAGCAATGCAGAATCTTACTGTCAAAGTACAAGCCCTCAAGACTGAAAATGTGGCCCTCCGCCAACAGGTGGGATTGCACAGAGGTGACAGAGGAGATCTCCCACCTATGGCCCTGTCCTACGGAAAACACGATGGCCATCTAGGAGGATTGAAGGACTTCCTAGATGCCTGTCAAGTTCATTTTACATTCCGACCACACACATATGACACGGCCAGATCCAGAGTGGGTTTCATCATTGCGAATTTAATGGGAAATGCGCTCGTTTTGGCCACTCCACTGGTGACCAGTAATGATCCAGCTTTGAGTGATTTTGACTGCTTTACAGGACTGTTAAAAGAGCGGTTTGATCGCCCAGAGGTGTTGTACACCTGATTTGAAGCCATATTGGATGTCAGACAGGGTACCACAGATGTCCAAACCTACATTTCTCGATTTTTGAGACTGGCTACCAAGGCAGACTGGCCAGACAGACTATTTTTAGAAAGGGATTACACAAAGATTTGAAGGACGAGTTGGCTAGGGTGGCTAGACCAGCTTCGTTCCAAGATCTCATTACTTTGGCGCTCCAGATCGAGTTTCGATTATTGGAGAGACGTCAAGAGAAGAGAAGACCCAGACCAGTCCCTCCTTCAGGTTTCACCCACCCTCCTCCCAAAGAAGTACAGTTAATGAAGAACCTATGCAGATAGGTACTACCCATGGTCCACTGACACCAGAGGAACGAAAGAGACGCAGAGATTTGGGACTGTGCATGTATTGTGGCTCATGCAAGCATCACCTTCGAAACTGCCCAGAAGTCCCGCCTCGAAGGAAGGAAAACTCCAGCCCCCGAATTTATGCAAGGGAAGTGTCGGGGGAACTGCCAGTAGCCCTTGCTACGTTACAAGATCAATAGATGAGGAGGAAGACAATCGTCTCATGGTGTTCAAGATCCAATTGTGGCTGTCGGAATCTGAACCAATAGAGGTATTGGCGATGTTAAAGTATGAATAAACCGGAAGGAGACTGCGCCCAATTATCAAAGAGGTTTCTTTATTTTTAAAGTGCCCTTTAAGTGATGACACGTGTTTCGGTCTCCGTGAGACCTTTTTCAAATCAGGTCTATTAGTCAGTCATAGCACCATAGGTCATAACAAGAAACATTTTTTCATGTTAAACATATTATATAATCAGACATCCACATAGATAGAAGGGTTAAAAAAAATGAAATATGAGAACCAAAAAACAGAGTTTCAAATGAGATTAAATGAACAAAAACATGAAAGTCAAAATAACAATCAAAATAAAAGCCAGACAATAAATAGGATGGGGAAAGGGGGTGGTAAAAGAAGGGGTGTTGCTGAGAGAGATAGGTATAAGACACTTGTTAGGTAATGTATTTGATGGTTGCTATAAGTAAACTCATGTGTTCATTGAAAATCTCATAGTAAATATAAGGAATATTACCTTGGATTCCTCTACTGCCCCTATTACATTAGGAATTAATCCTCCACAATAAACGGGTTAGATCCCTACAAATGTGAAATATTGACAATGACAACCGTCACAACAGTAATATTCGGCTTAATCATTCAATTGCAACTTGGTATTAACTCGATGTTGATTTCGGTATGAAGTGTTTTATATTAACCTTAAATGTTTGTGCTAGCGTTTGCTTATAACTGTCTTGCTTAAGTAGCCTGTAAACAGTATAGTTATAAATCAATGGTCCTTCATCGTCTAACACAGGGGATAAAATAAACAATAGTGCACCTAGGTGCAGTATAGAATGCAAAAAGATCGAGTAGGTATGTGCGCACGTTATCGTGCGTGTAATTAGACATATTTTAGAGTAAAAGGGGGCCGTGAAATGCCAGACGGTCTCTTACCTCTCGTACCGATACAGCGTTTGATCGTGTGTTGCACAGAATCTCGAGGGGGCACCATTAGGCGTCCTCTGCGTGTGTATATACGTTGCTATGGGGATGAGCACCCTGCTCAGTCCCTTCTCCTTGTTTCGTCCAGTGTTTTCCTGGCGGCCATATTAAAGTGTAGTGTGTTCCATAGATGATATATAGTAGAATGTTCAGATCCGATATAAGAGCATTAAAAATGGCTGTGTTGAATGTATAATTGAATACTGCATTATTATTTATGTCCTGTGATAAAGTGATATCTCCCCAGTGTAACTTAAATGAACATATCACCAGTGTTAAATTAAGAGAACATTGTATTACGAGCGTGCGTGTTGGCCACGCTAAAGCAAGAGGAAAGTGTCTAGTCACATTTAATACTGTCCCATGGTTTCTAAACCAGTCAGAAAAGGTAATGTTATAGTTAACATCTCGCTGTATATGTACATAGGTCAAAACTGAATCTATTGGTCAAACGGCATGCAGAATAGCTATATATAGGGGAAAGGAGTCCATTCCCTTGTCTAATTAGACACATAATGAGATAGTTGCGTGATGTCGCAGTGAGCATCCACATGAAAAGAACAGAAGTATGTCGAGTTTGCTATACCACTAATTAAGTGTAAATACTACAATATGCATCGGAAAGAAAAACAAAAATAAAAATAAAAATAAAGAGCAATCTGATAATAACACACTAAACTTTGCAGGAATGCTGATTGGATTCCTACAAAAACTACACCATTTCATTGTCTGTGTTAAGGCCAAATACTGTAGAATTGAATTTGCAAATTATTGTGGCCTCCATTTGTCTAAGTTTCTTTTCTTTGTCCCCTCCACGTCTTCCTAGTGTCACTCTTTGGAGACCAATGAATTGTATGTCTGCCTTATTGTTCATTTGATGTTTCTCTTGCCAATGGCATGTAAGTGGCAGTCTGGGATCTTGGCTGCCGATTTTTGCTAAATGTTCTCGTACTCGGGTCCTGAGTTCTCTAATCGTACTGCCTATATACACCAACTTACACACACAGATGATTGCATAAACCACATATTTTGTCCTACAGTTGATGGGTTGTCTGATTTTCAAGAGCTTATTATTGCTGCTTGAGAATGAGTCTGTTTTCTTGTGTGCATATTTGCACATCGTGCAGGTCCCGCATTTCCTGAATCAGTTGGTAGTTGCTTTCAGCCAGTTCGATGATTCCTCCATCATGTCTGGTAGATTCGAAGGGCTTAGTTTGTTTTTCAAGGTCTGTGCTCTTTTGAAGATAATCCTTGGTTTTTCATCCACAAAGTTCGAAATGTTCTCAACCAATTTCAACAAATGCCAGTATTTGGCTAGGATTTTTTTCACATGTCTGTAGTCATCACTGTATTTAGTGATAAAACCAATAGTCGGTTGTTCCAGCGTTTTGTTCCTTTTTACTAACGTTTGCTCTTGTGTTACCGACAGACTTTTGTCCCAGGCTTTGCTAATACATTGTTCCGAATAACCTCTAGCTAGAAATCTTGATTTCAAAAGGTTACACTCCTTCTCAAAGTGTTCCATGGTCTGGCAGTTTCTTCTTGTTCTTAAGAATTCTCCTGATGGTATATTCAAAATTGTCGGTCTATGATAGTAACTTGCCGCGTGTAAGGTCAAATTAACTTCTGTACGTTTCCGATATGTGCATGTTCTGATTTGATCTAGTTCAATGTATATTGTGAGGTCCAGAAAATGTATACTTTTAGCATCACAAATACCAGTGAATTGGATACCCATTTCATTAAGGTTAATTCTGTTCTGAAAATCTGTGAACTCCAATTCTGTGCCTTTCCATAGTATCAACCCGTCATCTATATATCTTAACCAGTGAACAAGTTCTTTCTGATATGCCTGATCCTGATAGATAACCGTGTCCTCAAATAGGCCCATAGTTTTTGACTTCATTAGAGCCGCACACTTCCCAGTAGTTACTGGCATTCCATGGTTGAGGAAACACAGCCCTCTCATTGATTGGGTATCCAACAGAGTAAGCTTCAACTCTTCCTACTGCCAAACCCACTGTATGGAAGAATCTTGCTGGAAGAATCAGTGGGAGGAATCATAGATACCAAGTAAGAAGACTGTCTCCTCAGTTCCCGTTCAGTATCAGGACTACACAGAGGTTTTCGAAGACATATTGCCAAGATACTTACCACCGCACCGGGCAGAAGATTGTGCCATCGACTTGATCCCAGAAGCCCCAGTGCCTTAGGGTCACATGTACCCTTTATCTTTGCCCGAAAGGAATGCATTGAGAGAGTACCTTGATGCCAATTTACAAAACGGGTTTATCCAAGAATCTAGATCCTCATGTGGTGCATCCTTATTTTTCATCCCCAAGAAGGCTTCCTCTGAATTGAGACCCTGTATCGACTACCGAGGTCTCAATCAGATTACCATTAAAGACAGGTATCTAAAGAACTGAGCTATGCGGTGGCCTCCATGTTGGATTTAAAGTTCCCATATTTATAATTGAAAGCAAACCTGCTATGCGTCTTCCTTACAGCATATGATCCTGGCACCAGGAGTTCTTTTGCAGACGTTTTAAGGCCCTTAGGGCTATTGTGGGTGCTTGTTTGTGGCACAACTTGTGGCCCTTAACAGTGGTCATGACAGAGTGGGAGACTGGAGCCTCTCTGTGTTGCAGAAAGTTTGTTATGATCAGGAAACCTTTAGGTGAGACCCTTCCTCCTGCCTTTTTTTTTTATGTATGCCCCGCGGTCCCAACTCCTATGCGGCACCATTAACTAACGTTGCAGCTAAATCTATGGGGCGAATCAGTAATCGCAATGTTTGTTTGTTTTTTTTTTGGCTCCCTGCCAGCCAGTTCAGCGTCCTCCTCCTGAAAACTATCTAAGACAGGACCCTACAACTTTAAACTGCCTCATATCCAGGCATTTATCGGCACAACTCGTTGCACTTCACCTAGGTAAGTGTAATTCACGTGTGTCCATAACGCACACAGTTAACTATCAAGTGTGTCAATATAGTGAGTATTTCCTTTTCCTTTTTCGTACCAATAGAAGCAACAATACACCAAGGAGGGTCAATGGTCCTTTCCATAGTCCCATTATCGTGATGGCATAGCATTCATCATAATTTTTTTGCCAGACAACTTCGGTTGACAAACCGGGCATGATGTCGCACTTAGGTAGGTAGTTGGGTAAGCTGATCCTGACTACCATTCCACTTTTTTTTCCCAACTATTTTTTATTAATTTCTTTTCTTTCTATTTGATTTGTTCTTTCTGTTTGCACATGGTTGGGTTAAGTGGACTCTACCACTAGGCACCAGTAAGGATTTGAACACTCTGCCTTATTTTTTATTTTATTTAATTTATTTTCTACTAAGCACAGAAACCCGCTTTCTCTCTTGACTGGTGATAGATTTATCTAACTCTGGTCTTAAGGGGCAACCTCTGGGCAACTCGCTTCTGGGCTGACTGCCCAGCACCACACCTTAAACTACTGCTCTTCAATAGTTGGTACCTACCAATTGACCACTGGTTCTCATATGTGCTCAGTACAATATCTCTTATTTGTTTATAGGGGCTGTATAGACTAAACCTCATCCTGACAAAGGTGGTATACCTATCTTTTCCCACCACTAAAATGCCAGTTTTGCCACTGTCAGCGTGGGATGCATGGGCACACCCTGGACAAGCGAACGTGGCGAATCACGCTTTACTACTTACCACAGCGGATGGCATAGGCTTTTTTTCTATATCAGCCTCACCCGTTTCCTATCCTGGCAGTTAATAACCAGGTTGATCTCTTACTGTGGATGTTAGCTATGTCCCACTAAATTATAAGACATTGTCTTTGTCGACTAGGCAACCATGAAAAGAGTGATGTAACTGGTCCTGGTCATGATGTAGCCAGGGACAGCTAGCTTAACTTCCTGCAAGGATATCGTTGGGTGCCTTCTTATCAGCTGATTAGAGCTTGCACTACTGAATGTTTATTTGTCAAATACATGTTGTTTCAAGTGAAATTGTTTTGATTAGATTTCCTCCTTTTATACATTGAATGTTTGATCATATTTCTGTCAGGATTCATCATCCATGGAAGCTGTGGAATGCCTGGTGCATACAGAACTCCAAGGAATAGACTCCCCGGTCTAGTCCTCATCCAACCTGGCGGCTGAGACTATAAAGGATAACCACGCCCACGTCTCATGGCGTATCTGTTGTTCGTGGTTATCTACTTTGGCGCTTCGATCCTTAGCCTCTCGTTCTGCAGCCTTTTTGATTCTCTTATCCTTCTATTCCGGTCTCCCCGGTTGTGCCTTCTCACGACTTTCTATAGCTTGCTCTCCCGTTCTTCATACCTTTGATTTCCCGTTCCTTTCTTTGCGTGACTCAATTCTGTCCTAACTATCCTTTCTGCCTAAACTTCCCTTCTCAGTGCTGTCTCCTGCTACTCTGATCTTTCTCTTGCTCTCAACCTCCGCCCGCACCTTTCGTTCGGTGCATAGCATTCCTACTTTCCTTTTCTTTCACTCATCCTTTACTTACCAGCCACTCGCGGTGTTGCTCCCTCATCTCCGGTAAGTGGACTCCACTTGCGGCGGCTTCCCGCCTCTTCGCTGACTACAATTCACTCGCAGTGTTACTCCTTCATCTCCGGTAAGTGGACTCCTCTTGCAGCGGCTTTCCGCACCTCCGCTGGCTATAATTCTTTTCTCTTCAAACTGCATTCTGGGTTCTGTAGTTTCAGAGACCTCTATCCAGTACTCCTCAACTCCTTAGATCTCTGTTATCGCTACAGGGAAGTACTCTTCTGTCCTCTAACACCATTCAGATCTTCTCATCATTCAGACCATATCAACCAGAGAATCCATTTCCTAATCATCGGTTCTTGGTCCAACTCTTCCTCCAGTCCAGGACTCCTAAAGACTTTATTGGAAACTGCAACTCATCTCATCAAACCACAGGACCAAATAGAAGAACCCACCTCTGCCACTTCTTCCAGGGTTTTGTATTGCCCAGAGGCTTTTTCCATGTTCTTGGGGTCTAGCTCCCCGGGGTTCCCCTTAGACAGGTTCCTATCCCTGTCAAGGTGGCCTCTGGAGAAGCTAGACCCTACTTACACGACAAGAAGTCGTCCAAGGAAGGTGTGCCCACCAAACTCAGGAGATCAAGGAAGAAGACTCTAACCAAGTCCAAGGACAGCTCGTCTGAAGGTTCAGGTGAGGAGGAGGGTGGTACATTGCTGCAATTGCCTGACAGAATACAACGCCCTACAAATCCAATGGCATCCTTGGAACAGTACCAGGAGCTGGTAGCAGCAATGCAGAATCTTACTGTCAAAGTACAAGCCCTCAAGACTGAAAATGTGGCCCTCCGCCAACAGGTGGTATTGCACAGAGGTGACAGAGGAGATCTCCCACCTATGGCCCTGTCCTACGGAAAACACGATGGCCATCTAGGAGGATTGAAGGACTTCCTAGACGCCTGTCAAGTTCATTTTACATTCCGACCACACACATATGAAATGGCCAGATCCAGAGTGGGTTTCATCATTGCGAATTTAATGGGAAATGCGCTCGTTTTGGCCACTCCACTGGTGACCAGTAATGATCCAGCTTTGAGTGATTTTGACTGCTTTACAGGACTGTTAAAAGAGCGGTTTGATCGCCCAGAGGTGTTGTACACCTGATTTGAAGCCATATTGGATGTCAGACAGGGTACCACAGATGTCCAAACCTACATTTCTCGATTTTTGAGACTGGCTACCAAGGCAGACTGGCCAGACAGACTATTTTTAGAAAGGGATTACACAAAGATTTGAAGGACGAGTTGGCTAGGGTGGCTAGACCAGCTTCGTTCCAAGATCTCATTACTTTGGCGCTCCAGATCGAGTTTCGATTATTGGAGAGACGTCAAGAGAAGAGAAGACCCAGACCAGTCCCTCCTTCAGGTTTCACCCACCCTCCTCCCAAAGAAGTACAGTTAATGAAGAACCTATGCAGATAGGTACTACCCATGGTCCACTGACACCAGAGGAACGAAAGAGACGCAGAGATTTGGGACTGTGCATGTATTGTGGCTCATGCAAGCATCACCTTCGAAACTGCCCAGAAGTCCCGCCTCGAAGGAAGGAAAACTCCAGCCCCCGAATTTATGCAAGGGAAGTGTCGGGGGAACTGCCAGTAGCCCTTGCTACGTTACAAGATCAATAGATGAGGAGGAAGACAATCGTCTCATGGTGTTCAAGATCCAATTGTGGCTGTCGGAATCTGAACCAATAGAGGTATTGGCGATGTTAAAGTATGAATAAACCGGAAGGAGACTGCGCCCAATTATCAAAGAGGTTTCTTTATTTTTAAAGTGCCCTTTAAGTGATGACACGTGTTTCGGTCTCCGTGAGACCTTTTTCAAATCAGGTCTATTAGTCAGTCATAGCACCATAGGTCATAACAAGAAACATTTTTTCATGTTAAACATATTATATAATCAGACATCCACATAGATAGAAGGGTTAAAAAAAATGAAATATGAGAACCAAAAAACAGAGTTTCAAATGAGATTAAATGAACAAAAACATGAAAGTCAAAATAACAATCAAAATAAAAGCCAGACAATAAATAGGATGGGGAAAGGGGGTGGTAAAAGAAGGGGTGTTGCTGAGAGAGATAAGTATAAGACACTTGTTAGGTAATGTATTTGATGGTTGCTATAAGTAAACTCATGTGTTCATTGAAAATCTCATAGTAAATATAAGGAATATTACCTTGGATTCCTCTACTGCCCCTATTACATTAGGAATTAATCCTCCACAATAAACGGGTTAGATCCCTACAAATGTGAAATATTGACAATGACAACCGTCACAACAGTAATATTCGGCTTAATCATTCAATTGCAACTTGGTATTAACTCGATGTTGATTTCGGTATGAAGTGTTTTATATTAACCTTAAATGTTTGTGCTAGCGTTTGCTTATAACTGTCTTGCTTAAGTAGCCTGTAAACAGTATAGTTATAAATCAATGGTCCTTCATCGTCTAACACAGGGGATAAAATAAACAATAGTGCACCTAGGTGCAGTATAGAATGCAAAAAGATCGAGTAGGTATGTGCGCACGTTATCGTGCGTGTAATTAGACATATTTTAGAGTAAAAGGGGGCCGTGAAATGCCAGACGGTCTCTTACCTCTCGTACCGATACAGCGTTTGATCGTGTGTTGCACAGAATCTCGAGGGGGCACCATTAGGCGTCCTCTGCGTGTGTATATACGTTGCTATGGGGATGAGCACCCTGCTCAGTCCCTTCTCCTTGTTTCGTCCAGTGTTTTCCTGGCGGCCATATTAAAGTGTAGTGTGTTCCATAGATGATATATAGTAGAATGTTCAGATCCGATATAAGAGCATTAAAAATGGCTGTGTTGAATGTATAATTGAATACTGCATTATTATTTATGTCCTGTGATAAAGTGATATCTCCCCAGTGTAACTTAAATGAACATATCACCAGTGTTAAATTAAGAGAACATTGTATTACGAGCGTGCGTGTTGGCCACGCTAAAGCAAGAGGAAAGTGTCTAGTCACATTTAATACTGTCCCATGGTTTCTAAACCAGTCAGAAAAGGTAATGTTATAGTTAACATCTCGCTGTATATGTACATAGGTCAAAACTGAATCTATTGGTCAAACGGCATGCAGAATAGCTATATATGGGGGAAAGGAGTCCATTCCCTTGTCTAATTAGACACATAATGAGATAGTTGCGTGATGTCGCAGTGAGCATCCACATGAAAAGAACAGAAGTATGTCGAGTTTGCTATACCACTAATTAAGTGTAAATACTACAATATGCATCGGAAAGAAAAACAAAAATAAAAATAAAAATAAAGAGCAATCTGATAATAACACACTAAACTTTGCAGGAATGCTGATTGGATTCCTACAAAAACTACACCATTTCATTGTCTGTGTTAAGGCCAAATACTGTAGAATTGAATTTGCAAATTATTGTGGCCTCCATTTGTCTAAGTTTCTTTTCTTTGTCCCCTCCACGTCTTCCTAGTGTCACTCTTTGGAGACCAATGAATTGTATGTCTGCCTTATTGTTCATTTGATGTTTCTCTTGCCAATGGCATGCAAGTGGCAGTCTGGGATCTTGGCTGCCGATTTTTGCTAAATGTTCTCGTACTCGGGTCCTGAGTTCTCTAATCGTACTGCCTATATACACCAACTTACACACACAGATGATTGCATAAACCACATATTTTGTCCTACAGTTGATGGGTTGTCTGATTTTCAAGAGCTTATTATTGCTGCTTGAGAATGAGTCTGTTTTCTTGTGTGCATATTTGCACATCGTGCAGGTCCCGCATTTCCTGAATCAGTTGGTAGTTGCTTTCAGCCAGTTCGATGATTCCTCCATCATGTCTGGTAGATTCGAAGGGCTTAGTTTGTTTTTCAAGGTCTGTGCTCTTTTGAAGATAATCCTTGGTTTTTCATCCACAAAGTTCGAAATGTTCTCAACCAATTTCAACAAATGCCAGTATTTGGCTAGGATTTTTTTCACATGTCTGTAGTCATCACTGTATTTAGTGATAAAACCAATAGTCGGTTGTTCCAGCGTTTTGTTCCTTTTTACTAACGTTTGCTCTTGTGTTACCGACAGACTTTTGTCCCAGGCTTTGCTAATACATTGTTCCGAATAACCTCTAGCTAGAAATCTTGATTTCAAAAGGTTACACTCCTTCTCAAAGTGTTCCATGGTCTGGCAGTTTCTTCTTGTTCTTAAGAATTCTCCTGATGGTATATTCAAAATTGTCGGTCTATGATAGCAACTTGCCGCGTGTAAGGTCGAATTAACTTCTGTACGTTTCCGATATGTGCATGTTCTGATTTGATCTAGTTCAATGTATATTGTGAGGTCCAGAAAATGTATACTTTTAGCATCACAAATACCAGTGAATTGGATACCCATTTCATTAAGGTTAATTCTGTTCTGAAAATCTGTGAACTCCAATTCTGTGCCTTTCCATAGTATCAACACGTCATCTATATATCTTAACCAGTGAACAAGTTCTTTCTGATATGCCTGATCCTGATAGATAACCGTGTCCTCAAATAGGCCCATAGTTTTTGACTTCATTAGAGCCGCACACTTCCCAGTAGTTACTGACATTCCATGGTTGAGGAAACACAACCCTCTCATTGATTGGGTATCCAACAGAGTAAGCTTCAACTCTTCCTACTGCCAAACCCACTGTATGGAAGAATCTTGCTGGAAGAATCAGTGGGAGGAATCATAGATACCAAGTAAGAAGACTGTCTCCTCAGTTCCCGTTCAGTATCAGGACTACACAGAGGTTTTCGAAGACATATTGCCAAGATACTTACCACCGCACCGGGCAGAAGATTGTGCCATCGACTTGATCCCAGAAGCCCCAGTGCCTTAGGGTCACATGTACCCTTTATCTTTGCCCGAAAGGAATGCATTGAGAGAGTACCTTGATGCCAATTTACAAAACGGGTTTATCCAAGAATCTAGATCCTCATGTGGTGCATCCTTATTTTTCATCCCCAAGAAGGCTTCCTCTGAATTGAGACCCTGTATCGACTACCGAGGTCTCAATCAGATTACCATTAAAGACAGGTATCCCATGCCCTAGATCAGAGACATATTAGAGGCAGTACAAGGATCAAGAATTTATACCAAACTAGGCCTCCGAGGAGCATACCATCTCTTGAGGATTTGCAAGGGCGATGAGTGGAAGACGGCTTTTAGAACACCCTTAGGACTTTTTGAATATAGGGTGAAGCCGTTTGGGCTGGTCAACGCCCCGGCCGTTTTTCAAAGGTTTATGGACAAGATATCAGATCTACTATTTATTTCTGTAGTGGTATATTTGGATGACATTCTGGTCTTCTCTCGCAAACTACAGGAACATCGTAGACAGTTACAAGTTAGAGAGGTATTACACATGCTCCAGATAAACCAACTCCTATTGAAACCCGAAAAGTGTACTTTTGAAGCTGAGTCCGTGTCGTACCTGGGTTTCATCCTCTCCAAATAGGGACTACAGATGGACCCCAGCAAGATCCAAGCAGTACTCAACTGGAAGGAACCACAAAACATTAAAGACATACAGAGATTCCTTGGATTAGCACATTTTTACAGACAATTCATCCCAAATTTCTCCATGCTGGTCCAACCCATCAAAGCTCTTCTAACGAAGGGGGTAGTATTTGCCTTTAATCAAGAACAGAAGGAAGCCTTTTGCCAGTTGAAGGAAAGGTTTACATCTGCCCCAGTTATCGTGCAACCAAATCAGGACAAACCATTCATCCTCAAGACTGATGCCTCAGCAGGAGCGGTTGGGGCTGTTCTCCTGCAGAAGGCTGAAGACAGCTTGGAACATCCGGTAGCCTATTACTCCAAGACCCTGACAAGCAGTGAACAAAATTACTCCGTCCTTGAAAAGGAACTGTTGGCCATTAAACTGGCTTGTCAGGAATGGCGACACCTCCTACAAGGAGCCAAACATAGCTTCCTTATATGTACAGACCACAGAAACCTCTGAGCACTGCAACAAATGGAGTAATGGAGTGCACAAATGGTCGTCATGCCAGATGGGCATATTTTTTTTTGCAATTTGATTTCTGCATAACCAACATTCCTGGTACAGAAAGCCAGGTAGCAGATGCCTTATCCAGATGTCAAGGTGAAGAGGCTGGCACATATCAGGGTCATGACCTTGTGTTACCAGGGCTGCGAACCATTGCAGCAGTAGCACCATTTTTACGGGATTTACTGGAGCAGTATAAGCAGAAGACTATGATTCCCGACTCAGTCTCATTGGGTAAAGACAGGCTTTATTATCATAAGGCCGCCCTATACATTCCCTCTAAGATACAACAAGATCAGATCCTCAATTGGTGTCACGATACACCCTTAGCTGGACATCCTGGTAGAAGAAAGACCCAGGAATTGATCTGCCGCAGATTCTGGTGCTCCACCATATCGCAGGATGTCAAGAACTATGTCTCCACTTGTCCGATCTGTGCCTGTAATAAATATGCCACAGGTAAGCACATTGGTCTTCTTCATCAACCTTTGCTCCCTGGGTGCCTGTGGGAGCAGATTTCTACAGACTTCATTGTAGACTTGCCACTTTCGCATGGAATGAACACTGTAATGGTAACAGTGGATTCATTCAGTAAGATGGCTCACTTCTCTGCTCTGTCACATCTTCCATCTGCCCCGGAGACAGAGGCCGTCTTTTTACGGGATATCATCCGTTTACATGGGCTACCCAGGACAATCATATCAGACAGAGGATCGCAGTTTATCGCTAAATTCTGGTTGACTTTATGTCAACAGTTAGGGATCAATCGGGCACTGTCCTCAGGATACCATCCACAGAGTAATGGCCAGACCGAAAGACTCAATGCCAGCCTTGAACAGTACCTTCGATGTTTTTGAAGCAACAAGCAGGAAGAATGGGCCTCCTATCTCCTGCAGGCAGAATTTGCATACAATAACTCGCTCCATACCTCAATTCAGATGAGTCCGTTTTATTGTACGTATGGATACCATCCCCAAACTTTACCTTGGACAGGTGTGTCTTCCACAAGCACACTCGCTATATACAGTCTCTTAACTGACCTTATTGACATACATAAAGCTGCCCAAAGGGCATTGGTCGCCAGTAGAAAAACACACAAGAAGTGGGCAGATCGTTCCAGAAGAGCAGATCCAGCCTGGAAGTCGGGGCAATTGGTGTGGCTATCCACAAAATTTCTACCGAAATGGGTTCATGCAGGCAAGTTTGCCCCTCACTTTATGGGACCTTTCCACATAGACTCCAAAATGAATCCTGTAGCGTTTAAACTCACCCTGCCGCAAAGTCTGAGACGGATCCATCCAGTCTTCCATGCATCCTTATTGAAAGAATACAAGGAAGACCAATATCAACGAAATTTCCAAAGCTTAAGGCCATTTGATCCCCCCCTTGCAAGAAGAGTATGAAGTCGCTTATCTCGTGGACTCTCGTTACAGAAGATGAAGGGTGCAATATCTGGTATATTGAAAGGGGTATTCTGCTGAAGAAAGGACATGGGAACCCAAGTGTCATATACACGCCCCCCGACTGATGAGAAGATTGCATCTTCTTCACCCGGGGAAACCTGGTGGACCCCCCAAGGGGAAGGGGGTATACTGTCAGGATTTATCGTCCATGGAAGCTGTGGAATGCCTGGCACATACAGAACTCCAAGGAATAGACTCCCCGATCTAGTCCTCATCCAACATGGCGGCTGAGACTATAAAGGATAACCACGCCCACGTCTTATGGTGTTGTATCTGTTGTTCCAGGTTATCTACTTCAGCGCTTCGATACTTTGCCTCTCGTTCTTCAGCCTTTTTGATTCTCTTATCCTTCTATTCCGGTCTCCCCGGTTGTGCCTTCTCACGACTTTCTATAGATTGCTCTCCTGTTCTTCATACCTATGATTTCCTGTTCCTTTCTTTGTGTGATTCAATTCTGTCCTAACTATCCTTTCCGCCTAAACTTCCCTTCTCAGTGTTGTCTCCTGCTACTCTGATCTTTCTCTTGCTCTCAACCTCCGCCTGCACCATTCGTTACATAGCATTCCTACTTTCCTTTTCTTTCACTCATCCTTTACTTACCAGCCACTCGCGATGTTGCTCCCTCATCTCCGGTAAGTGGACTCCTCTTGCGGCGGCTTTCCACGCCTCCGCTGGCTATAATTCTTTTCTCTTCAAACTGCATTCTGGGTTCTGTAGTTTCAGAGACCTCTATCCAGTACTCAACTCCTTAGATCTCGGTTATCAGTACGGGGAACTACTCTTCTGTCCTCTAACACCATTTAGATCTTCTCATCATTCAGACCGTATCAACCATAGAATCCATTTCCTAATCATCGGTTCTTGGTCCAGCTCTTCCTCCAGTCCAGAACTCCTATAGACTTTATTGGGAACTGCAACTCATCTTATCAAACCACAGAAGCACAAAATAGAGGAACCCACCTCTGCCACTTCTTCCAGGGTTTTTTATTGCCCAGAGGCTTTTTTCCCTGTTCTTGGGGTCTAGCTTCCCAGGGTTCGCATTAGACAGGTTCCTATCCCTGTCAAGGTGGCCTCTGGGGAAGCTAGACCCTACTTACACAAGAAGAAGAAATCCAAGGAAGGTGTGCCCACGAACTCAAGAGATCAAGGAAGACTCTAAGCGAGTCCAAGGACAGTTCGTCTGAAGGTCCAGGTGAGGAGGAGGGTGGTAAATTCTTGCAATTGCCTGACAGTTTCTTTGCCCACTTTATGCATTGTATGTCCTTCTTTAAAAATCACCTCCCTACCTGTGTTTTTTAGACCAAGGTATATGTATATTTCAGTGTATTGTTTTTTTAAGTGTGTCAATACGTAGTACATTTTCTTTTACCAAACATTTGGTTTCTTCTGTTTCTATTTTCATTACCTGTGAGATATTAGCACAGAGAGCACAAAAAATATCTCTGGTTAGATACTTACATCTTATTGAAGTAAAGAATAATACAATCTAATTCACAAGTACTGTATGTACTTATTTGTTTAATCTCCTGTATACTGTTTGTTTATATGTTGATAGGTACCATACTTTCACAAATTAAGTGATTTAGTCACTGTGCTATATATTTAGCAAATGCTTAATACCCATTTAGTATTTTGAAGCTTTTACCACACGGGAACACTCTTGTTATTTTTTGCTGGTCGCCTCAGAGCCATATACATTTCACAAGGATAAAGTAGTCCTGCGGACGCACCGAGCATTCTTGCCCAGTGTGCCTTCTGCATTCCATTTGAACGAAGAAATTGTGCTACCTATGTTTTTTGCTGAGCCTAAGGATGAGGCACAGATAGTTCTGCACTGCGTGGATGTCAGGTGGGCCGTGAAATTCTACTTGGACAGGAATAAGGGCTTCCGCACGTCGTATGCACTTTTTGTCACCTTCGGCGGATCAAGACCGGGGTACCAGGCCTCTATAGCCCGTTGGATGGTCTCGGCCATCAAAGAAAGCTTACGAGGGACAGCACAACCCACTGCCGGCCAACATGCACGCCCACGCGGTCAGAGCCAAGGCAACGCCCATCGCTTTCCAGAGGCATATACCCAGGCAAGTCATAAGCAGGGCGGCCACATGGGCCACCCCTTCGGCTTTCTGCAAGCACTACTGTTTGGACGCTGGTTCTAAATCAGATGCGGCTTTCGGACTGGCGGTTCTTAGAAACCGGTTTGCTTAAGGAGGGTCTCCTCTCCACCCTGAGGCTACACTCAGTTGTAATCGCCCATGCAGTATGGAGGCAAGGGGACGGGATGTAAGAGTAATTATAAGTTACTCACTGCAGTGACTAACGTAATCTTAGTCCTTAGTCCCCTTTCCTTCATACACCCCACCATCCCCCCCCTAATAAAACTGGTGTCATTAGGCAATGTTAATCTATTGTCTATGGAGACTGAGGTGTGGCACCGGAGGGCAGTCAGGGAAGCGCATGCTCCCAGGGCCGCACCCACGCGCGCCTCTAAATTTAAAGGGGAAGAAGGTTTTTTCTGGTGAAAAAGGTTCTGTCTCCCGCCCCTTGGAAGGGACGCCATGCAGTATGGAGGGAAGGGATGTAAGAGTACAATAGATCTCCCTCGCTCTCTAGATATCAGGCCGAGCAGCTCAACTCAGATCACTGAGGAGGAAGTAGAGGAAGCTCTGGCACAACTGCAGTCGGGGAAGGCTCAGGACCCTAACGGCTTTCCGGTGGAGATCTGGAGGCGGTTGGGCAGGGCATTAACGGGACACATGCACTGCATGTTCCTCCGCAGTAAAGAGTTAGGGGTACTCCCCCTGGACCTTCGAAGAACGTGCATAGTGGTAATCCCACTATGCACGTAAACCCGGAAAGCCCCCGAATCCTCGCTAATAGATTGCTCAAGGTGAATAAATGCCTGGCCCACCCAGACCAGTGTGGATTTATGCCGGGCAGATCTACTCGAATGAACCTGCGCATGGTTCAGATTGCTCTCGACTGGGCCTTCAAGATCCCAAAGTTGCTAGCCGTCCTTGCGATAGATTTTGAAAAAGCCTTTGATTCAGTGGAGTGGGACGCACTCTGGGAGATTATGAGATGGATGGAATTCGGGCAAGGCTTTCTGACATGGGCTAAACTTCTTTATACCCTCCCCGAAGCATATGTTAGGGTGAACGGGAGGTCATCCAGGGTATTCCCCTTGTGCCGTGAACTACACACAGCTGTCCCTTCTCCCCTCTCCTGTTCCTTCTTGCAATTGAACCGTTAGCTATTAGACTAAGGACAGATGTAAACTGGTCCGGGTTTATCTGGCCAGGGGGAGGGGAGGACCGAGGCTCATATGCAGATGACTTCATTATCTACCTGGACAACCCGGCGGTCTCCTGCCCGATTGTGTCCCAGACCCTTACGGCATACCAGAATAACCAAAAGACAATGTACTTCCCCTAGCCAGGGGGGCGATGCCGCAATCGGTGAACCTTGTCCATACTTAGTCTCGGTCCTGGGATTTACCCATCTGGGAACATGCGTCAGTCCAACGCTAGATGACTTCCTCAGGCTAAATCTGAAACCAGCAGTGGATAGATTCACAGATGATGTTGCTCATTGGCAATCCCTTCCATGGTCGCTGTTGGGCAGGGCTGTTCAAAATGATGACGCTTCCAAGACTCCAGTATGTCTTACAGAACGCCCCACTGCCCATCCCCCCCAAAACCTTTGTGACCATTGATAAGTCCCTGCGTGCATTACTTTGGGTTGGGAAACAACCTCGAATTGCGCTTAAGACCCTTCGGCGCTCAGTATGGGAGGGTGGTATAGGATTGCTGAATACTCAAACCTATTATTGGGCCGTGCAGACAGGGGTAGTAAATGAGTGGCTACATGGCGACCTGGAGCTCCCACCTATTTGGGTGGAAGTGGGCATAGGTCGTCCTTTCTCCCCCCTCCAGATATTATACGATGACAACAAGAGTCTGAAGGGGATGCCAAGGATGTCACTCCATATCCGCTGAGCCTGGGAAGAGGCGCACCGACACAGGATGGGACGCTAGACTGACAGGGAATCAACCCCTATGGCACAACACCTCCCCAAAATACAGAAAATCTTACACTTTGGGACATGGGAGAAGTGAGGCATATGTACACAAGCGGATATTATCCAAGAGGGGCGACTACTAGACTTTGAAACTCTGAAGGGGAAACATGGGTTACAACCTATGGACTGCTTTAGACACTCAGAGCTCATTCACGCCATGTACACCCAATTTCCAAACATGGCCGATATACCCGCTTGTATTTGTATTTGTTTATTTATAACGTGCATACCATCAGGCCCAGGGGCATCAGGGCGCAATTTGTACAACTTTGCAAGAAGGAAACATACAGGCAGGAGAATACTTTACAGAATTAAAAAATATGAACATAATAATAATCATATTAATTACATAAATTACATAGGTTACAGTGCAACTGGGAATAACAGAGGATATAACCTGGGGTGAACAAAAAAAGGTTAGCATAGGTAGCAGACCGGAGATGGTGTCAGGGATAAGCGGGCAGAGTAAGTAGGACAGAAATGTCGGGCATGTCTTATTGCTGGTCGAAGAGCCAAGATTTGGTTTTAGTCTTGAAGGTGTTGAAGGAGTCTTCGGCTCTGATGGTAGCAGGGAGGGTGTTCCATAGTTTAGAGGCTAGGACAGGGAAGCTAGTGCCGCCCGCTTTTTGAAGCTTAAACCTGGGGATTGTTAGGCAATGAGTCTGAGCAGTTCTTAGTGGTCGGCCAGTAGAGTGGCGCGAAAGTTGACTGCAGAGATAGATCGGGGCCTTGTAGGCTAGGCATTTATGCGTGAGGGCAAGAGTTTTTAGGGAAATTCTCTGCTTCACAGTTAACCAATTTAGGCTAGTTCTGGCTTCTGAGATGTGGTGGTTGCGGGGGATGTTCAAGGCCGCTCGAATGTCATTATTCTGGGTAGTTTGGACAGGTTCTCTTGGCTAGTGCCTAAGTAAAGAGCACTGCAGTAAACAATTATTGCCATGATCAGTGTTCTGGCTAGTGTGACACTGTTGGGGGTGGTGAGAAACGGTCGGCAGGCTGAAATAAGTTTGCACGTGTAGGCAGAGGCAGACCTGACTGCATTTGTTTGTCTCGTTAGGGATAGGGTGGAGTCCAAGTAGAAGCCTAATGTTTTAGTGTCTTTCGAGACTCGTACTGTATTGCCGTCTATGGTGAATGACTGATAAGACGGCTCAAGTTTGCTCAGGCGTTGTGAGGTACCCAAGATAAGGAGCTCCGTCATATTGTCGTTCAGACATAGCTGGTGCTGGGCCATCCAAGCTTGGATGACCAGGTAGACGTCATTGAGGGCCTTAGTGTCAGCTAGATAATCACCTGAGATAGGAATGAGTATCTGAGTGTCGTCCACATAGTTGGTGTAGGAGACACCCAGATAATCAAGCACATCAAAAAGTGGTTTCGTAAAGATATTGTAAAGTGTAGGTGACACGCAAGAACCTTGGGGTACGCCGCAATAAATAGGAGAAGGATCCGCGGCTGCGGAGGGTGCAAAGACCCTCATGGATCTGTTGCTCAAAAAGGATTTGATCCAGGCCGCAGCGGACGGTGAGAAGTTGGCAGCAGAGTGGAGGTGCCTGCAAAGGATCTGGTGGTTAACCAGATCAAATGCGGCGGAGAGGTCGAGAAGTAGTAGCATTGCTAATTTGCCCTTGTCCTTCAGTACTTCAATCTGGGTTTTTAGGTCTAATAGAGCCGTTTCGGTCCCATGTCTGGGCCGAAATCCGGATTGTCGTAGACCTAACAGATTGTTTGATTCGCGGTAGTTTTGGATCTGCAGGTAAGCTGCGTGGTCCAATATCTTAAGCAAAAATGGGACTGTAGTAATAGGTCGGAAGTTCGTGGGTATGCTTGGGTCAAGAGAAGGTTTTTTTAGTAGCGGGATCACCCACACGTCCTTAAGGTTGTCCGGGACAATACCTGTTTTAAAGGAGGAGTTAATGAAGGCTGTAATGAATGGAGCGAAGTCATGGGCAGAATCCTTAATGATGGGAGCTGGGCACGGGTCACCTTGGCAGTTGGACGGTTTAATCCTCAGGATGATGTTTTCTACCTCAGTGACAGTGAGCGGTGAGAAGGTGAAGGGTTTGGTTTTAGCCATTTTGGGAGGGGTGGGCCTGGTAGGGGAGAGGGAGCGGTTGCCACGCTTCAGGCTGTCCTGCTTTTCTTTAACTTTGGATTGAAGCACAGCGATTTTGTTTAGTAGGGCTGCTTGGATGTTAGCACACCATTTGCTGTCTTTCGTGCATGTGTCTGGGGGGGAGACTGGGGTTTCGAGCTCTTTTAGGATTCTAAAGAGTTCCTTGGAATTTGAATCTGCTTGCATGATACGATTGATGAGCGGTTCTTTTTTAGCAGTGATGATGACATCTTTATAAATAAGGGAGGCGAGGAGGAAACCATCTTTATGCTCATCAGACGGGTAGCTTTTCCAGCGATTTTCCGCACAGCGTTTAGCTTTACGGAGGATTCTTAGCTGTGGAGTGAACCATGAGTTAAGGTGTGCTCGCGGTTTAGCCTTCCTCGGTTTGATAGGTGCTATAGAGTCAATAGCCGTGAGCATCGTTTGGTTGTAGGTGTCTGCGAGGGAGGTGGGATCAGAGCATGAGTTGGTGGCCGCATTGAGGGAAGGGAGTAATAGTGGGAGGAGTTGTTCTTTCGTTATATTTTTTTTATTGCGGGTGGGGAGTGCTGAGGCCATTGGTGTTGGGGCTCGCGGGGTAGCTTCAATGTTAAACGTTATGATGTGATGGTCAGACCATAAGCATGGGGAGTTGTTGAGGATCTGGATGTTGCAGTTGGAGCCGGCTAACCAATCAATGGTCCTACCTTTGATATGTGTCGGTTCTTGGATGTACAAGGTGAGGCCAAGGTCTATGAGAGCATTCTCCAGATCAGTTGCTACAGGATCTTTGGGGTCGCCACGACCTAGATTAAGGTCGCCTAAGATGATTTATTGTGAGTTGTTTTTCGTTTTGTCTAGAAGGAGAGAGGAAATTTCACTGACAAAGGTGGGTGCCGGACCTGGGGGCCTGTAGATAAGGTGAAGGGTGGCCGTTTGGTTGGGTGTTAGTAATAATTTGATTGTCAGCAGTTCAGCTGATTCAAGTTTGGAATCAGCTACCACTCTTAGGTCAAGGGAATTTTTGTGGCTGAAGGCCACGCCGCCACCTCTAGTATGGGCAGAGGAGCGGTCACAGCGCGTGATGCCATAGTCAGGCGGTAGGGCCGGGGCTAGAGAGGAGCCCGATGCGGCATGTAGCCAAGTTTCGGATATGGCAATGAAGTCAAGGTCTGCAGTGGTGATAAGGTCGGCTATGTTCCCCCTTAGAGACTAATGTTCTCCCAGATCGCATCCTTCTAAGGTTACCACCTTGCTCTACCAGATGCTTAACTCCTTTGGCACCAGAGAACTTACAAAACAAAGATATGTGGGAAAATGACCTGGGCATACTGGAGGCAGAAGAATGGGTGGAGGTGATGATGTTCCCCTGAGAAATAGGTATAGATGCCACACGACTGATACAGTTCAGGATATTACAACGGTCTTACTATTCCAGAACAATGGTCAAATGGGGGGGGGGGGGGCAGATGATGAGATATGTCTCCGGTGCAATAGGGCAGAAGGCACCTTTTTCACATGGTTTGAGAGTGTGGGGTATTGCAGGTGTTCTGGGCAGAATGCATCACCAGACTTTCCGGGATATTGGGGTCCCCAGTCGCGAGAGACCCAAAACTAATATTATTGGGTGTTTGGGGAGAAACTGACTTCACCAGGTATGAAAAAGCATTTCTGGGGGTGGCACTGGGGTGGGGAAGAGATTCACCGCTGCTACCTGGGGCTCTGCAGACACAATATGTATAGACCGGTGGTCCAACAAAATAAACAGATGTGCCTCCCTGGAACGACGCATTTACAAAGCGAGGGGATGCCCTCGAAAATATCAGAAGGTATGGGTGGAAGTGGGAAGACTAGGGTTGAGCCCGGACTAATGACAATCGTCACAAGGGGAGAGGGCGACCCTTGCCAGTAGGGAGCCCACCCTCCACAATCCGAGAACTTTGGTGCTATCAAGTAAGGCTTGCACGTACTACTCTGAATATTGTTTTCATGTAACCCTGCTGCTCGTATACATCCATGTTTGTGTTATAAAACCTAATAAACTAAGTTATAAAAAAAAGTCTCTTAAGTCCAAGATGGGTCTCAAACCTCTGTCCTTTTTGGGGATTAGAAAATACAGGGAGTGCCAACCCGTGTTCCTCTCTGATACAGGTACTGGTTCTGTAGCACCTTTCACAAGCTGGGTTAAATTCACCTGCATAAGGATCGGATCTGGAGCTTTCAAAGAGTTGTTCCACAGCTGAGGACTGAAGGTTTTGTAGAAAAGGTAGGCAGTTACCTTGGGCAACGGTTTCCAATGCCCATGCATCTGAAGTAATAGCCTAACATTTTGTCAAATGCTGTGACAATCTGCCTCCTACTGCAGTCTTGTGAATGTCAGAGGTTTTGGAGCAGCTGACGCAGTGGCTGAAGGTAAGGCAGCCGTTGCTGTCTTAGTACCTCTTCCCCGTCCACCGCAGGGGAATCTTCTCTGTCCTCTTTCAGCTGGCTGTCCTCTGCCCCTTCCAATTGTGGAGTAGTGACGAAAGGAGCTACCCCTCTAGGGTTCACCCATGGGGCGGTTTGGAGTTTGTTTTATTGCAGCACCAAGGGATTTGTCTGCTGCCTTGGAAGTCTGCAGCTTCTTCAAACTCTCATCAGCTTGGTTTCCAAATAAATGAGTGCTGTTAAAAGGCATGTTGAGAAGCCTGGATTGTACGTCTGGGGCAAATCCTGACTTTCTCAACCAGGCAAATCTGCACATCACTGTACTTGCCGCCATAGCTTTGTTGATACTGTCAGAGTCAAGACCAGTCTGGAGGGATATGGCCAGCCGCCATAGAAATGCACTCCCAAAGGGTGTGTGTGTAAACCTAGCTAAAGTGCATGTAGCATTGGCCGATTTTAAAGCCATACTCCCAGCCGAAAAAACATTTTTGGGCCATGACATTGTAATGCTTATCGTCCCTATCCTGAGGTATTATAGGATAGGCATTTTGCCTACTCGTGGAGGTGGCCGCCTGAACCACCAGACTTTCTGGTGTTGGGTGCTTGGACAGGTAAAAAGGGTGAAAGCTTGAAACTCTGTACTTTGCCGTCAATTTCTTATTGACAGCCGGAATGACCTCTGGTACTTCCCAGTTAGTAGTCACACGCGTTTGTAAGGCCTGATGAAAAGGTACAATTGGGTCCTGTTGGGCCCTCTGTCCAAGAGGTCAGTAAGATCGGTCAGGGGAGCAGAAATCGCCAAGACAGTCGATGTCGTAGACTGCTTCGAGGTGCCAGAAATTCCCGAGCTCCCGCCAAAGCTTTGGGTTAGCCGCAGCCAAGAGGACGTCCGTGTTGGCTTGCCGCAGATGCAGTCCGAAAATGGAGTAACAGCGCATTCCCAAGGACTCCTTAGTGGCAGCTGGAGTTGGCTCCCGTAAAGGAAGATGACAGACGATTGTTTAGAATATAAAAAGCCGCAGCCACCACAGAGGAATGGGGATGCGGGTGGGAGGCAAGGAGGATTGGCTCCCCGTCCATCAGCCCATACCTTCCCAGCTTCTTCTTCATCTGGGCGTTGGCCATGGGCTTCTCCCAGACCTTCTGCACCATCTGCAAGACATCCTTCTGGAGGGGATGCCAGACCGGATCGTGCCGAGTTCCCCAAGACCTCTGCTAGCACACCCAACTCCTGGGGGACTTCCTCGGGAAGAGGCACCCCCAAGAACTCTGCCAGGCCCTGAAGGCGGTCATGAAAGGCCTTAACGGATGCGGAGGGCTCGTCCTGGGCATCATCACCCCCCATCCCCTTTATACAGGCTGAGGGGAATCCAGGCTTTGGGACACAGGTGCTGTTGCTCCTGATCAAAGCGCAGAGGTGCCTGATGCGTGTAGCTGTACGGCTGTGATGGGTAGATGTTAATGTTAAAGGTTACTTGTACCGCACACTATCACCATCGGAGTGGTCCCCTGTCGCTCTGGCGGATTTGAAAAAGGACAGTGTGAAACAGGGAGGCTGTGGGAGCGGTAAGTTGAGTGGGAATAGGAAAGTAAGATATGTTCTGTTGGCAGCTTCAGTTCGGTTTGCACCGATCGTTGAGCTTAGGTGGGATTCCCTTGTGCTGTTGTGCATGGTTATGTGTTGGTGTTTGTATGTTGTTGCAGTGTGGTGAAGTATGTGCGGTTTGGTGTGCAGAGATGTGGTCGTCTGAGTTTCTGTAGGAGAAGAGTTTGCAGAAAAATTAGGTTTTAGTATTAGGGTAGCAGGGTGTTTTTGCTTACCTCTTTGCTTCAGTTTCTGTGGTTGGCATCTATGAACATCCTGTGTGCTTTGTTATTGTTTGGCATCCTAGTTGGCAGGTATGTTGCAGTGTGGTAATGGTCTTCTGTAGAAGTCTAGCGGTATGTGGACATGGGTTGTGGAGGCATGTCCCCCCCCCCCTCCTAGGGTTTGAGATGGTTAGGAAGGTTATGGGTCTCTCCCTTGACTTCTAGTGGGGGGTCCTTGCCTACTGCGGTATTCCTAAATAAACTTGGCGGTGTGTGCGCATGAGAGGTCCAAAATGTCCTCCCTAGGCCCACCAGTTGGGGATAGTTAGGCAATGGATTGTAGATCCCTCACTGGACTTACAGTTTCTGGCAGAATGTAGGATTCCTACTAGTTCCCTTCTGATTCTGAGGTGAAGAGCCAAGTTTTTTGTCGTTGTCTGAATTCCAGATGATCCCTTGTAATGCGCATGTTTTTTGGTACGAAATTCCATGTTTTAGGAGCCAGGTGTGAGAAAGATGCTCCTCCAAATTGTCGTTTATTGAATGGTTTTGGCTCTAGGTGAATGTCGTAGCTTGATCCAAGTGGTCTTGCGGAAAGGTAGATGGTTATTTTCTTCTTTAGGAACTCGGCCGTGGATTGCTCTGTGAGTTATGCACAATGTTTTGAACCTTATTCGCTGTTTAATCAGTAGCCAGTGTAGTATTTTCAGTATTTGAGCAGGATTCTGACCGCTGTGTTTTGGATACACTGAAGTTTCTCCCCAGGGCGGGGAGTAGAGCAATCGCTCTACCCTGGAAGCCCAGCGACTTAGCAACCTACCTTCATCTGTACAACACTGAGTACCATCCTCTAACTCCCTCTCCCCTACTGCACAGAACTCTCAAAGTTTGCTGTGTTTAGCCTTGTACTCAAAGCTAGCTGTGTTTAGTATTGTACTCAATTACATTATTAGGCATAGGCCTCTCTCCCGCTATACAGGTCTCTCAAATCTAGCTGTGTCTAGACGTGTACACAAAACTCAAATCTAGCTGTGTTTCTCCTGTGCTCATATCTAGCTGTGTTTTGTCTTGTACGCGATTGCATTGTTAGGCATAGGCCTCTCTCCCACTATACAGGACTTTCAAATCTAGCCGTTTAGCCTATACCCAAATCTAGCTGTGTTTAGTCTTGTACTCAATTGCATTGTTAGGCGTAGGCCTCTCTCCCACTATACATGCCTCAAATCTAGCCGCGTTTAGCCTTGTACTCAACTGCATTTTTCGGCGTAGACCCATCTCCCACTGTACAGGACTCTCAAAATTAGTGGTGTTTAGTTCTTGTACTCAAATATAGCTGTGTTTAGTCTTGAACTCGATTGCGTTGTTGGGCGTAGACCTCTCTCCTACTGTGCAGGACTCTCAGATCTAGCTGTGTTTAGTCTTGTACTCAACCTGTTGAAATCAACCCGATTCACACCTAGAAGGACCCACACTGTGATATTACTGTGATTGCTAGCCTGCGCAGCACTGTTAATGTGATTGCTGGCCTGCTCTGCACTGTGATGGCATTGTGACTGCCAGCCTGCTCTATGCTGGCATAGTATTGTAATTACTAGCCTGCACCACACACTAGTGAACTGGTTGAGGTCAACTAGATTCATACCTGGAAGGGTCCACACTATGATGGAATTGTGGCTACTAGCCTGCACCGGACAACAGTGATTCAGCTCAAACTCATTTCACATCTGCAAGGGTCCATATTGTGATCATGATAGTATTGTGATTGCTGGCCTGCTCCACACCTGGATGGTGCTGTGATTGCTAGCCAGTTCCACATTGTGATAGTATTACAATTGCTACCTTGCTCAACACTACCATAGCCTGTAATGACTGGCCTGCCGCGCACACTGGGGAATTTGTTGAGATGGACTTGACTCACATCTGGAGGGGTCCACACGGTGATTGTACTGCGATTGCTAGCCAGCACCACACTGTGATCAGCATAAGAAGGGTCCACACTGGATTAGTATTAAAGGGGCTCCTAGGGGACCCTCACGTTGTGGAAACAAGGCAAATCACCACACACAAACTGATACGCCAGACACGAGGTTGTATTCCCAAAAGCTAGGGTTTATTGCAAAGCAAATAGTCTCAGTTGGCCAACTCGGTCTCACGCCCCGCGACATGTGTCTCCAGACCTCGAGGGACACAAGAGAGTGAATAACGTACATCAGTTACATATATACAAAATGAACATCTTATAATCAGTCATGACATGTTTAACACCACCCATTGTATGGTTTCTTTGAACTGGGTTTGATGATTGACAATTTCGACGAATATGACACCTTCGAATATCTATTTTAGCAACAATATGCAACATTGCAAGTCTAGAGACATACTTCTTTGTTGAACAGAACACAGTGCTTCTGTTCTTGCGAGCAAGCTACATACGGGGGAAGAGTCACATTCCAGGCCTTGCTATCTCCTAGTTGCTATTCATGTCCTGGAGTCAGCCCGCTCTACAGGGCTAAAGAAAAGGGGGGCCGTAAGGAAAGCATAATTCAAGCCTTTAACTGTTCCTTTCTAGCATGTCTACCATATAAACAAGACTAGCTGGCATCTGTGAAATGATTAAATGCCGTGTTGCTCTCCTCCAAGGCTGCGTGCGGGAGGGGACTGGGCATTCCTCTCTGTGGCTGCCTACGTTATGTTTCAACGAATATTTCACAGCCTCACGACCTTGCTCTTTCATGTTGAACAACAATGTAATAGTGGAGCAGAAGAAGCTTTCGGCTAAGCAGTTTGAACAGAAAGCAATGAGCAAACGTTAGAGAACAAAATGGCGATTCTTGTCACATTAAAATGGCTGCACGTTGGTCAAACTTCTGTATTCCTGACATTTAGTAATTTAACTAGGTACTCTCCCTTAATTTTTGTTAACGGGGGGTCATAGTCTCGGCACGGGAGAACAAGGCACAGGGCACTTATACAAAAGTGAGACTATTGACTACCCCACTCATAGTCCAGGCAGGCTGGGCTGGGTGATATATTATCAAACTTATTTGTGATGCAAGTCTCATATTATTAGAACAACGTACACAACCATCTCGCTTATACACCTTCACAAAATCCAAACACTAAAAATAATTAGTCATAAATGAGTCCATATCAATTTATTAAGACACATTTAGAAAAGTTAAAAAAGAGAGAAAGCAGAAACATACAGATATATGTCATCAATCAAAACTGCATAATTGACTAAATCTAATCCTAAAAACATGATAGGGGTTAGTAAATTTGATGAAAACTAGCTGATGTTGATAAAGCAGTGTTCTAGATGTAAGACTTTAGAAATTGATAAGTCTTGTCAAGTGTCGACATGTTTCGGCCTTGCTGGAGATTGAGGCACTATCTCTAGTGTCTCTACACCTGTGATTTTTCGGCCTTCTTCAGGACAGAATTTCTTTTATTCAAAATGGAAACCTCTTTCATATACCCCGGTCAATTTTGCATAATCTAAAAATGAACATACAACAGATTTTGTGAGCGACAATGGTTTAAATACCAATACAACATATATAAAATTGTCTGGCATAACAGATTGCTTGTACCAATGTTAGCAAGGTTTTGTACACTATATCTCTCCTATGGGTCAGAAATGTACACACAAGGTAGAGAGAAACGCACATTAAAAAGACATCACAGCAAGCACTGTGGTCCCCTGTTGTGGACAACAGTCACAAAATATATCACCAAGCCACAACTTACATCCTGGATGGACGTGAGAAGAACAGCTGCAAATGGCCGTAGTGGGTGATGGTATCTAATTTCTTTGTCACCTATTCATTTGTTCACCCGACCCGACCCAGCAATTAATTGGGACCTGCATTTGAATGAAAACAAATTTCGTATCATTTATCGCATCCGCATGTCTGTTATTTCAGACAATGCGTGCATTCTGGATGTATTTACTACATACTGGTTTTGTTTCTTATTGTTACCAATATTTTCGTAATTTGACTCATGTATATATCACAAATTGGCTACAAATAGACAAAATAGAGAGGTTGAAAGAATAGTATGCCTCACTTCAGTCATCTAAGTTAACTTAACTCACCTCAATCTGGGTGAGTTACTAATTCTTCATGCAGTAGGTTCTACTACCTAGTGTGCCGCTCAGGCGTTTCTTGCCCGTCTAACTATCCAGTGTCACAAGCCTGCAAAAAGGGCTTCAAAACAACTCAAGTCGTTTGTCTGCAAAGTGAAACATTTTCATTTTTAGCGTGGAGACTACATTGTTGCTCCATTTCCCACCTTATAAAAGTTCTACCGCATTTTATTATAAGTGTGTGAGCAAAAGGCTAACATCCTCTTTGAAAAGCCCTTACCTTGAGTAACTTGATGCGTGCAGCGGAACAAACATCCTCCTGTCGGTGGTGTTCTCGCATCTCACAGCCGAATGCGCAGTTTCTATCTTGTTCAGCTGAGATCAGGTGATCGATCACATGATCACCTGATGCTCGAGCTCAGAGTATGCCTTAAAGGGACCGCTCGCTCCGGCAAAATGCAGCCGTGAGCAAACGTCAAGTAATGCCCAAAATGGGCCAGTGAAAAAGCGCGCTAGTGATCGCTTATGCCTGAAGAGGCATCTGAGGAGAGGATACATATTTATTTATACTAAATTAATGTTGGTCAGTGGCCAAGTTCTGGCGAATGGATGCGCGACCAAAATAATAATAAAAATCAAAATCAGGATGTATATTGCGGAATGTATCTGCTATCTGGTGGGCTCTTATGTCAAAGAAATCAATGAATTCCATTCTACCGCACTGTTTAACCCTTTGGTGGCAGTGTTAAGGGAATAAATCCAACGCTGTTCACTTAAACTCAAGAGTTTTTCTCTGTTACCCCCTCTTTCTGTTGCAGGAATAATTTGTAATACAAACCAGAATAAATCTGTGTATTTATGTCTGCTGTTCATAATGTGCAACTAGGGGTTTGTTAGCAACTTTGTTTTTTAAACAGGATTTGTGTTCACTTATGCGTTGTTTAACGCATCTTTTTGTTTTCCCTATGTAAATCAGGTTACAGGGGCATTTTATACCATAAATTACCCAAGATGAATTGCAGTTTGAAAAACTGCAGAAAACCCAGTCTTTTCCATAAAGGTCAATTGATTTTATATTACCTGTAAGGGGACATGCAATGTATCTGCCACATTTAAAATGCCCAATGACTGGTGGTAGATGCCACAGACTCGTTTGGTTGGGTATCGTCTCTTTTTTCGGATAAGTATGTACAACTAGATCTCTGACATTTTTTTGTCTCTTAAAGGCAAAACGTGGGACAATCGGTTCGAAATCTGGAGTTTGTAAAATGTGCCAGTTCTTTTTTATGCTTTTCCTGAGTTTGTTACTGATGGGGCTGAATGTTGTCACACATGTGAGTTTGTCTTCCTTCACTTTGGGTTCTGGATGCAAACATCTGTCTCTATTTGAGTGCCTTGCACGCTTAAAGGCAGAATGCACTATTTTGTTCGGGTAACCTCTAGCTTTAAGTCTAGTCTTGAGGTCCTTTCCTTCTTTTACGTAATCGGCGATATCTGAGCAATTTCTTCTAATGCGAAGGAACTGTCCTATTGGAAGGTTTTCTCGCAGGGCCAAGGGATAGAAACTATTGAATTGAAGGAGGGTATTCCTATCAGTAGGTTTGCGAAACAAGCTTGTGGATAGTCTACCGCTATTGGATTTTCGAATAAGTAAATCGAGGAAAGGGATTTCAAAAAGATCCCATGACATGGTGAATTTAATGAACTCACTCTGGTTATTTAGCCATCTTAGAAAGTCCTGGAGAGCCGGGACATCTCCTTTCCACACTATCAATACATCATCTATATACCGATACCATTGTCCTATTTGTTCTTTAAATGGATTATTGGTATGGTATATAGATGTGCCTTCCTAGTAATCCATGAAAAGGTTGGCCAAATCAGGGGCAAATGTTGCACCCATGCTTGTCCCATGGATTTGGCGAAAAAACACACTGTCACACAGGAAGAAATTTTCAGTGAGTGCTAGACGAATGCACTCCAGAATAAACGCTGTGGGAACTTGCTCCAACGTTGATATCCGTTTATTCAAAAAACTTTCCATAATCCTTAAGCACTCGTCTTGAGGTATACTTGTGTATAAAGCTGTGACATCTAAAGCCACCAGAATCGAGTTTTCTTGACTAGGGAGTTCATTGATGATATTGATCATACTAGTGGTATCGGTCACAAAAGACTTCATGGTTTTAACGAAAGGCCTGAGAAACCAATCTAAATAGATCGAGAGTTGCTCCAGAACTGATTTTATGGCAGACACTATAGGTCTGCCAGGTGGAGAAATGGGATTTTTATGAATTTTAGGTAATAAGTAACACGCAGGATTGTGGGATTACTTTTAACCAAAAAACAGTGCTCTTCTACCTCAATCCACCCTTCGGCCAAGGCATGGTCCATCAAACTTTTTATCTCTTCTTTAAGCCGAGGTGCGGGGTCTCTATCTAACATTCTATAAAAATCCCGATTCTGGAGATGGAGGTCAATTTCCCTGCTATAGAGTGTTCTATCCCATAGGACAATTCCACCCCCTTTGTCAGCTGGTTTTATATGAAAAGACTGATTTTGCTGTAGGGATATTAAGACCTTTCTTTCTTCTCGACTCATGTTGTCTTTGTAATGGTTTTCAGATGATATAAGTTTTTTACTTTCGTTTGTGATCTTATTTTCGAAAGCTACTATAGCTGTGGATACCATGTTATTTAAGGGAGTAAAGGTCGAAGATGGTTTTAGACCTGTAATACTTTTTCCTTTGTTAGATATTGGAGAATCCCTAAAGAAGTATTCAAGGCGAATCACCCGAAAAAACTTTTGCAACTCACTTCCTGACATTTAGTACATGAGACGGTTGGTCTTCGGCCAACATAATACATTGCCATTGCTCGTGAGAGGTATTCATTTTTCTGGACTGACAAACCCTCCTTTTGGCCGTATGCCAAACGCCTCATCCATACATTGCATCCTCCTCTGATGATGTGTCTAAAGTATCTAAATTTCAATTTGAACCTGAATCTTGCATGCTACCATATGCGTCTTCATTGCCACCAATATTTATGGCCATAAATTCTTTTATTGTTTTCATTTCATGGGTATCCTTATTATCTTGGCCATGGGTTTTTTTTTGGGTTACCATATGCATACACTCTTCACTTATTTCAGTGCAAACTAGGGGCAGACAGTGTATGCAACAGCAGCAAGTCAAAAATATTCCAAACACTAATAGTATTGCAATTAGTTTCCATCCCCTTGCGCGTAATATCTCCCAGAACCAAGACCCTGCCTCCCAGTTCCCATCCATGGTATGGAGTTCAGAGCTGAGGACGTATAACTTCCTTATTGCTTCAAAAGTCGTAGGGGAGGAGTCATTTACAAATAAACAGCACGCTGATCCCACAATTTTGCAAATTTCCCCACGATCAACCAGGATTACATCAAGAGCCATTCTATTTTGCAGTGTCATTAACCTAATTCCTTTTTCTTCCAACGTCATGTTATATAGTATATCTGTTGTTATGTTTATTGTACTTTCTAATACTCTGGATAGTTGCCTTATGTTATAGGAGTTTATTGCTTGCGCCAAAAAGGGTACGAATGATTTTGCCAAGTCTTCTGTAATCAAAGCGTCTTCTGTACTTCTTCGCAGCCTAGATCTGGATAACCTGGCTACATCTGTTGTTTCTAAGAGGAACACTCCCGGGAACAGTAGACCCAAATAACATGTGCCTCCCCAGTTTCTGGGTAACCAGAGATATGCTTTTTCTCTGCATATAAAATAAACAGGATCACCTACATACACTGGTTCTACTTCTCTCTTGAGAACCGCTGTATTCATGCATCTAGTAAATGTTCCTACTGAATAGGAGCCTTTCTTTTTTAGGCAAAAAGGGACAGTTTGTGGGCTGTAATTCACTATATAGGAAGGGGGCATTGCATCTTTATTTCCTTCTGCTCTCACACAAAACAGGATTACTGATGTTTTAGATGGTACAGACAGTCTATCTTGTCGTGCAGGCTTAGGCGAAGGTTTTTGGATTATAATTCGTGCTTTATGAAATATAGAACAACCTACGGGTCTCAATCATTTCCTCAAATTCATTCATGTTTGTTTTATCTAATTGACCCGTATCACCCTTATTCCATTTCCCATAAAATAATGCACTTAGAGATGCACTGCATGCAGAACTTAATGGCAATGGCTGCACGTACCAACCTATTCCCTTTCCAGCATGCTGTGGTACATGGCCACATACACAGCAGTTATCTTTCTTCTAAATTGCATGTGTCATTTTCATTATAAGCAGTAATGTATTATTCCCATATCCTTCTCTGTGCCTCTCTTCCATTGGGGACAAGGTGTAAGTAATTACATGAACCGGGCTTCCAGTAGTGGAGATATTAATTACTGGCAAGAACATTTTTAATGGGTGTGTTGCTTCCACGTACCATAGTATCAATGCTGTCATTGGTGCTAACATACTCATGACACACGTAGCTATTGTTAAGTTCAGCATACAATTTTTTCTCTAACTTTTCAGTCTTTATACCTAATTTGTTATCCGCAGCGGTGCAGGAGGAGGCTAAAGTTGGTTCCGGCATTCTCTCTCTCACAGTTTATTTTATTTTAATTTTATTTTTTACATTTGTATAGCGCGCAGGCAGCCCAAGGGCATTGTGGCGCTGTTACTTGCAGACAACTTATTTACATTATGCATAAGTTACAGATTGGGTACATAGGCGTAACATATAATATGCATAGAGGCGTACACAGGTCAGGTATACATATGGCAGGTGTGCATGAGAGACGGTAGAGAATCAAGCAAACAGGGTGGTTTTCAAGGTTTTGCGGAAGGTGGTCAGAGAAGGTTCAGCTCGCAGGGCAGTGGGGAGGGCATTCCAGTGTAGGGCCGCAAGGTAGGGGAAGCTGGCACCTCCTGATCTTTCTTTTTTTACCCTGGGTACAGTGAGTAGGTTGGTGTAGGGGGTCCTGGTTGGTCTTGAGGACATGGCCGGGTGGATCCTTTGTGCCAGGTAGGCTGGTGCTTCTTCCGCAGTGGTTGTCGTGAATGTCTCTCCTTGTGGCATACGTCCGAATGTCAATAAGTTCAATGAATGTCAACAGTTTATTCTGCCAGATCTTAGCAGCCTGGATTGCTTATCGTTAGGCAAGATCATTATGCATTTGCACATTACTCAAAAGAACTTCACAGCAGTTATCAATTGCCTTTGTACCATGCGCGCCCCGCTTGTCCGCTCGGGTTCAGGACACATGGATTTTATGACCGCACCGAGGAGCCACGAGTCTTGAGTTGCCCGCTTTGCACAACTCTCACGCTTCTCTCCTCTAGACCTCCAGTTCCTTCGCCATCCGTGATGGGAACCAGAGGCAATGATGAAACAGAGCAATCAAATGCAGATTCGATCACTCCTTTTTTCGAAGTCGTAGATTGTACCGTTTAGCTCCTGGTACAGTGTGGTCAGTGAATAGTGCCGGTGCGCTCCCAGACTCAAACTCGGAGTCCTGTGGCGCAATGACAGGTGGCTGTGGGCGACGCAGCGGTGATGCAGATTTTGTTTCAGGATGTGGCACAATGACAGATGCTGGTGGGCGCCAAAGTGGTAAACCTTTCGTGTCGGTCAGCAGTGATGCAGATTCTGCTGGCCAACGTTGGGGCACTCTTTGCCCTTCCTCCTTTATGGCAATCTTTCCAGGCTTTGTTTCAATCTTCACTTCAGGATTAGACAGATCCTGTGGCAAGGGACTGGCAACAGTTTCTTTTGTTTCTGGGCTGCTGTTTCTCTCTGGTCGTCTCGATCAGGCAAGTCTTTCAACGGCGATGGGATCATTTTGGCGTGTGTGGCATGAATCCACACCTTTCTCCCATCCACATGGATCGCCATTTGCGTTGCCAGGAGTATTTCATAGGGGCCACGCCATCTGGGTGCCTACGATGATTTCCGTTCAAAATTTGTAAGTAACACCTGTTAGGCAGAAACCTGTGCAGTTCCCTTGGGGAACACTGCAAAAGATTTAAGACTACAGGTAGAGCAGTAAACCCCTTTGGTAGCAGTCTGTACCACCCAGATTTACCTGGTAGCTGTGGCTGAGCAGTCAGACTTCTCTCAAGAAGAGTTAGGCAGTATGTAAAGTATACACAATATGTACCAAAACACAATAGCACAAGCAAACACTGACCAGAGCTTGGTTTCAAAAGTATATAGTTATTTATTTAAAATACACATAAGTTAAAAACACTCTAGCAAAAATATAGTAAAAGTACTTCAACACAGTTATAATGAAAGTAGATTCAATCCTTTCTCCTATCTAGACAACTCTAGGTAAAACACCACTTAATTAAAACAGAGGTGAGTGCTTAACGTTAGATGACACTCTAGTAGTTTCCAAGAAAGGGAGAGAAAAAGCAGAAATAGGTTAAACACACCACTCTAAGGTCCAGAACACTTGCAATAGGCTTACAGAAGAATAAAGTCACAGGTGAGCAAAAGTCACTAGGCAGGGCCCACTCTTAGAGTAGCCGGAGCGAAAATGTGCCCAAGATCACACTGTTAGTTAGAGATTCAAAGTCTTGCAAAGAGTCAAAAAGAGGTTAGAGTGGCTCAGAAAGTTTAGCCAAAGTGTCCCAGGCACTCCCAGGTTCGAAAGCCGGGGACTAAATCTACCCCGTACAGTCGGTAGCAAGGGAAGCCAGGCAGAACACAGTACCTTAAGCGGAAAGGATCCTCCAGCGGTGGCAGTTGTTCCAGGCAGTGGCAGCAGGGCTCGACGTCGGTCAGGGGAGAAGAAGTTCTCGCTGAAGAGCAGAAGAAGAGGGTCGTTGCACTGCCCGGGAAGAAACCAGCCGCGGAGTCCTCCGGTTAAAGGGTTGGTGCCGACTTTCGCGGTATGGGGGTAAAGTGGGGTATTCCGGTTGCCGGGGTGCTTGGCACAGGCAAGGCGGCCACGAGATACCTCAAAGAACGGAAAGAAGGCGAAAACTGGTTGTCCCCACCAGTCAAGGGAAGGAGCCACTCCGTTAAGAGTTCTCCTCGGTCGTCGGGAAAAAAAAAGTGGTGAGACGGTTCAGCAGGGCTCCACCGGGTGGTGTCGTCGAAGCAGGTCGGCTCAGCTCTTCCCTCGTCGGATTCTTGGTCCTGTGGCGACTTCTGAAGTCCCAGTCCCCAAAGCCCTGCTTTTATGCAGCAAACCCCCATTCACCCAGCCTAGCTGTCACTCAACCATGCTAAGTGGTGAGCCGGGCGGCTCACCACTTGGGCCAATCAGGACGGAGTGCGACTTGAGTTACCAAGGTAACTCAGTCCAGGGTGCCTAAATCCCCCTCCACCCCTCCTAAGTACCCCAGACAGAGTGGCACCACTTTGGAGGGCTTCTGTGGAGAAGCCCGCCAAAAGTGGAACAAAGGGCTCCACTTTGGGTCAGAGTTACAGAGGCGAACACCAACGCCATTTTAGAATCAAGTTTTGGCAAAAAGTCCCAACCGGAGTTATAAAAATAAATATATAAACCGGTGGTATGTTTAAGGCTACCGTAAATAAATAATTAAATGTGTTAGCCTAAAACAATGGGAAATCCCATAGGGAAATATTCGCGGTCGAATATAAAAAGTAGTTTCCACTGCCACCAGCCAAAACTCGATCAGGGGGGACGGAGACGTGCCCCCTCGACTAACAGACCCTGGGGCAATCGAATTGCCCCAGCCAGTACGTCCACAATATGATGGTTTGTACTGGTTCTGTTCAGGATTCAAGACTAGCAAAGTCTTTGGTGACTTTACATGCCCTGAGAGACAGTAGTCAGTCCCAGGGTATGGAGTCTATGTTGGGGAGTCCCTAGGACACCCCTGGGTCACGGCACAGAGGGTGCTGTGTGACCCACATCACAAAAATACATGAGGCCCTATGGAGTAAAAGACCCCATAGCCCATTCAACACAAGGTTTAACCAAGAAAACACACTTCAACATGTCCAAGAGTGAGGGTAAAAGAGTCTCACTCTTGGCAGGAGAAAAAAATTAAACCCCAGAAATCCAGCAAAGCTGCTGGGGGACTCACTAGGTAGGGAAATTCAGCCTAAACAGAGAATTCTCCCTAACACTCGCCCCCCCCAGACTAAGGGACAGGAGGATTTAATCCACTCCTGGATGAACCTCATACCTCTAGTCGATGATATACATCCTAGAGAGTCCATCAGCATTTTGATGGTGACACCCTGACCTGTGCTCAATGGTGAAATCAAACCCTTGCAGGCAGATTGACCATCTCAATAGTTTTGGATTTTCCCCTTTCATTTGCATTAACCATCTCAAGGGTTGGTGGTCAGTCTGAATAACAAAAGTAGAACCATACAAGTATGGCCTAAACTTCTTCAGTGCCCACACAATAGCAAAGCATTCTCTTTCGATAGTTGCCCACCTTGTCTCAGGATCCTTCAGTTTCCTACTGATGAAGCAAATGGGGTGCTCCCTACCCTTCTCATCCAGTTGGCTTAGAACTGCACCTATACCTACATTGGAAGCATCAGTTTGTACAATGAAAGGTTGGTGGTAGTCAGGAGCTCTCAATACTGGAGCCTGGCAAAGAGCTCTCTTCAGTTTTTCAAAGGCCTGATTGCACTCCTCATTCCATTTCACCTTTTTAGGGAATTTGGGAGAGGAGATTACATTCAGTGGAGAAGCTATGGTCCCATAGTTCTCAATGAAATTCCTGTAATACCCAGTGAGGCCTAGAAAAGCTCTCACTTGGGTTTGAGTAGTTGGTGTTGTCCAATTTTGCACAGCTTCAATCTTGCTGGGCAAAGGCCTTATTTCTCCACCTCCTACCTCATGTCCAAGGTAGACCACTTTACTTTGACCAATCTGGCACTTACTGGCTTTGATTGTCAAATGGGCCTGTTTCAGAGCCTGCAACACATGGCCTAGGTGGTTCACATGTTCTTCCCAGGAGTGGCTGAAGACTGCAATGTCATCCAAGTATGCCATGCAGAAATCTTCCATCCCAGCCAGAACTTGGTTCACCATCCTTTGGAATGTGGCAGGTGCGTTTTTCAGTCCAAAAGGCATGACCTTAAACTGGTACAAGCCAACTGGGGTTGAAAATGCAGTTTTCTCCTTGGCATGGTCTGTCAGGGCTATTTGCCAATAGCCTGACGTCAGGTCAAATGTGCTGAGGTACTTGGCTGCACCAAGTTTATCCACCAACTCATCTGTCCTGGGCAAAGGGTGGGCATCAGTCTTGGTGACTGCATTTAGAGCTCTATAGTCCACACAGAATCTCAAGTCTTTGGATCCTGCCTTTGGTACTAACACAACTGGGCTAGACCATGGACTAGTAGAGGGTTCTATTACCCCGAGATCAAGCATCTTCTTGACCTCTCCTTTGATGTGGGCTCTGATATGTTCTGACATTCTGTATCCTCTGCTTTTGACTGGCAGACAGTCACCAGTGAGTATCTCATGCTGGCCCCAAGGGGTCAAGCCTGGTGACAGTGAGAACAGGGAGGCAAACTGATTTAACATAGATTTGCACTCCTCTTGTTGCTCAGGTGTCAGGTCTGAAGAGAGATTGACTCCTTCAACTTTTTCATCTAAAGGTACACCTCTGAGGAGATCAGGGAGAGATTCACTCTCTTCCTCCTCTGCAGCTGAAGCTAGGAGCAAGGCTCCTACATCAGGTCTGGAGATGTAGGCTTTTAGTCGGTTGGTGTGGAAGACTCTAGGAGCTTCCCTGGGTCTGCCCAGATCCACCAGATAGTTGACCTCTCCAAGTTTTCCCACAACCTTGAAGGGTCCCATCCATTTGTCTTGCAAGGCCCTCTGCCTTGTTGGGAGCATAACTAGAACAAGCTGGTCTTGAGTAAACTCAACCATGTTAGCCTTCTGGTCGTGCCAATGTTTGACCAGGGCTTGACCAGCTTTCAAGTTGTCACTTGCTTCTGCCATCATGTGTGACATTCTCCTCCGGAGACCTATCACATAGTCAGTCACTCTGACTGGCTTGAGGGGAGGAGCACCTTCCAACCCCTCCTTAATCAGGGCCAATGGACCTCTGACTGGATGGCCATAGAGAAGCTCAAAGGGAGAATAACCTACTCCCTCCTGAGGGACTTCTCTATAAGCAAAGAGAAGGCATGGCAGTAGAAGGTCCCACTTTTTCTTAAGGGGTTCTTCTAAAGCACCTATCATGCTCTTCATGGTTCTGTTAAACCTTTCAACCAACCCGTTTGTCTGAGGGTGGTAGGCGGTTGAGAACTTGTAGGTAACTCCACAGGTTTTCCACATGGCCTTCATGTAGTGGGACATAAAGTTTGACCCCCTGTCAGAGATTACCTCCTTAGGAAACCCAACCCTGGTAAAAATACCAAGGAGGGCCTTAGCCACAGCCGGAGCTGTAACAGTCCTCATAGGAATGGCCTCCGGGTACCTAGTAGCATGGTCTACTACAACAAGGATAAACCTGTTGCCTGAGGAGGTTGGAGGATCAAGGGGACCAACAATGTCAATCCCTACCCTCTCAAATGGGACTCCCACAACTGGGAGAGGCACTAAAGGTGCCACATTCTTGGAACCGACCTTACCAGAAGTCTGGCAGGTATGGCAGCTCTTACAATATCTATCTACTTCGGCCCCCATCTTTGGCCAATAAAAGTAGAGTGAGAGCCTTTCCTTGGTCTTCTTGAAACTCAAGTGGCCAGCCAAAGGTATCTCATGGGCTAGTTGTAAGAACTGTTGTCTGTTTTCCTGTGGGACTACAAGGCGTTTGTAGTCTCCAGGTTCAGACTCAGTGGGTTCACTGTAGAAGAGGCCATCTTCCCAGTGCAACCTATACTTCCCAGGCTCTTGCCCATCAGCTTGAGAAGCGGCTTGGTGGCGGAGACCCTCCAGAGTTGGACATTCTCTTTGCCCCTTACGAAAAGCTGCCCTGCTAGGCCCACCTTCTGCCAGTAAAGACTGCAGCTCAGGATGGTCCTCAGGGTCCAAATCTCCAATAAGGTTGGGGCCTCCTTCTAGCTCTTCCTCAGAGTCTAGCTCAACCACACAGGGTTGTACCTCCCTCTCAGCCTCAGCTGGAGGTGGAGTTACAGGTGTAACTTTGGACAACCTAGGGGAAGTCCTTGTTGGAAGCACTGGAGTGCTTGCTGCTGGCTGTTTCCTAGGAGTCTTGGGTTGCCCCTTTGCTCCTGATCTGGTAGTTACTGCAGTAAGTTGCTCCAGTGGTAGAGGAGTGATTTCTGTCATCATCTCCTGAGATAACCCTCTCAGGGTTTTCTCCCTTGCAGGTTTTGTGAGTTCCTGAAACCTTTTGCTAGGAGGTCTGGGGGTATGAGATACAACTCCAAGAGCTTTGAGGTCATTACCCAACAGAACCCTACCTGGCACTTCACATTGTACACTGACAGGTATTTTTACAGCCATATCATTACATTGGATGAGAACTGGTAACTGGGGACACATCTGCACAGGCCCACCAGCTAACTTGGTGAGGCATTTGGGTGCCTTAGCAACATCCTCTGCCTTGAAAAATGATTCATCCACCACAGTTATGCTGGCTCCAGTGTCCCTAATGGCAGGAGTCTCCTGACCATTCACCTGGACACTGTCCTTATAATACTCTTTAGTATTATCTGGGATAGAGTTATAGACATCTAAATTCTGTTGCTCCCACAACCCCAGAGAGACTAAAGAAACACTAGCTGAGACTCCAGTGGGTTCATCAGCGAGTAATAGAAAGTTTCCACTTGCCATGGGTACTTCCTCTTCGGGAGCGAAGGCTAAGGAGGCAAGCTGGACCCCTGAAGGTTTACCCTTACATCTGGGATCTCCTTTCACATGGTCAGTAGCCTTACAAACAAAGCATGAGCCAAAGGCTCGCTGGAATGGAGGCTTGTTCTGACCCCCTTCTGGTCTGGGACCAGAAGGTACACTAGCCTGATTTGGTTTCCCTTGTGGCTTACCCTTATAGTTTTGTTTGGGGCCCTCTTTGGAATTTGTAGTATTAGAATTCTCTTTGGAGTCCTTCTTAGACTGTTTTTCCCCATCCTTCTTCTGAGTTACCCCAGACTCCTTGTGAGTGGCCCTGTTGGCAACCCACAAGTCAGCAGCCTTAGCTAGCTTCCGGGAATCTAATTCCCTGGAATCAGCCAAGTGTTGTCTGAGCTCAGGAGAGCAGGCATCATAAATAGTCTCCAACATAAACAAATTCTTCATACCTTCATAAGTGTTCACCTTGTAACCCTTAATCCATCCCTCTAAGTTTTTCAAACATTCATTCACCCAGGTAGCCCAAGGGGTACCATCATGCTTTTTGAGGCTCCTAAACCTCTTAAGATACTGGGAAGGGGTCTTCCCAAACCTAGCTATCAAAGCTAGTTTCACACATTCATAGTCCTTCCTATCCTCCTCCCCCATCTCCATTACCACATCAGTTGCAACAGGGGGAAGCCTAGAGAACAACCAGGTGAGTAAGTCATTTCCTGTGATGTTCTGGAGCCCATGATTATATTCAAACAGAGACAACCAATCCAACACATCCAACTTAGGCTCATACATACCAACCAATTCTTTAGGCATCCGGGGTCTTTTAGGACTGGAACTTCTAGAGGAGCCAGAGAGAGAAACATTCTCAACAGATAATTTCTTCATTTCTAAGTCATACTTGAGCTCCATTTCCCTTAGCCTTAGTTCTTTGTCAGTTTGAGCATTAAGTTTCTTATACTCCAATTCTAGCTTCATTTTCTCCAGTTCAAAGTACTGAGGACTAAATGTGGGACCTGGTAAAGGTCCAGTAGGCACAGCAGGTAGAGCAGGCAGAGGCCTAGGGGGGACAGTTACAACAGCCTCACCCTCCTCTTCTGACTCTTCCTCAGAATCATCAACATTTTGCTCCATGTTAATTTCAACACTGTCATCTACAGTTGCTGGAGTGGTAGGTTCCTCTGAACCATCACCCAGACTTTGGTTAGCTAACAATCTTTCAATCAGCTCCATTTTCTTGCCCTTAGTCAGGAGATCCTTATGTTTACAGAGCACTCTTAAACAATCAGCAGTTTTGGCTGCAAGGGACTCTTGACTATAGCTTTCTATAACTGACATGTTAGAGGTTTTACTTTTTCAGTGCTAAGCTTTGTGGTTAGTTGCACTAAGGTATCTAAAGCACAATAAAATGTATACTCAATACAAATCCCACCGCTGTACACCAGTGTTAGGCAGAAACCTGTGCAGTTCCCTTGGGGAACACTGCAAAAGATTTAAGACTACAGGTAGAGCAGTAAACCCCTTTGGTAGCAGTCTGTACCACCCAGATTTACCTGGTAGCTGTGGCTGAGCAGTCAGACTTCTCTCAAGAAGAGTTAGGCAGTATGTAAAGTATACACAATATGTACCAAAACACAATAGCACAAGCAAACACTGACCAGAGCTTGGTTTCAAAAGTATATAGTTATTTATTTAAAATACACATAAGTTAAAAACACTCTAGCAAAAATATAGTAAAAGTACTTCAACACAGTTATAATGAAAGTAGATTCAATCCTTTCTCCTATCTAGACAACTCTAGGTAAAACACCACTTAATTAAAACAGAGGTGAGTGCTTAACGTTAGATGACACTCTAGTAGTTTCCAAGAAAGGGAGAGAAAAAGCAGAAATAGGTTAAACACACCACTCTAAGGTCCAGAACACTTGCAATAGGCTTACAGAAGAATAAAGTCACAGGTGAGCAAAAGTCACTAGGCAGGGCCCACTCTTAGAGTAGCCGGAGCGAAAATGTGCCCAAGATCACACTGTTAGTTAGAGATTCAAAGTCTTGCAAAGAGTCAAAAAGAGGTTAGAGTGGCTCAGAAAGTTTAGCCAAAGTGTCCCAGGCACTCCCAGGTTCGAAAGCCGGGGACTAAATCTACCCCGTACAGTCGGTAGCAAGGGAAGCCAGGCAGAACACAGTACCTTAAGCGGAAAGGATCCTCCAGCGGTGGCAGTTGTTCCAGGCAGTGGCAGCAGGGCTCGACGTCGGTCAGGGGAGAAGAAGTTCTCGCTGAAGAGCAGAAGAAGAGGGTCGTTGCACTGCCCGGGAAGAAACCAGCCGCGGAGTCCTCCGGTTAAAGGGTTGGTGCCGACTTTCGCGGTATGGGGGTAAAGTGGGGTATTCCGGTTGCCGGGGTGCTTGGCACAGGCAAGGCGGCCACGAGATACCTCAAAGAACGGAAAGAAGGCGAAAACTGGTTGTCCCCACCAGTCAAGGGAAGGAGCCACTCCGTTAAGAGTTCTCCTCGGTCGTCGGGAAAAAAAAAGTGGTGAGACGGTTCAGCAGGGCTCCACCGGGTGGTGTCGTCGAAGCAGGTCGGCTCAGCTCTTCCCTCGTCGGATTCTTGGTCCTGTGGCGACTTCTGAAGTCCCAGTCCCCAAAGCCCTGCTTTTATGCAGCAAACCCCCATTCACCCAGCCTAGCTGTCACTCAACCATGCTAAGTGGTGAGCCGGGCGGCTCACCACTTGGGCCAATCAGGACGGAGTGCGACTTGAGTTACCAAGGTAACTCAGTCCAGGGTGCCTAAATCCCCCTCCACCCCTCCTAAGTACCCCAGACAGAGTGGCACCACTTTGGAGGGCTTCTGTGGAGAAGCCCGCCAAAAGTGGAACAAAGGGCTCCACTTTGGGTCAGAGTTACAGAGGCGAACACCAACGCCATTTTAGAATCAAGTTTTGGCAAAAAGTCCCAACCGGAGTTATAAAAATAAATATATAAACCGGTGGTATGTTTAAGGCTACCGTAAATAAATAATTAAATGTGTTAGCCTAAAACAATGGGAAATCCCATAGGGAAATATTCGCGGTCGAATATAAAAAGTAGTTTCCACTGCCACCAGCCAAAACTCGATCAGGGGGGACGGAGACGTGCCCCCTCGACTAACAGACCCTGGGGCAATCGAATTGCCCCAGCCAGTACGTCCACAATATGATGGTTTGTACTGGTTCTGTTCAGGATTCAAGACTAGCAAAGTCTTTGGTGACTTTACATGCCCTGAGAGACAGTAGTCAGTCCCAGGGTATGGAGTCTATGTTGGGGAGTCCCTAGGACACCCCTGGGTCACGGCACAGAGGGTGCTGTGTGACCCACATCACAAAAATACATGAGGCCCTATGGAGTAAAAGACCCCATAGCCCATTCAACACAAGGTTTAACCAAGAAAACACACTTCAACATGTCCAAGAGTGAGGGTAAAAGAGTCTCACTCTTGGCAGGAGAAAAAAATTAAACCCCAGAAATCCAGCAAAGCTGCTGGGGGACTCACTAGGTAGGGAAATTCAGCCTAAACAGAGAATTCTCCCTAACAACACCCAGTCTCCTAGCTCCAGCGTGTGCCCCGAACCAGTGTACCTCACGGGTAAAGCCTCCTGCACCTGCTGATGAATCAAACGCAATTTTGGTATTAAAAGTCCACAATAAGTACTAAGCATAGGATGCTCAACTTCACAAAGTCGCTTCGGCTGTGGGGCACACCAAACATTTGACGGCCTCCCCATGACTATTTCATACGGGGAGAGCCCAGTTCTTGCTTGTACAGATGTGCGCATACATAATAGCACTAATGGTAGTGCTTCCACCGAACTCAACTTGCTTCCTGCACATATCTTACTAATCTTAGAATTCAAGATTCCGTTGTGGCGTTCAATAAGACCGGCCGACATCAGATGTCTCGAACAATGGAATCGCATATTGATCTGGAGACCTGCGCAAATCTGTAAGATCACCGTGCCCACAAAATGTGGACCGTTATCTGACCATATGACACGGGGCAAGCCAAACCGGGAAAAGTATTCTTTCAACATTACTTTTGCAGTGCAGTCTTTCAATGGATATGCCTCCACCCATTTGCTAAATGCACATATCACCACTAGGACCTATTTCAAGTTTTGGCATCTCTCCATCTCTATGAAATCAAAATGGATTACCTCAAAAGGCATAGAGGGAGGGCCAAAACTTCCTGTTGGAGTCACTGTTCCCTTCCCTACATTGTGTTGTAAACACGTGATGCAGTTCTGAACCAACCTTTCTGCATTCTTCTTTATATTCACATTCTCCCATACTGTGGCTAGGTGCTGGATTATTTTTTGGCACAAATATGAGTAGGGCTGTGGGCCATCGTGACCATTGCAATTACATAGGAATTTGGCAACATCCAGTTTTTAGTTCTTTTGTCCACGCAGCAACCCTCCAAATCTAATTCAGCAGAGCCCTCAGCCCATCCTTGTATCTCATCAGTAGTAGCTTCGGCCTGCATTTCTTTGACAGTGGCAATCCCATCTTCTATCATGCAGGGCACTTCCTCAGACTGTAATGTCATCATTTTGGTATTCAAGTCAATGGCAGTTTGTTTCGCAATCCTGTCTGCAAATGAGTTTCCCTCTCCCACGTTACATGTTACTTTCTTATGCACCTCGCATTTCACTATTGCTAGGTGCTTTGGAAACGTAAGTGCAGACAGCAATCGTACAATCAAAAGGCCTTGCTGAATTCTGGCCCCATGCGATGTCAAGAAACCCCTCTCAGCCCAAAGTCGGCCAAAGTTATGAACTACGCCAAAGGCTGTCAGTATATATGTTTACACTTAGATTCTCAGATATCTCACAGGCTCTGGTCAAAGCTATTGTTTCCGCGACTTGTGCTGAGTTGTAGGGGATTCTTTTGCTTTCTACAATACTCTCCAGTGTAGTAATAGCATAGGTGGCAGTTGATGTGCCATCAGGAAATTTAAAACAAGAGCCATCACAAAACAACTCTCCATCTGGCTCTTTTTGTGGGGTATCTGTCAAATCAAATCTCCCCTTCGTTTCCTCCTCAGTAACCATTAAGCAATCATGGGGAGGTGATTAATTGTCACCAAGTTCTTCCGTGGGCAGTGGCATTGATTCTGCAGGATTCAAAGCGCTACACCTCATGATTCAGATGTGGGGTGCGAATAGGACAATTTCATATCTAGTCAATCTAGCAGAGGTGAGGTGTTGTGTTTGAGTTCTATTTAGTAGAACATCTCTAGCATGTGGCACCATCAAAATTAAGGTGTGCCCCAATACCATCCCTTCGGTTTGTTTCACTGACGCAGCAGCCGCTGCAACAGCTCTCAAACATCGTGGCAGTGCGCGCGCTACAGGGTCCAGCACGGAAGAAAAATAGCCGCATGGCCTATTTCTTCCACCTTGTTCCTGTGTCAAAACAGCCTATGCACATCCTTCACTTTCACATACAAACAGTCTAAAAATCTTCTCATAATTTGGTGTGCCCAAAACTGGAGCAGAACACAATGCAGCTTTCAATAAATCAAGTGCTCTCTGACATTCTTCATTCCACTGCAAAGGCATCACAGCATCCTTTTTCGTCAATGTCACCATTGGCTTCACAATTAACGCAAAATTTCCAATCCATTGCCAACAATAAGAAGCCATGCCTATTATGGCCCTGACTCCTTTCTGTGTTTTTGGAATAGGCATACAAGAAATACTCTCTATGCGCTCTGGCGAAAGTAGGTAGCCCAAATAAGCCACCTCCTTTCGATTATATTGAAACTTCTTCAAACTTGCTTTATGGCCATGCGCTGCTAGGTGTGACAACAATGACACAGTGCTCTTTTTACAAATCTCCTCTGTATCTGCGGCGATTAATAAATCGTCTATACATTGTAATAGTACACAACCTGCTGGCAACTCTAGCATATCCAACTGTTCCTTCAATGCCCTGCTGTAAATACTCTGACTTTCCGTGTATCCTTGTGGCATGCGCGTGAATGTAAATGATCGTCCTCCTAATGTGAACACGAACAAATATCTACTGTCCTTGTCCACTGGAATGCTAAAGAAAGCATTCTTTAAGTCAATCACACTAAAGTATTCTGCTGACGCAGGTATCATTGCCAAAATCGTGGTGACGTCTGGCACTAAGGGAAATTGAGGGTCAACTACCTTGTTTAACGTGCGTAAATCAATTATGAAACAATAGGGTACCTCATTACCTCCTTTCTTATATACTCGAAGAATGGGGCTGTTACATGTACTGCCTGTATTTTCCTCAATTACTCCCAATTTCACAAATCTGAAACCGTACTTTTCAATCCTTTCTCCCCATCTGCTGAAATTTTATACTGTGGAATACGCGGCAACGTGACTCTTTTTCAAAATAATCTTTACTGGCTCTATCTTCAAACATCCCACATCATTATCATTCATCGCCCATATACAAGTTGGCACTTTACTCAATTCTCCTGGCAAATGTTTAGACAAAAATTCAGACACCAGGGCATCCTGTGGCCAAATCGTCAAAAACACCCCATCCGGAGTGCAATGAATAACTGCACCTATTTTTTTCAATAAATTCAATCCCAAGAGATTTTCCCCACAATTCTCTGTTAAAAGAAATGGACAATGTCCAGTGAAAGGACCTATCGTTACTAGGACTGATTGGGACACTGGGTTAATTACTGATGTACCTGCGAACCCTACGGAAATATTTCTTTGCCCTGACAGTGGTATCTCTGGAACCAAGTGATGGTCTTTTGAACATTTTTGCGCTCCTGTATCTACAAGAAAACTGTGCTCTCTATCCCCGACTCTCATGTCTACATAGGGTCCTTTTTGATTCACGGGAATAGCCACTGGTTCCGACCCCTGTCTTGGGCTGTCCTATTGGGAGAATAACACATCGTCCGATGTGTAATCACTGCTATTACTGTAATACGTATTTGGTTGTGTATCAAAAATGTTCCCATCCTTTCCTCTAGCCCCTCCCCCCCCCATTTTGGCGGTTCCTATACTGTTGGTTATGCTTTGCTCTGATTCTGGTTGGTAGTATTCTGATACTGAGCTTGATTTTGATTTCCTTGGTTATTTTGGTGCTGCTGCATACTATTCCTATTCGATCTATTTGCTCCTGGGTGCCCTCTATGCTGTCTTCTCTGACTACCCCCATTTCTATTTTGCAAATGTGGGCATTGCGCTCTCCAGTGTCCTTCCTCTCTGCAATACGCACACTGATTTTGTCCCAATGGCCATCCATACATATTCGAATTACTTCTCCCTTGTGCGTTTCCTCTCCCTCTATTGTGTCCCGCTACTTGCTGAAGTAGCACCCTCGTCTTCAATATGCATACTTTCAAATCCTCCCCCACCTGTTTCAACAATAATAGTTCAACTATCACCTTTTGCGTTCTCCCTTTCCCCATATCCTTCCTCTTATACCCAGGTGTGGTAAACATCTCAGCATAATCATTATCAAGTTCATTTTTAAGCTCAAAAAGTCCATATACATGTTCCCTTATTTCTTCATCCCTTTCTCTACAACGTGCTAATGCATTCAAACCCAACAATCGTTGCAGCGGTAATTTCCCAATTAGCTGTTTCCATCTTCCCACTAAATATTCACCCATGCATTCCAACACTACCTGTCTTTCATTGCTTCTTCGGAAATCATGCATCGAATCCAATGCTGCCGTCCCATCGTTGCCGTCTATATACATCTCTGCCTGTTGTAACTCCCTTTTCCTTTCCTTGCTGATCGCACTACGAGTCACTCTTGCGCATCCACCTAGTCCAGTCCCATCTCTCGCTTCCGTAGTTTCAAGTTCAACCACGGGAGGGACGGACGGGACCAAGTCTGTTTCTAAGGCGGGAGGTGCGGATGGGACAACAGGAACGGGAAGTGACTGTTGCGGTCCTGACTGGCTAATAGGAGGTGCTAGGTGTGCGGTCTGTGGCTGTGCTAGGATTTGAACAGTTGGGAGAGGCTGAGCAACAGGAGGGGGCTGAGCAATAGTTACTGACGCAGTCGTGTTAGTTTCTGGTCTAGGACCCCGTTTCGTATCACTCAATATTTTTTCTATCAATTCATCTGCTCTATGCAATTCTCGTTGTGGGTATATTTTTTCTATGTTCAACTGGTCGCGTCTACCTGACCTTCTCAGACTCTCAGTCCACTCCTCCTCCTCCTTTTCTTCCGCTATCTCAGTTTTTTATTTATGCCTGCGCGCATATTTCTAGCTCCTTCTCCTACGAAGCATAGCTTCCCTTCTCCAGTCCCCAAATATATCAAGTGCTGCAGGACCCCCAAATATATCAAGTGCTGCAGGACGTGTTTTCTTTTCTATCGACACCTTCTCCAAGTTATCTATTCTTGCCATCTCAAAACTACCATTAATCGGCCACTGAAGGTCTTCTTGTTTTCTGGTTTGCCTATGCCAAATCTCACAGAACATTATCGTTCCCACACCATACTTCACATACGCCGGCGTTTCCCCAGGTGGCGCAACTTGGCCTATTTCCAAAGATTGCCTACCATAGCGGAAAAACCCTGCTAGGGTGGACAATACCCCAGGCATGTTTAACCTTCCCCTCAGCTAATCAACCTTACACTGGGTGTTTGATTTTGCAAAGTCAACTCTCAACCAATATCAGAGCTATTTCGAATCGGGGTACGACTCACCTGATAAATCAAATTGTCTTCGAAGACACAACTTGTCCGTATACTGACGCAATCAATGACATCGTGTCTGCGTATCTCGCCTCTGCCTCGTTTCGGGACCCTCGCCTCTTTGTTCTCTGGCTGGATACATCGATCAGGGATCAGATGTTTGCAGCTCTGCAAAGGAGTCTCTCATCACTTAAGCAGGGCGCCCCAAACACCTCTTGATCCCGGCTCGATTGTCCCATCCACGCCGTTCTCTCCGCCTTCCTTATTATATTACGTACACGATGGAACAAGTGGGGGAGGTTCCCTATTCGGGCGCCATCTTGAAGGGGACCCTCGCGTTGTGGAAACAAGGCAAATCACCACACACAAACTGATACGCCAGACACGAGGTTATATTCCCAAAAGCTAGGGTTTATTGCAAAGCAAATAGTCTCAGTTGGCCAACTCGGTCTCACGCCCCGCGAGTCTCCAGACCTCGAGGGACGCAAGAGAGTGAAGAACGTACGTCAGTTACATATATACAAAATGAACATCTTACAATCGGTCATGACATGTTTAACACCGCCCATTGTATGGTTTCTTTGGACTAGGTTTGATGATTTACAATTTCGACGAACATGACACCTTCGAATATCTATTATAGCAACAATATGCAACATTGCGAGTCTAAAGACATACTTCTTTGTTGAACAGAACACAGTGCTTCTGTTCTTGCGAGCAAGCTACATACGGGGGCAGTCTCGCATTCCAGGCCTTGCTATCTCTTAGCTGCTATTCGTGTCCTGGGAGTCAGCCCACTCTACAGGGCTAAAGAAAAGGGGGGCCGTAAGGAAAGCATAATTCAAGTCTTTAACTGTTCCTTTCTAGCATTTCTACCATGTAAACGGGACTAGCTGGCATCTGTGAAATGATTAAATGCAGTGTTGCTCTCTTCCAAGGCTGCATGCGGGAGGGGACTGGGCATTCCTCTCTGTGGCTGCCTACGTTATGTTTCAACGAATATTTCACAACCTCACGACCTTGCTCTTTCACGTTGAACAATGTAATAGTGGAGCAGAATAAGCTTTCGGCTAAGCAGTTTGAACAGAAAGCAATGAGCAAACGTTAGAGAACAAAATGGTGATTCTTGTCGCATTAAAATGGCCGCACTTTGGTCAAAATTAGGAGTCTGTATTCCTGACATTTAGTACATGAGACGGTTGGTCTTCGGTCAACATAATACATTGCCATTGCTCGTGAGAGGTATTCATTTTTCTGGACTGACAGTATTGTGATTGCTAGCGCACTCTGCACTGTGATAGTACCTTAATTGCTAGACTGCTCTACACTGTGATAACGTAACTGCTAGCCTCTGACATACCGCTATGGGATTGTAGTTGCTAGCCTGCATCACACACTAGTTACCCAAAAAACGGAGCTTGAGATCGACTTGATTCACATCTAGAAATGCCCACACTGATGGTGTCTTGAATTCTAAAGTGCGTCAATCTCTAGGACTTTGATCATAGGTACCTTAAAACTAGACGTCCCATACTCAACCACCCTATATCTGAAGCCTAGGCCTCTCCCACTGTCCAGTCGCCTAAGATCTGGGTGTTGTATTACTGTTCTCTAAAACCTAGACCTTCCTCTAGTTTTCAAGGGGTCTCAAAACCAGCTAGTCAAACTACCACCTGAAACTGTCTGAAAGACGGCCCTCGCTGGCCGTCCAGGTCCCAATTGAAACGCTAAGCATTGCGTGCCAATATCTATAATCAACATCGGTGAACCCAAATCCCACCATCCTGCCACCAACACCCCTGAGAACACATCGCAACCTACCTCAACTGAGTCCTAGACCACCAGACAGCCTAACACCCTGCACTCCACCAAAACCCCCGGACAGTGCGTTAGGGAGAATTCTCAGAAATGTGCTAATTCCCTCCACCTTAGAGACACCCAGAAACTTTGCTGGATTTTGAGGACTTGATTATTTTTACCTGGAGAGAGCGAGACCCTTTTCCCCACTCTCTCATGTATTTTAATGTGATTTTGAACTCCGTTTCTTTTGGTTGTGGAGTCTAACAAACTCCATAGGCATCATCTTTTACATTGTCACACAGCACCTTCAGTGCAGTGCTACAGGGAAGTCTTTCAGATTTCCCAAAGGTTTAAATACCTTCTGTGAGATAAACTACTGTGAAATTGACTTTACTTACATTTGTAACTTTCTAGACCCAGCACACACTATCTTACAATAGGGTGCTAGAGGGGTTACCTAGTATCCCCTTTGTCTAGCTTCTCATGTAACATTTTTTTATGTTACCCTTTTCTCACTGAATGACTGGTGGCAGTGGCTTCGTTTAACTACTGTGGTGTGCATTTACCACGTGCTGCGTTCACAGCTGCAGCAAAGCACCGAAGTGTGTCATTTTGTAAAATGGCCCCGGTCTTCTTTTATCGGCTTTTCTTTGTGGAAAGGTCCTTCTTGAGACTTACTCTGCGTGCCAAACCAGGTTTGGTCCCATTGTTTGCTTTGCCTTTGGCGGGATTCACGAGTGAAGCCCGCCTCTGGCTCCAGGGTGTCTGGGGGCAGGCAGGAAGTGAGTGAGGTGCCCAAAACTCCCTGTGCTTAGTCTCCTAGGAGACCAAAATGCACTTTGTTGTGATTGGCTGGCTGATTGTCTGGCAAGGACAGCCACCCTGCTGGGCAACTGACAGCTAAGCTAAGCGGGAATGAATGGGAGAGAACTGAATAAAAGGCGAGGCTTGGAAGGCAGAGGCGACCACTGGACGAAGGAACCAAATAAGAACTTGAAGAGGACGCCTGCTGCAACTCCTAGGCCGTTGGTTTGCCCGGTGAAGCGCTGCTGCTGTGCTGAAACTCAAAATTCGTATCGACAGAGAAGCCCCTGCAAGGACGACTTCGACCCTTGAGTTGGTGGGACCAATCAACTCCAAAGTAAGCCACCTCGACATTCCTCTCGGAGCTGGTTGAATTTCCACAGAGTTGCTGATGGAAACTGTATAGCCAGGGAGAGGAACACCAGATTGTGTACATTGGTTTTAAGTTGGCCAAGAGCTCCAGGAAGATCCTCCGGACTCCCAGGAAGCAGGACTGACCGAGCCTCAGCCCCCTCGAGTGCGGGACCCCAGAAGTGAGGAAAGTCCATCTCGACAGCCAGAAATTACGGTGTTGCTATTTGCAGTAGTCCTGAGGAGCTGAAACACCGAAGTGCCACTTGTTGGAATGTTTGCCGGTTGCAAGCAGTGACCATCCCATTGCAGTGCAGGAGTCCCCAGAAGTCCTCCCTCTTGTCTCCATGACTGAGGCTCAGGAACAGTGAGATCTGCATAGCTGCACAGGAACAGAAGTCGTCTGCTGCACTTTTTCTTCAATACAAAAGGTACTGTAAAGTCTGAGAGAACTTACCTCTCATTGTAGAGTTGTTTGCATCTTCTACTGGTCACAAGTCTAATCAGCTTGTGGACCTACATTTGATTATTCTTTTCTTCAAAGACTTCTAAAACATTGTGCAAAGCCTGTTCTACTGATCTACCAGAAGTGCTTCATTCTATATAAGACTTCTGCCCATTGACTTTGGCTTATCCTATTGTACTCAATGACTCTTCTTAGGGGATCCAAAAGTACTTGCCTGCTTAAGAATATTTGTGGTCTCTTGTTGTTCTAATAACCTTTTCCTTTTACCAACTTCTAAGAGTATTCTAAATACCAACGTAAGATATTAATGTCCCCAGCACCCTAGCTCTTGAAGTCACCTGAGGGTTTTGTTTAAAAAAAATAATAATAATTGTATTCATTCCAACTTGAAACCTTACAACGTAACAAATGAGCATTTCCAATCTTCACGTGTAGTTTCATGTTATTTCTCCACCCTAACAACTACCCCCCCCTCCCAGAGCCTATCCCACATCACCTCCTTCCACAACTTTTCTATGGGCATCCTTCCCTCTTCTCCCTCTGAATCTTCCTCAGGGCTTGTCCGGTCAGACCCAGATAGTGTGGCTACTATTTGCCTCCAGGCTATCAACGTGTCCGCTTCTTCCTCCCCACCTTTGTTTACTGCTTCACTCCACATCACCGTTTCAGCATCTGCCCATTTCTGAAGATCGTGCCACCAGGCTTCCAATCTCGGTCTTTTAATTGCTTTCCAGCTCATAGCTATTCTGCGCTTAGCTAGTATGTAAACTAGGTCTTTCAGTTTACTCATACGGTTCAATTTGCGCGGCCTGGGGAACCCCACTAACATGCTAAACTTATCTCTTTCTCTGCCATGAGGTGGGCTATCTCTCCCCAGAATCTCTTCATTTCAGGGCCTTCCCAGAACATGTGTATCATCCCTGCATTCACCTCTCCACATTTTGGACATGTTTGTATACCCACATTTTTAAATGTGGCTATTTTCTTAGGAGTCATGGATGCCCTGTGGGTAACATAATTGGATCTGTTGTAGCCTCACGTTCCTTGACACTTTCTTGTGGTATCCCTGTACCCTCACCCACAACCCGTCTCCCACTGATTCCCCATTCTCCTCATCCCAGTCTCGCCTCGTCTGGATCGCCTCCCTTCCCACCTTAGACATCGACAGTTCGTATATTCGGGAGACCTCATGGCCTCCATTCGACATATAACATTTTTATATGGCAGTATCGGGCTGTCAGGACAACATTGTCTCCGACCATGTACCTTTTATCATCTTCACCAGCCTAACGTATGAGATGTATTGTACCCGATGTAGTTGGTGTTTGCCACCAGTGTATCAAACTCGACTGCCTTCCCGTCTAGCCACACATCCCCCAGGGTAGGTATACCAATCGGTTCCCATTGCCTCCCGATTACCCTGCTCATTTGATCAACCCCATTCAGTGCCACTAGCGGCATCTGTGGGGAACACGGGAGCAGGTTCTTCATTACCTGACAGGCTCTTCGCCATATTTTCCAACTTAAATTTAGCAGTCTTGTTCCTCTGTCATGCTGCGGTTTTGGCAGCCATATCCATTTGTTCAGAAAATATGGGGTACATTCGGACTTCAACAGTTTAGACTCTGGTGTGGGGTCCTGTGATAGCCACCTTGCTACGTATTGGAGTTGGCTAGCCAGATAATATACCTCAAAATTGGGTAATCTAATGCCTCCCCTGTTCGTATGTGTTCTGCAGTTTCCAAAGTGCTATTCTATTTCTGGGTTGTGCCATATGAACCCCCTGCATATGCTCTAAACTTTGGTAAAGAATTGCTTGGGTATCATATAGGGTATGTTCGCAAAGTAGTGTAGTACCATGGGCAGTACCACCATCTTCAACAGTGCCACTCTTCGCATCATGGTCAAAGGGAGCTTTGCCCAAAACACCATGCTATTTTCAAACCTAGACATCGCCTTCTCTGTGTTTTGCCTGTGTTCAGCTTCAACACTGTGGTGTATATCTACCCCAGGTATCTGATAATCTTGGTTTCCCATTTTATCTGTAATCCCGGTAGCTCATCCTGCGGTATTCCCACATACCTAATGAGGGGGAATATACATGATTCTTTTGGGCTCACTATTATGCCAGACAGCACCACGTATCGTTCCGTAACTTCCAAAATATACTGGAGGTTTTCCTCTGGGTACTTCAAGTACAGCAGCATGTCATCCGCATACATTAATATCAGGTGTTGCCCTCCTTTCGTGCTAATCCCGACTTCACCATATGCCTGCCTCAAGTATATCGCTAGGGGTTCAAGTGCTAGAATAAAAAGCATCTGGGATCACAGGCATCCCCGTCTAGTACCGCTACTAAATTGCCACTGTTCTGAGATCGTCGCTCCCGTCTTGACCCGAGCCAAAGGTCTGCTATACAGCAGTTGGACCCAAGTACGCTGGCCCAACACCATATTCCTTCAGGACCGCCAGAGCCATTTGACTGAGTCGAAGGCTTTTACTGCATCTAATGAAATTACTGCTACCTCTTCAGTGCCCCCCTCTGTCTGTCCTATAACATGATGGGAGTCTCCTGAGGTTGTCGGATATACTCCTGCGTGGAACATACCCCGTCTGATCTGGATGTATGAGTTTGATAACTGGTCTCATACTATTGGCCATCACTGCTGTAAGTATCTTACTGTCTTGGTTAAGCATTGATCATAGTCTATATGATCCACAGTCTACTCCGTTTATTTGGTTTGAGTAGCGGGATGATGATCGCTTCCCTAAGGGACTCTGGCAGCGTGCCTCTGTCAAACGCCTTGTTCAATATTGTGAGCATCGGGGGAAGCAAGTCTGTCTTATATGTTTTATAGAATTTGCTTGGGAGTCCATCCGCTCCCAGGACTTTGTTAGTGGGTAGGCGCTTGTTCACTTCTTCTAATTCTTCCAACGTAATCAGTGCCTCTAGGTTCTCCTTTTCTGCTGCTTCCAGTTTGGGCAAACTAATCTCTGCCAATGTTTCCATCGCATTGATTTCCTCCTCAATAGCGTCCGTGTACAGTCGATGATAGTACTCTAAAAAATATTTGTTCACAGCTTACTGGGTATCAAATATCTGCTCATCCCTCCCTTGTACTGCTCTAATTGTTTGTCTGGGGGTCTCGCTTTTGTATAACCAGGCTAACAGTCTGCCTGGCTTGTCTCCTGCTGTGTGTTGCCTTTACACATTTTTAGTTTACATGAGGTTGAGGATGGAAGGTAAGATCAGTGCGCAGATCCCAAAGTTCTTATTGAAAAGTCTATAAGACAAAGTGCAGATATGGCTTCAAGTCCCAATTTATTGGTCACTAAACAGCCGACGCGTGTTTCGACCTCTCAGGTCGTTCTCAAGGCTGTAAATTAGTCTACAAATAATATATTCATGTATTAGGATAAAGGCCCATGCTTATTTTATAGACATTTGCAGTGTTTAGCATTAGCACTTATTATTAGCTACTGGCCATTAATGTAATATTTTCAGATCTAAGGAAATGCCTTAGCAGCCCCTGCTAACCTTGCTATAAACTAACTTGTGCAACTGCTGTTTTGAGAATTTTCTCAACAAATTATAATGTGCTGTGGGAACTTGCACATCCACCTTGTAAAGCATGTCATCTCTCGATTTTATTCAGATTGACTGGAATGATACCCAATACTTTTTTATTTTAACTTTCAGCATGCTAACTAAATCAGTCATGAGAATGAGCTCAATACATATTAGTTTAATAAGTTACACAATGTGCACTTAGCATTTCAACATTACAACACATCGAATATCACAAGTGCATTTCACTTTATGGATTGTATTCACTTAACTTTGATATGGAAGTATACCACCACTGATTTGGGCCGCACAATATGATTATGAGTGCTTTATACTTATGAAATCATTATTATGCTTGAGGAGAGATCCGGGCCGCACCAGATGACGCGGAATGACGTCAGTGTGGTACATGCGACGTCATTCACAAAACGTGCGCGTGACGTCATGCGCGCAGCAGCAATGCCATTTTACACTGTGCTTGCCGCACGGCGCCAGTGTTAATTTACAAAATACTACCCCTATATCATCTCGGAGCTACCTGCATCAGGTACAATTCACCTTTGGAACAATTGAGCCTTTACAGATTTAAAGAATACTTTGACCAGTATTTACATTTGGAATTTATTTTACCTTTTAGATACTTTATATCACTACAAAGATACATACCCATTGGAGGGAAAGTCATTTTTACCTAATCATACAATAGGCATCCTTGCCTTTACTCTATACTTACCCATTGTTATTTGATCAATAGTAGATATTATACTATTAAGGGCTACCTTATTATTTCAGGCAGCAACTTTTTAGCTTGACATACCATTCTGTGCACTACGACATTGGAATCATGGTATGTTGCAACTTCCCACATGTACATTTACTAGAGTGCAATACTTTTTCTTATGCTAAAATAGCTCATTCTAATTTTGATTTCTTTTTGTTTCATTTTGGATCACTATTTTGTTTTTCCAATGGCTTCAACCATGCATTAAAATACTGGTGTTATTCTTTCTTTTGTTATTTGTTTCACCGTGCTTGAAATTATTGTTTATGGTCCTTTATCCTAATACATGAATATATTATTTGTGGACTAATTACAGCCTTGAGAACGACCTGAGAGGTCGAAACACGTGTCGGCTGTTTAGTGACCAATAAATTGGGACTTGAAGCCAAATCTGCACTTTTGTCTTATAGACTTTTCAATAAGAACGTTGGGATCTGCGCACTGATCTTACCTTCCGCCCTCAGCCTCATGTTTACTTATACTGGTGTTTACTAGGGGGCACCAGTGGAAGGTTGCCAGAGCAGCAGGCCATCATACTTTTGAAAAATGTTGGTATCAGCTAGCGCACTGACTACTTACGACCCCCAGTCTGTCTTACTGTTATATTTTTTGTTTAGGTTGCATAGTCTCGCCCAGTGATCCCTGTAATCTTGTAGTGGACTTATGGTTTCAGCCTCCTCTGGGGAATTCACGCCCTACCGCATTTTGGTATTTATTCTCTTTTCTGCGTCATGCAATTCCCATATTATACCACCTTGAAACCCTTTGGCCTTAGATAGTGCCACTCCCCTCACCACCACCTTAAATGTCTCCCATAGTGTACCAGCCGATCTCACACTCCCGGTGTTGTGTTCAAAATATTCACGTATTTCTCCCCTCAGGTCTTCCCTGAACCCTGTGTCTTTTAGTGCCTCGGCCCTACGTCTCCATGTCGGGATTCTCACCCTAGGACCCAAGTACTGCCATGTCACTATCTACTGCGCGTGGTCTGAAAGGATCACAGCTTTGTAGTCCGCTTTAAACATTTCCTCTTTCAACTCCGATGCAGCAAATATGTAGTCTAGTCGGGTATGCAGGTTTTGTGGGGCAGAGTAGTGAGAGTATTCTCTGTTCTTGTCATGGGTATCAGACAGGTAGTTGGGGTAAGATGGGTGGAGGCTTGGCAGGCCTGGCATAGGCACACAAAGAACCCATAGCAAATCCCTCCTTTAATTCCTTCCTAGTGTTTGTAGTAACTTCCTGGTTACCACTTCCTGTTACCGAACAGGAAGTGCATGATGATTCATGAGCTCTCTAGTGTTTGGGTGTGGCTGGCTATATAAGCCACACCCAAGATTCTTCCAGTGCTTCGTGTTGCTTACTGTGAGCTGTATCAGCAACACGCTTGCCGTGCTCTGGATCAGCCAGCTTCTGCTTATCTGCTCTGGATCATCCTGCTTCTGCTTACCTGCTCCGGATCATCCTGCTTCTGCTTCCCCGCTCCGGATCATTCTGCTTCAGCTTACCTGCTCCGTAAGAACCTCAGTTCTTACTCCACACCGCAGCTATCTCTAGTCAAGAGGGGACTTCTACACTGGCACCTGTAAGAACAAAGAAGAACTGCGTTAACACGCGCACATCAGTAACGCTGCGCATACTCACCGAATCTTCCCGCAACGCTGCAATCCAGGTCAGTTGTACGAGCGCACAAACCCCTGCAAAAGAAAGAAGAGACATTCATTGCGCTCACCCCAATAACGCGGACACTTATTTCACAGTGCTTGCGGTGCATACTTACCAAAAGCCTCCGTGTATACTTACCCAACCCCCAAGTCTCCCGTAGCGCTAAACCCGGATTTGAGGCGCTAATACCACATAACTTCGCCTGCAAGGGAAAGGGAGAGACATTACCAGGCACGCTCAAATTGAAGGCGCTGCGATAACCTACCAGCAGCTAGCTTCTACACAAGCACTACTCATCCACAAAAATACCGGCAAACAAAGACAATTTTGGACACTCAACATTCTCCGTGCAACGTTCAATTGTGGAAAGGACATTCTAGCCAGTGAAGAAACTGGCGCCTTCAACACTCAGCCTCGCTGTGAAGGCATAAAACTGCGTTTGGCATCTGAACTCAGCCTACAGACATTGGCACCAATCACATGAGTGAATCGTGCCCCTGCGAATGCAGGATGGAGTGCACACCCTACTAAAGATCAAGGTATTCCTCCAGGTGAAACAGGGGAAGTGAAGACTCGGGGTCAAGGGAGGCTCGTCCATCGCTCCTGCAGAGACACAGGCGAGTGTGACAGTTCTGTGGATGGTGCATTCTCCACACATCTACTAATTGAAATAAATCGCTTACAAGGGCTTAAACTCCCAAAGCTTTAGCTACTGGAGTCGGCCTTTCTATCTTCTCATCTGATCTGTCGAGCTTGGGGTCCAATGTACAGTTGAAGTCCCCCATCCCCATATAACTGCCCCATCCATATATGGACTAACCTTGGCATACAAGTTCTCCCTACGGAAGGCGGGTTACTCTAACTGACTGAAATTAATAACTGCTCATTCAAGAAACCTTGTGTGTAAGAGTTTATTTGAATAACTTGTCACTGTGCATCTCTGTGCATCTCCCCCACAGCTCACATTGACCCCTCTTGAGATAAGCCTGGCTGCTCAAAATGCTACCAAAACTGTGTAGTACAAGCTTACACCAAAGGTTGGGTTTCCTATACCTGTAGTCAGAGTTGTTTGTAGTGTTCCCAGAGGGTACTGCATACAAACTTTGCCTAACACAGGGCACCTGTAGGAAACACACCCGACTCGATAGGAAAGACAGACAGAACCCAAGAGCATCCAAGCATATCAAGAGTAGAGGAAACATCAATACTGTCCTAGCATAAAACATCAGAGGACTGAACCGAGAACCAAAATGCCAAGTTGCAGAAATGGATGCTGAGAAAGAGAGCAGGACCATGCAACAATGGACACGTATACACAAACGACACAAGAGAAAAATCTTTATATCTTGCACCCTACCTTGCGATAACCACAGAACCTTGATACCTCAACGACACTGAAATCTCGTGACAAGCAAAGAACCCCCCCCCCCCCCCAAACACCCGGAAAAAAGACGGGAGCACCCAATAAGAGTGGGATGACTCCAAACCCCATACATCACAAGAACAGGAGGGCACCATTGATACCAACAACACACCAGACAAGACGAAGCAGCCCTGGTAACCAACAACCCAACCATCAACCTAACAGACCGATTCAATGAAGAAGCCATCACTGATCTTCAACCAATCGGCATCACCGGAGAAGCACCACGAATGAACATCCATGCCATCAATCTAGTGGACCGCTTCAATGAAGAAGCAGCCGTCGCTCTTCTTCATCCAATCAACATCAATACAGAAGCACAATGACTGAAATACAAAACAAGGAACAAGGAACAACCAATAAAAAAAACATACCAAAATAATCCACTGTAATTTTATCAACGCAAGGTCAATGTCCAAACATTTGACTGAAATATACGACCTATCAGATGGAGGTATCAACATCCTATTTGTAACTGAAACATGGCTAGACTACAACTACAAGATCACCCTTAACAACTGCCAATGCGTCCAAGCAAACAGAAAAACCAAAAGGGGTGCCGGGGGGGGCGTGAGTTTAGCAATCATCCACGAGGAACACCTGGCTATCAAACTGGAAGATCCAATAAACATCGATAAATGGAAATCCTTAATACTACGCCCATCAGTAAACTCCACAGACCGCCGACCTACGATGCAAACTTCGTAAACACCTTCATGGAAGCAATCACAATGCTAGCCATCAAGCATAAGCATCTGATAATGCTCTGAGATTTCAACATCTGGTTCGATGAAGAAACCACAACCACACACAATTCTTTAACCGCCTGTTATGACAGGAAGTTCTCAGGTAATATGCTTAAAGGATACACTGTCAAGCTGCCATGTTGATCAGGTTACTTTATTCAAGTACTTCAGTCCAATCAGGTCTCATCAGGTACATAGGAGATTAGGAAGTACAGACATAGGAACCCACTGTCTCCCACCACCAAGGCTCACATCTTTCAACTGCCCTGGGTGGAACTCGATTCACACAAACATTCCAGTCCTTCAGCTAACATTCCACACATGACATCACTCCTTACATACACCTCATAAGCAGGATAAATGCAGAGGAAGGAAAGTCCATCACAACAAGCACACCACACACAGACAAAGTACGTCTCAACATACCTCGCAATCAAACCACCTCAACACCTCCTTCCGTTACTGCAAAACATCCACCCATCACAATCCGACAACACGACAACCAACTGGCACAACAGTGAAGCCTCTGGCACCAAGAACAAAATAGATAACCAAGGGAATGGCTGACCAAACGGGCGTAACTAACATTCCAGTAAAGGCACCACACCACCATTCCTACCAAACACTATCCTCTCAAGAAACCTTATAGACACCTTCCACACGTCACTGCCACTGGCAGGTCACCAGCCTGCCACAGTGGAGAACTAAACCTGTCCCTCTGGGCTACCAAACTACAAAAACCCAAACCATCCTAGGAAACTAAACACCTCCCGTCCACCACTGCCACTGGCGAACCTCAGGACTGCTGTATCTGAGCACAAACCGTCTCCTATCCTGGGCCGCTACAACACTTACAAGAAAGAATCTCTAACCTACTGAACCAGACCATACAACCAAGGCAACAAAATGATCAGGTACATACTTTCACAACACCTAAAACACTCACCTGACCCATTCCCAACACACACACACAGGTCAACCAAACCACCAGTACACAGCCTCAAAGTGTTGGCCAGACACCCCGAGCCCTCAAAACTAAGCACTAAACTAGACCGGCTGGACACTGCCGCAAAGATGTTGGCGTTGCCCAGACTCCCAGAACCACCAAAGAAACGAATCCAGAATGATTCCAGAAGTAACTCTAAAATTAAAAACAAAAATAGTCCTCGGTGGAATGCAGGCACACCTGCCTGACCAGCACACTCTGCACCAGAGTCACTCAACCAGCCACAACTGGTCACTACACCTCTGCAGAGTTTCCTGACCAGCCCACTACTGGTCCATAACAGAAACACAACTTAAGTGACTGCATATCCCCTGCATCACCAGACTCTGCAACAGAGCCTCTTGACCGGACCATCACTGATCATAACACATCTTAACACATCATGACTCCGCAGAGTCTCTTGACCAGCCCACCACTGGTCCTTGAAAAAGCTCAACTTCTGTGGCTGCATACACCCATGCATCACCACCGACTAACCCCGTCACTCGAACAGCTGCAACTAGTCACTGCACACACACAACTCCCGTGGCTGCATGCACACTCCACATCTCCACTACCTCTGCAACAGAGTCTCTAACCATTCAACGAAGCCCTGCATTCACTTAAATGGTTACAACTAAAAAACAGAACTTCCCACACCTCAAACTAAAACTTGTGCATGCTTAATTACCAACCAACATTATTTAAAATTTCTGTTTTGCGTAACTATCAACTTAGCTGTAATCTCAAAACCTAAAAGTCCATGTTGCCATTTCCATGATAAAACGCTAAAACCTGCAAATCCAACTTTGTTAAAAAACTAACATGTCAGGTAGCATCAAAAACACTTTAAATGCACATCAAAATCTGTTATCCAGTCATCAGCACTCATGCAAACATGCATCAAACATACCCACTTGAAATTCCTCGTCACATCTAAAAAAATGTGATCCAATACATCCTGCAAACCACAAAAAAGTTATACTAAAGAATGTAAACATCATCCCCCAATGTGAAACAAAGTCCAAACGCTGGAAAGCCTCTAAAAGATTATTTCTAGCAATGTTGTACTCACAGCACGCATGACATTGTACCCGTTACCAAAACTACCACCTTCTCAGCGCTAGAATGACCGCACGTGTACACAACCCCTCCAAAATCAGCGTACACACATGCGGACTGCAGAATACCAAAAGTGATGCCACATCCACTAAGTCTCCGAAATCTCTGCAGTAGCTGCCAACATCTTAACATAGCTGCACAATGCCCAACCACTTAGAAGTAACCAAAAACCTCACCTTCGGTTTCACATAGAATATTCCCTTCCAGCCTTAAAAGGGAGCTCATCAAACAATCACTGATTTGAAAAACAAACGCATGAGAGCACCGGACCCCTGGTCGATTAGTCGGACACCCCACAGCAAATTAAAACGTAGCCAGTCACTACCTCAGGATGCTCCATAAAGAGTGCTTGTTTCGTAAAAAATGACCATGTATTTTCACGCCTTCAATAGATCCAAGTCAGCTAACCTGCCGCTCAACCTTACTCAAGCACAGCCACGGCTCAAACTGCTCTCAGCAGCCGAACTGCAAGACTTGTCCCACATAGCTTTGCTTCATGCTCACTCGAGCGCTTCTTGATAGGTGCTTTCCTCTAAACCTTAGCTCCTGTCGTTGCTCTGCCATACGACGAACTTCAACAGCATCACTGATCCGCAAGGTGGAGACAACGCCAACGTTCGACAATCACTGGATCCCAGAGCGCACCCGCTGACGCCACCACTTGACACTGTTGAGCGGGATGGTGCGGAGGTCCGCAGCACCAACCGTCACCACTGCTGGAGCTCTACAGCTCCACCCATCACCATGGCTGGCCCTAATAACGTGGGTGCGGTCTCACTTCAGCCAAGAACGTACAGTCCAGGGCTCCTTTTTGTTTTCCACAGTCACAAAGAGAATTGCCTAGCATTTTGGTGCTGGACTGCCCCAGGGCAGGACAAAGTGATATGTTTTGGATATTTCTCCTCTCTGAAAGATAGTGCGCTAAAGAAGCTGGGTAAGGCTCTCGTAACCAGGACTGATGTCTGGCAGAGACACTCCCAGGACCGCCCTTGTTAATTTGCATAATTTAAGTATCTTTGGATCTCACCTTAAGTTACTAGGGGAATCCAGACATGGACCCCTTGCTCACTATTCTTAGAGTGGCACTGCTCTACCCTACTGATGAGGTCCAACCAGACCAAACACGTGTCTGGGGTTGCTGTTAGTGCTCTTGTTCAGAGGAGAATTGCCTAGAATTTTGGTGCTGGACTGCCCCAGGGCAGGACAAAGACCGATATGTTTTGAATATTTCTCCTCTGTGAAAGATAGTGAGCTAAAGAATCTGGGCAAGGCTCTCGTAATCAGGACCGATGTCTGGCAGAGAGACTCCCAGGACCCCCCTTGTTAATTTGCAATATGCTTAAAGGATACACTGTCAAGCTGCCATGTTGATCAGGTTGCTTTATTCAGGTACTTTAGTCCAATCAGGTCTCATCAGGTACATAGGAGATTAGGAAGTACAAACATAGGAATCCACTGGCTCCGACCTCCCAGGCTCTCATCTTTCAACTGGCCTGGGTGGAACTCTATTCACACAAACATTCCAGTCCTTCAGCTAACATTCCAGACATTACATCCCTCCTTAGATACACCTCATACAAGCAGGATAAATGCAGAGGAAGGAAAGTCAATCACAACACCTCCTTCCGTTACCACAACAAGCACACCTCACACAAAGTACTTCTCAACAAACCTTGCAATCAAAACCACAGGAAGGAAAGTCAATCACAACACTGCCCAACTAGCAGCAATCAATCTACAGCAACTAGTCAAAGGAGCAACCCACTCGGCAGGGCATACACTTGACGCAATCTTAGCCAACAAAGAACTCATTACCACGGCACCTTCAATTCAAATACTCTGGAGTAACCACCTCATCATTCCATTCATAATCACAATGACCACTCCAATAAACAAGCAACAAGACAAACCACTGACCACCATGAAAAGAAACTGGAGAACCATCAAAAACTCCAACCTAACTGAACTTCTGGAACTCAGCAAACCACAAGCAACATTTAAGGAAGAAGCTGACCTGGACAAAAAAGTAGCCATACTCCACATCTGGACCGTAACGATAGACGGCGTCGCCAAAGAAAAACCTTTCACTCCTTCACGTAAAAGAACAATGGCAAAATGTTTCAGCCCACTACCCAGTGCCATGAAAAGAAAAAAAGAAAAACTAGAATGAAGGATCAATAACACTGCAAATAAACTGAAATTTCTGCAACATATCGGCTCATATAAAAAGGAAATACAAAAAGCGAAGAGGAAACACTACGACAACCCAATCTTCAAAGCACCAAACACCCAAAAAGAACTCTTCAAAATCATAAATGAAATAAAAAATCCACCAGGCTGCAACAACACAGAAATACCATTGACGAAACGATGCAATGACCTAGCAGACCACTTCAAAAACAAAATCATTACCATACAACAAACCATACAAAGCAGACCCCGTTTATCCTCACACAAGGAACATCCGAACAAACTAAAACTTCCCCGAAATATCAGTGGAGACTTTCATCAAACTGGTAAATCAAAGCAACAAATTAGGCTCCCCAGAGGACCCCTGCCCCCCGGACACATACAAATCAATTCTCAAGCAAGGAACTCCCATGGAATAACATAGGAATATCCTCAACCTTTCAATCTCAACAGGTAAAATGCCACACTCCTTCAAATCGGCGTACATCAGACCACTACTCAAAGATACAGCAGGAAACGTAGAGGACCTCTCAACTACAGACCCATCTCCAACATCCTCTACATAGCCATACTGCTTGAAACGTACATATACAAAACAACCCACAAATTCATAGAAGAGCACTGCCTACTAGACCAGGCACAAGTTGGCTTCAGACCAATGAGAGGAACTGAATCAGCTCTCCTCTCAATATGGGATGACCTAAAAGCAAACACAGACAACAGTACGGCCTTGATACTTCTGGACTTATCTGCAGCTTTCGACACCGTCAACCACGACATCGTCTTAACGAGATTAGAAGGACTGGGAATAACAGACACTGCCCTACTAGGGATCAAATCCTTCCTAACGATTAGAACGGAAACCATATGGATGAAACCTTTCAAGTCCAACCCAAGAGACTCCACACACGGAGTACCACAAGGATCATCTTTCTCTCCGCTATTATTCAACATCTACCTATCGCTATTAATCAAAATCATCAAAAGTCATGGCCTCACCTGCTACAACTACTCTTGCGAAACACAAATCTTCAAAGTACAAGACACCCAAGAGGAGAACACAACACTAGAGAACTGCCTTTGTGATTTATTCAACTGGATGAACTAACTACCTCAAAATTAACCCAGGCAAAACAGAAATAATTATCGTCACAAAAAACGAAGGAGACAACTACATCCCTTGGCCAAGAGAACTTGATACAACAGCAGCGCCATCGTCAATTGTAAAAAATTTGGAGGTACTGATGAACAATCTCACTCAAGAGCCACAAGTAAACACTACTCAAGAAAGCTTTCTCCTGTGAGCGGCAAAAAGGATACTACCGTTCCCATCATTCGCCAACAAAACATGGACCAGCATCACTCTCGTCATGTCCAGAGTAGATTACGCCAATAGCCTATACTTGGGTATGCCTGAACAAAAATAACGCATACAAAATGTGGCAGCCAGACTGCTTCTGAAACTACCCAGAAGAGAAGACATCACACCTGCACAAAAAAACACTACACTGGCTACCAATAAAACTACTAATAAAATTCAAATCAATGTGCATCACACAGAGCAATACACAACCAAAGCACAGAATTCCTGAGAGACAAGTTACATCAGCCAACAAGAATGCTCAGATCAAGCAATGACATCCGGTTGGAACTGAAACCCTACAACAAAAGAAAACTCGGAGGATCCTCTTTCTCTCACCAGGCACCAAAAACTTGGAACGACTTACCAAATAATATACAGAACACGAGAAACCATCTACTCTTCAGGAAACTGCTCAAATCCTGGCTCTTCACTGCGTAACCAGACCACCACCCACAGAGAGACACACACAGCAAAACAATGATGAATGAAGATACCGATCCCGGTTGCAACCAATCAATCTACTACAAACAGAATCGAAGGAAGACACTCCACGACATACCAAACCACATAAGGGGAGATGGCCACGAGGAGGAGGACACTGAAGACTGAATACATAGGCAGACCAAACGGAAGCACTTTGACGATTCATCAATAGCATCCTGGCCCTTTACCACACCAAGCTCCAACTAGATAGCAAGGGAATGGGGGCCACCCAACCCCAGCGCTGAAACCTAAGGAGGAGAATAGACACACCCAATCACATTATACAAAGTTCATTAGAATACAGCCGGGAGTGCGCCGCCACAACCGTCAGACGGTCAAGAAAGGATAGCAGCAACTAATCCCACCCATAGTAAGACTAATTAAATCGAACAAGATGTGCCACAACCAGGATTTTCACCCACTAACCATACCTTCAAATCTCTGCATTGCTAACTCACCTGAAACCTCAGACAACCAATTCTCGCCCAGCAAACCACGCGCACTTTACCACACTGCATCAACAACAAACCAACAACACAAACAGCACCAACAGCACACAAGGTCTCGCCCCAGTCCAATACTTACACCAAGGCTCAGCGCAGGGTGCATACCGAACTGAAGCCGCCAACAGCACACTACCTCTCTCACTCTCCTACTCCCTCTTATCCCGACTAACCCAACCCCTTCCACCGTCTTGTTTGCAGATCCGCCAGAGCGCCTGCAGGCCGACTCCGTTGGTGACAGTGCGCAATATAAATACCTTTAACATTTAACAATAGACGTTGTGGTATTCCTAGGTATAGGCTGTTGGCATAGTCTACTCTGGACATGAGGGTGATGATGGTGTTTTGTGGGTCAAGGAGAGGAACAGTAGGATCCTTTTTACTGTGTGCAGGAGAAAGAAGCATTTCTTGATTATAGCATTTGCTACTAGTTCGTTGTCCATCAGGACTCCGAGGTTCTTTTCTGTTGTTGATGGTATTGGTGCTGTTCCTAGTTTAGTTGGCCATGGGATGTAGAGGCTGTTTTGGATATAACCATTATTTCTGTTTTGCCAGGGTTGAGTTTGAGGTTGTGTTTATCCAGCCGTAGATTTCTTGTAGGCATTCTTGCAGGTTTGTTTTCTTTGCATGCGTTTTGTATTTTTTAGATCTGTGTCTCATCAGCGTAGTAGTAGCATGTGATACCATGTCTTTTAAGGAGCTTGATTAGTGGAGCCAGGTATATGTTGAAGGGCAGCGAAGATAGGGAGGATCCTTGTGGTACTCCACAGGTGGATTTCTTGGAAGTGGATTTGAAGGGTTTGATCCAGATGGTTTCTGTTCCTTTATGAAAGATTTAATCCAGCGCAAGGCTAGGTCTGTGATTCATATTTCTTCCAATCTCCTGATGAGGATGTCATGGTTGACTGAGTAAAATGCTGCTGAGAGATCCAGAAGTATTAGAGCTACGCTTGTGCCCGAGTCTGCATTAGCCTTCGGGTTGTCCCAGATTGAGAGCAGCGCTGTTTCTGTTCTGCTCATCTGTTTGAAGCCTATTTGTGCCTGGTCCAGCAGAACGTGCTCTTCTTTGTAATCTTGTATTGGTCTATATACGTAGGTTTCAACCAGTTTCAATGGATAGGGGCTATTTGAGATGGTTCTGTAGTTCTGTTATGTGGCATTTATATAGCACTCTATATATCATAGGTATGACCTCAAAGCACTGGTAGGTTGAAAGCCCTCGAGTACCATAGTCCAGGTCAGTTGAGAGAGTTAGGTGTCATAGGGTGCACCAATTATGTGGGCAGCGGATGCAATTGTCTATTGGTAGCTGCAGCCTAGCATTAGGTGTGGTAGTATTTGATATCAGTTGAACGTGTGCAGTCTGGAGGATGGACACCAAGACGGGTTCTGGCTGCGCAAGGCCTGTGTAGGACACTTGTGTGTGCAGCTAGGCCGGTTTTTGCAGGGTGTACCTGCGCTTTGTTAAAATTAGGTGTTCATGGAGTAATGTTTGTATGTGAGCAGCTAGGCCGAAATTGATTGAGGGGTGTAGCTGCACTCCAATTGTGTGTTGGTGTAGAGAAGAGAGTAAGCATAGTGATATGGGAGGCGAGTGTTTGGGTGGAGTTATAATCTAAGAAGCTCGCTATTCCGGATTTCAAGCACGCGTTTGCTTAATAGTGACTTAAGCGTATTTAGTGGCATCAATGCATGGGATCTCAATGAGCAGTTGTTATCGGGTTGCAAGGTCTTAGTCGCCTCAGACGATCATAGTCGGCATTAAGGAAAGAGCCACGTTTTTAGAGCATTGCAGAAGGTCATATAGTCTTGGGTGTGTCGAATATATGGGGGGAGTCAGTTCCACAGAGTTGGGGCCAAGGTTAGGAAGGCGGATCCTCCGATCCTGACAGAGTTGGAGGTTGGAATTACTAGAAAGAGGGCCATGCTTGATCTTAGGGTGCAAGATGGGAGGTAGGGTTTTATCTTCTCTTATAGATACGCTGGGCCAGTTTTGTGTTCTGCTCGGTGAGTGATGCCTAGGGTCTTGAAGGTGGCCCTTCGTCCGACTGGAAGCCAGTGTAGGGTTCAGAGAGCGGGTGAGATGTGGTCTCTGTGTCCCACTGCGAGAAGCAGTTTTGAGGCAGCGTTTTGGGCTCTTTGGAGCTTGAGTTGGTATGCTGGTGCTCCCAGGTATAGGGAGTTGGCATAGTTCAGTCTCGCCATCACAATAGACATAACTGTGGCAAGTCTGTTGGGGTACGAGAGGTAGGGGAAAAAGAGTCTATGTTTGAGGTGGTTGTGACAGCCTTTGGACACGTTGATCTGACCGGAGAGGGCAAGGCCTGAGATCAAAGTGCAGCCTAGGCTTTTGACTATATCGGAGGGGCAGGAAGGTGGGCCGAGGGAGCGAGGCCATGGGAGCGGATGTGGGAGAAGGGCGGTATTGCCGCACACCATGATTTCAGTTTTTTCAGTGTTCAAAAGGAGGCGGTTTGTCATCCACCGGTAAATAACATGGAGACAAGCTTCATGTTCGGAATGAGGGTTTGTGCTCGTCTTGGGGAATTTTAGGATAATTTGGGTATCGTCAGCGTAGTTGTAACAGGAGAGTTATGCGTGCGGATGATTCCTGGTAGAGTGGTCAGATAGAGGTTGAACAGGAGAGCGGATAGGCATGCACCTTGGGGTAGTCCAGTTTTCATCGAGCGAGCAGTTGAAACAAAAGGGGATATTTGTTTGCTATTACAGAGGAAGGAGGCAATCCATTTGAGTGCAGTGCCACAGATTCCTAGGGATTGGAGGCGATGAAGGAGGATTAGCAGAGAGATTGAGGTGAATCAGTGCTGCACAGCCCTCAGAGTCTGCAGTGGCCTTGAGATCATCCCAGATCGAGATCAGAGTGGTTTCAGTTCCATACCGTCGTCTGAAGCCTGATTTTGCGGGGTCGAGCAGATTGTTGGATTCTACAAAGGAGTTGAGCTGGGAGTATGCAGTCCGGTCAATGAGTTTTGCAAGAAATCTGTTGTTTGAGATCGGCCTGTAATTCTTGGGGTCAAGGGATGCCTTTTTTAGAAGTGGCTTGATATGCGCTGTTTTGAAGGCTTCAGGGAAGATGCCAGAGGTGAGGGAGTTAAGTCTGGCTCTCGCATGTTCTCCTGAAAAGGTAGAGGAGAATATTTCTTTCAGGACAGAGGCGGGGCAGGGGGGTCAAGGGGCGACCCGGAGGGTTTGCTGGCTGATAGTAGGTCAAGGAACTCTTCTCTGGAGATGGGTTTGAAGGAGCCGAAAGTAGGTAAAGTGGGCGACGGGGCAATGGGATCGGGGGGCGGGGGGTAGTGGTCAGTGAAGGGAAGGGGGAGAGCAAGGACAGTTTTGTGTTAAGGGTTGCAATCTTGTCAAGTGCGCTGTTGTAGAAATGTAGGGAGAGGGAGTCACAGAGTGATTGTGTGGGGGTGAATTGGGCAGAGGTGCACATAGGTTTCACTATTTCCGATATGATCATGTGGAGTTCTCTGCTGCAGCTGCCACAGTTGAGAATGAATTTAATGTAATAGGCTTTTTTGGTATTTCGGATTTGTAATTAGGGTGGTGCAGGGCGAACATGGATCTTCTTAATCGGTTTTAGATGCTCGCCATTTGCGCTCAAGAGAGTTATTTTGTTTTTTTAAGATTCTTCAGGTGGTCCGTGAACCATTTGGGGGATGGTCCTTTGTGCGAGGATGCGGGGCGTGAGAGGAATTAGTGAGCCATTAAGCCAGGAGTCAAAGGAATCAATTGTTAAGGGTCTATCACGGGGCAGCATAGCAGGGGGACGGAGAAGCAGGGCTTCGGCCAGGTCGGGAAGGACCTTGACATTGTTCCAGCATTTGAGATCAGGGGTGGGGGCCAGTGGAGCTGTAGAAGGAGGGGCAGGTGTGAGGCTAGAAAAAGGGATGACAGAGTGGTCAGTCCAGATGAGAGGTTTGGGACAAGATATATAAACCAGGTCATGGGAGCTAAAAATTGCATCCAGTGTCCACCAGAGTGGGTTGGACCGTTGGTATGTTGGAAGAGGTTGAGCGCATCAAGACTGTCAACCAGCGGATGAGTCATGGGGTTGTTGGGCATATCAAACCAGATATTGAAATCCCCCAGGAGTGTAAGAGAAGGGCGATTTACCTGAATGGTAGCTATTGAGTCACAGATATTGTTGGCAAAATGTGTTGTATACAGGGAGTCTGTAGAGGAGTAGGAAGTTATGGGTGAAGGTCGATGGTAGCAAGAGTTTTACCACAAGGGATTCACAGGAGGCAGTGCATGTCTGGGATTCTACGACTGAGAATGAGAAATGGGGTTTAAAGAGGATTGCTACTCCGTCACCTCTGGAGGGTCTATTATGGGCGATTAGCAAGTAGCCAGGGGGGAAGGCTTTGTGTGCTACTAGACAAAGTCAGAGAACCAAGTTTTGGTGATAAAAATGAGGTCGGGATTGTCAGAGGATAGGATGTCAAAGATGCAGTGTCTGTTTTTTGCTACGGAGAGGGCATTAAAAAGGATGCATGCTACTTTGTGAGGGGAGGTGGTTTTCATGATGTTCATCGCAGGGGGAGCTCGGCAGACATGATTGCCCAATGGGGTGGTGGGTGTGGTAGGATCATTCAGGGTGGTTGAAGCAAGTTGATGTGGGGCACGGGGGGCTGCATGCCTGTGGACACGAGTGTCGGGTAAGAGGGTTACGTCGATGGGGGGCGAGAAGAGTAGGCGGACGGCGGTGGGAATGTGAGACAAGGGGTGGGTCGGAGGTTTGGGAGGGTGGATCATTTACGGTGTGGGGGGTTTAGGCAGGTGAGTCTAAAGGGCACAGGGGGTTTAGGTGTACTGGGTGAGAATTCAAGAGCAAGGGGGTGGAAACTGTGGGAGCGGATAGGGGAGTGTCTGAGGGGAGAAGAGTGAGAGGCTGGGAGGTTGGACTGAATCAGAAGTTGTGAGGTGGTTAGTTGTTGAGGTCTTCCACGCTTCCTGCTGTGTCTTTGAGGAGCAGCTCGATGTATGCCAATTTGAATGATCGTTGTACTTTCTCTGTTAATAGTGATTGTTGAAAAGGTTTCTGTTCTGTTCAATGGGTGCTCCTTGCGTGAGGATTGATTTGTGTATGTCTTGGTTGAAGGTTTCTGTAGTGTTCCATGGGTGCTCCTTGCATGAGGATTGATTTGTGTATGTCTGGGGGGCAGGGATCAATGGGGGAGCCGGCTTTGTTGCTGTTTTTTACCAGCTTGACGAATGTCTCTGCTGATATTTGGGAAAGGTTTTTTAGTTTGTTCTGACAATCCTCAGCTGGCAAGGTCGGTTGTGTGTTGTGGCAGATTGGTCTGCTTTGTAGGATTTGCTGGATGGTGCTGATTTTGTTCTTGAAGTGATTTGCAAGGTTGTTGCACAGTTTCAGGGAGGGCATGGGTGTGTTGTTGCAGTCAGGGGGGGTTCTCATTTCGTTTATGATGTGAAACAGTTCTTTTTGAGTCTTGGCAGCTTTGGAGATTTGGTTGTTGGAGAATTTCTTTTTGGCCTTGTGGATTTCGTTTTTGTACGAGCGGATTTGTCGTTGGAATTGTAATTTCTTTGCCTGGTCGTATTTTTTCCTCCACTCTAGATCAAGTGTCTTGTTTCGTCTTTTCATGTCACTGAGAGACGGGTTAAACCATTTTGCTGTTGCTCTTTTGCGTGAAAGGTTTTTCCTTGGAGATGTCAATTGTTTTGGTGATCCACTCGTGTAGTAGTTCTGTTTTTTTGTCGTGGTCAGCTTCACCCAGGGCCATTGTTGGTGGTTTGTTGATTTCCAGTTCTATTAGGTTGCTAGCTTTGATGGTCCTCCAGTTTCTTTTCATGATGGTGGTCAGTTTGTCTGGTTGTTTGGCCATTGTCCTGGGTAGTATGATTACGAAAGGGATGAGGTGGTGGCTCCAGAGGATCTGTATTGGTGGTGCCGTGGTCATGAGCTTTTTGTTGGCGAAGATTGAGTCTAGTGTATGACCCGCCGTGTGACTTGCTCCTTTGACTAGCTGATTTTTTTTTCAGTCTTCAATTGTTTTGCTATTGGTTTTTGTGAGTTAGCGGTTTCTTCTTCAAACCAGATGTTAGTCTCCCAGGATTATCAGGTGTTTCTGCTTGATGGCTAGGTTGGTAATGGCTTCTGTGAAGGCGTCCACAAAGGTTGCATCATATATCGGTGGTCTGTTAACTAGAACACATTTGAGGTTTGTTTTGGGGTTTGCTGTTAGGAGAACGATTAGGGATGCGCAGATTTCGATGCCTAGTGGTTCATCAGTTTTAATTTTCAGGTGTTCCTTGTAAGCTACTGCCAGTCCTCCTCGTTTTTTCTGTTTACCTGTAAGCACTTGAAGTTGTCAGGGAGGCAGTTATATGATTTTGTAGTTTTCGTCTAGGCAGGTTTCGGTTATGAATAGGACGTCAATACCCCTGTCGCACAGGAGGTCAACAATCTCTGTGCCTTGTTTGGACATTGATCTTGCGTTGATTAGGTTACAATGGATCTTTTCAACGGTGTTAGGTTTATTTTTTGTCTGTTTTATCTTGCAGTAGTTCTGTTGGGTTGCTTCTATTTTGCTTCCACAAATTGATTGGAGCTCCATGGGCTCTGCTTCGTTGTTGAATTGTTCGGTTAGATTGATAGCTGTGTTTGAGAAATCTGCTACTAGTTCTTCTATGTTTTGATGCAGTTGTTGACGCTGCCCTTGTATTTTTGTGATATAGGGAGTGAGGGCATGGATTTCGTTCCTCTCTCGTCTCGGATCTTCTCTTTTCCTGTGAGGTTCCAATAGGTTTTTCTGTCTGCCTAGAACTGGTGGCATTGGGATGTTGCAGTGTGGAGGCAACTGCGAGGTACTGTCATGGTGCATGCCCCCAGACGTCAGGAACAGACCAGCCTACCCCAGTTGCTGGCACCCATGGGGACCTTTAAGGCCCCAAAAGGTTGCCTCAAGACTTCCTGGAGACAGTCCTGGCGCCGTTGGTGCCAGGCTCATGTTGTTCCATCATGTAAGCCAGGCTGCAGGGAGCATGGAGACACATAGCCCAGCCTGAAAGAAACTGAGCCATACAGTCTAGCTTTGGGTGTGGCTGGAGGGACTACTTTACTTGGGACTACTCGTGTAGGGTGTGGCTGGAGGGACTACTTTACCTGGAACTACTTGTGCAAGGCTATATGAACCACACCCCAAGGACAGAGCACACTTCCCGTTATTCTGCACTCCTCCAGCGTAACGCTCACCGTGTCTGCTTAGCACCAGTTTACCCGGTCTTCAGCCACGCTCGCCTTGGAAACCACGAACCTTCAGCACCTGTGGAGAAAGGAAAGGAAGAGAGAACAAGAACAGTGGTTGAGTCCTTACCTGAGAAGCAGCCCATCCGAAAGGCCATACATCTGCTGCTCCAGAAACGTCGCATCTGCGGAAAGGAAATACCAGCATAGAGAGCCGATACTCACCTAGAGGCTGCACTCTTGCTGTAATCCATCGAAGCGGTTCCCGCAATCGCCGCTCCGGAGTCGCACTGCACCTGCAGGACAGAAAAGAAAACCGGTTAGTCACGCAAGGGAAAAGACCCATTTCTAATACATTTTGATGCTGCGCCTTCACGCTAATACTCACTTGCAGGAATTCTGCTCAGCGCCGCTGAGAGGAGTCAATCCTTCATCTGGCACCCCCAAAACCGCACCTACAAAGGAAATAAGCACACTAATGTGAACTTTGGCAACAAAGAAAATTTAAGCAAAACTATACCAAGAATCTATTGGCATAGAGACTTACCTACAGAGTCACAGTTGTTCAGGACACCGCTACAGCCCAAAGGATCAATGACACAACTAGATCCAGAAGAGAGGCTTATGAACATTAACACGCCCCTGCATTCAGTCACAGGACAGAGAACCCGCCATTAAAACATCTAAGGTGACGCATAAGCAGAAGGGGGCACTAGGAGGTTACTGGAGGTGGGAGACTAGCCCGCCCCTCACGGCTGGTTAATATCTCATTTCACCATTCCAGGCAAAAGCCTGCTCATGAAAGAAGTAGTGAGACAGAGAAGAGACGTGCAGACATTCATCGCTCAGCTTCGTACGACGCACGTGCAGACATTCATCGCTCAGCTTCATGCGACGCCCCTGTGGAGACCAGGTGAGCATAACAGTACGGTGTTAGATATAGGGATGTTTCTGTTCTCATGACGTTTGTTTTGCTGGCCATGCTGTTTGTAGGGATGTGTTCATGGCAGTTTCTACTAGAAGAGGGAGGGGCAACATTGGGCTTGTTCTGTGTTGCTTTGGCTGCATCCTGTTCTGTGTCGGGGCATCTTGAGGTCGCAGGGCTTGGATTTTTCTTTCTTTTTGGTTTGGGTTACTGTAGCCCACCTGTAGGATGTCTTGTGGTTTCGATGGTGTCCAGTCTAGTCCTTTTGCCTTGTGATTGTGCAGTGCACTATGTGGCCTAGCTTCTTTTGTACATAGTTATAATCCAGGGCTAGTTCTGGGGTAGTTGCCATATAGTGGGCTGCTGTTGTAGATTGGCTGGGGTGTCTGCATATGAGCGATTTTTGAGATATTTGGGTTGTTCTAGGGTGCAGGTAGCTTGCTGGGGGTTTCCCAGGTGGCTGCCTAAATAGTGAATTTGGGTTTCGTATCCCTTTCCTGTGAGTGGAGGGTCTAAGTACAGAGGTGTTGGGATATTAAGTGTTGGAGAGACGGTAGGCAGTTGGGTTATCGGTCGGTTGTGGGAGGTCAAAAACTTGACTTTGGATCTTAGTTAATTGGGTAGTGATCAAGCTATGGTTAGTTGCTTTCAGCAGGTAGTGGGATGTTCCTGGACAGTTGGTGAAGGCCTGGGTTTCACAAAATGACAGATAAACACACCTACGTTTGAGATTCCTAGCTAGTGGAAGAAAGTCCTACGTTTCACAGAGTGGCAGATATAAAACATGCATTATTCACTGTAATAGGATTTCTGATTATTGTATCTGCTTAGATTCACATGCTGCCCATAGTCCGACATTTAGTCGTAATCGCAGAGTATTGCATCTTTCTTTCGAGGATCGAAAGGGGACGTCAACATGGGCGTGACTAACACTATCCCTAACGGGACGTGTATTGTACCCAAAATCCGTCACACGTAGAGGTCCATCCGATTGTGTTTTTTCTGCCGCGAGGGAGCCTTATGGTCACCAAGAGTGAGCAAAGAAGAGATCAGGTTTACGATGTCCATGTTCCTTCTACTCCAAGAGGTGAGGAAGGGTGGGCACAAATGAATCTAAGCAGATACAATCATCAGAAATGCTATTACAGTGAGTAATGCATGTCTTCTGATGCTTGTTAATCTGCTTAGAATCACATGCTGTGCATAGACTCGCAAACAGTACCCAGAGATGGTGGAGGGGGATGTGTGAAGAAACAGTAGCAAAGGGATGTCTTCGAACCGCTTGTCCCACCTGAGAATCAGACCTAATGTGTGTATCTAGGCAATAGTGTTGTAAAAAGTGGTGTACAGAACTCCAGGTTGTTTTGAAAATAGCCTCAATAGGAACATTTGCAATGGATGCCATGGTAGCCCCTGTGCCCAGAGTGGAGAGTGCTCTAGGCATGAAGGGCAGATCTCTCTTGGCAAGAGTGCAGGAGAGTGTGTTGCAGTTAATGATCTAATTAAAAATATTTGATTTAGAGACAGGATCCCCTTCTCTACCAGCTGCCACAGATGAAAAACTGGTTTGCCTTTCTTAGTGGTCTTGTCTTTTCCAGGCAATAGATCACCGCTCTCCTCACATCTAGTGTGTGGAGGCTTCTTTCTGACACGTTAGTGGGGGTTCTGAAAAAAAAGTGGGTATTTCTATGGACTGGCTCACATGGAACTTTTAAATAAATGTAGGCCCAAATCATGGGTGAGTGCGCAGGACCACCTTATCCTTGTGAACTGTGATGAATGGGTCTTGAACTGAAAGGGCTTGCAATTCACCAACTCTCCTTATTGATGTGATTCCACTAAGAAGGCGGTTTTGCATGCAAGTGCTTTAAGGCTAGCCTCATGCATAGGATCAAAGGGATGCCCCATTAGTCTAGTGAGAACAATATTCAGGTCCTATTCGGGAGCTAGGTTGGAAAGAGGGGGATGAATTCTCTTTACCTTCTATAAATGCCTTTATTACTGGAATTGTCCACCACAAAACTTTCTTTAGGGACGTGGTGTATGCTGTAAGTGCAGCTGAGTGGACCTTTAAGGAATTGGAGATTAGGCCTGAATCTAGCAGGTGAGTTAGGTAGAGGACAATATGCGTTGTTGTGCATTCAATCGGATTGATGCTCTTGCCATTACACCAGATGACAAACCGTTTCCATTTGCTGGAGTAGCAATGCTTGGTGTTGGCTTTCTGTGCTTTCCCAAGTATGTCCATACATCTTTGAGGAAGTTTGAGGTGTTAATCTTAAAGGACATTTGTACCGCACACTATCACCACTGGAGTGGTCCCCTGGGGCTCCTGCAGCTCTGAAAAGGGGAGGGGGGGGTGAGTTAGTGGGAGTAAGCTGGAAAAGTGCAAGAGAGCAGTGATGTGCTGTGGGCAGCCTCAACCCGGTTAACACCGTTCGCTGGGCTTGGGGCGTTTTCTGGTCGGTAGCCACTGTGTGCTGTTGTGAGAGCATGTGTGTTTTGGTTTGTTGTTGCAATATAGTGAAGTTTGTGCGGATTGTTGTGTTATAGGCTTGTGTTTGGTTAGGGTTTGAGAGGTGTATGCAGAGGGGGGGAAGTTGTTAGTGGATTGGTGAATTGCCATTGCTGTCTGGAGGCGAAGCACTAGACTTCAATAAGGTCTCCAGGTAGGGTGTGTGAGCATCTCCACACCGCTATCCAGATCTGGGACTGGCCGACACCCACAGTCCCTTCCAAACATGATGCCCACCCATGTTCATAACCGTGTCTATGTTCGGACCCGGCCAACTCCGTCAAACCTGTCTGTATGCCGGGCAAGCAGGCATTTGCGAGTCCATCCAAGCCTGGCCCAGATAATATTCCCAATCCAGTCAATACGTGGCATTGGTCAACCAACGCTACTCCATCCAGATGTGGCAGTGGTCGGCATTCACAGTCTTATCCAACTGCTCATGCAGGCTACCACTCACAGCCCCTTAACAGCATGGCACATGCCAACACTCGCAATTACGTCTAGGCGCGGCACACGCTGTCATTCACAAATCTATCCAGGCCCGGCCCATGCCAATGTCCACAATTTAGTTCAAGTGTGGCAACTGTTAACATTCACACAACTCTATTCAAATATGATACCTGGTAGCGTTTATGGAGTGGGAGAGGTTGTTGGAAGGAGTTGGCCAGGGGTGCTAATTTCTGTCCCCATGGGGTGTCGCTTGTGTCCTAATCGACCTAGCGTCGTCTCTCTTGTTATCATAGGAGTTCCCCCTAGTCCGTTCTGGGTGTGGTCAGTGTCGTCCTAAACTCTGTCAGCCTGATCTTTGTGTTTCCTATTTGGTCGTTTAGTTTTTTCAATTTGAATCAGAAATGTTGAAGAGCCAGGTTTTTAGTAGTTTTCTGAATTGTAGGTGGTCTTTGGTGTTTTTTGTTTTATTTCTTTCGGGATGTTTTTGCAGCTAGGTGGGAGAAGGAGGAGCCCCCTCGTTATTTCTTGTGGTATGGTTTTTGTTCCAGGCGGATTTCGTTGCTTGATCTGAGGAGTCTCGGCTTGTAGATTGCTATTTTCTTTTGTAGGAATTCAGCTCCCCGTCTGCTGATTGCCATGTGTGTTATGCACATTGTTTTGAAGGTGATGCAATGTTTGCCTGGGAGCCAATGTATGTTTAGTGCTGGAGTGATGTGGTCTCTTCTGGATAGTTTGAGGAGGAGTCTGGCTGCTGCATTTTGTATGCATTGTAGTTTCTTCAGGAGGTATTCTGGCATCCCGAGATAGAGGCTGTTTGCGTAGTCGATTCTTGACACGAGGGCAACGATTGTGAATGTTTTGTGGATGAAGGAGAGGAAAGGTAAGATTCTTCTTGTGTGAAGGAGGACAAAGCATTTCTTGATTATTGCATTTATATGTGGTTCTAAGGTTAGGGTGTTATCTATCAGGACCTCCAGATTTTTTACTACCTTAGATTGTGTTGCAGCGGTTCCCATTTTTGTCGGCCACGGAATGTAGGTGGTGTTTGCTTGGTTTTTGGATATAATCATGATTTCTGTTTTTCCTGGGTTGATTTTCAAGTTGTTGGCATTCATCCAATTAAAGACTTCTTTTAGACACTCGATTAGGGTTCAGTGATCGGCTTGAGTGTCGTCTGCATAGTTGTAGCATGTGATTTGTTATTTTTTGAAGATTATGATTACTGGAGTCTGGTAGATGTTGAAGTATAGTGGTGATAGCGAGGACCGCTGTGGTACTCCAGTCGTTAACTTGTGGGGTAGATTTGAAGGGTTTCATCCATATGGTTTCTGTTCAGTCAGCTAGGAATAACGTAGTCCAGTGTAGTGCCATGTCAGTTATGCCTATGTCTACTAATCTTTTGGTAACGGTGTCATGGCTGTGTCGAAGGCCGCAGAGAGGTCGAGCAGAATCAGAGCTGAGCTTGTGTTGGAGTCTGCATTTATTTTTAGGTCGTCCCATATGGATACTAGTGCAGATTCTGTTCCTCTTGCAGGTCTGAAACCAACTTGCGCTTGGTCTAGCAGATGGTGTTTTTCTACATGTTCTTGGGTCAATTAGGAGTTTTGTGGGTAGAGAATGTTTGAAATCGGTCTGTAGTTGCAGAAGACTTCCACTTCGCCACTTGTGTTTTTCAAAAGCGGTCTGATATATGCTGATTTGAAGGAGCTTGGTACACTTCCTGGTGCGAGAGAGATTTAGGAGGTTTCTGTAATATTCTTTGTGCGAGGATTTGTAGATGTCAGGGAGGCAGGGATCCATGTGTGATCCTGCTTTCTTGCTGTGTTTTGCCAGCTTGACGAATGTTTTGGAGTTTGTGCTGTGGCTCCTTGTTAGATCCGGTTGGTTGAGTGTTATGCTTGGTTGGTCTGTTTTGTATGATTTGTCGGATGTCTTTGCTTTTGTTCTTGAAATAGTCTGCCAAGTTGTTGCAAAGTTTCTCTGAAGGGGTTGGAGTGTTGTCACAACCAGGTGGGTTTCTCATTTCTTTAATGATGTTGAACATTTATTTTTGTGTGTTGGTGGCATTAGTGTTTGTCATCATCATGCCTTCTCTTCGCCTTTTGTATTTCCTTCTTGTATGCACGGATTTGTTTCTGGAACAGTATTTTCTTGTCTTGGTTGTATTCTTTCCTCCGTTCCAATTCCATCTTCTTCTTGTCCTTTTTCATGGTGCTTAGTAGTGGGGTGAACCATTTTGCCATTGCCCTTTTTTTTTGAAGTAGCTCTGCTTTCCAGTCTAGGTAAGCTAGTTCCAGTTCTGTAATTGAGGGTTTGGTCATCTCCAGTTGTTCCAGTAAGTAGCTTGCTTTGACAGTTTTCCAGTTTCTTTTTGTGGTGGTTGTGAGCTTTGGGGACTGGATGCAGACTTGAATTAGTAGTGTGATCATGAATTAGATTATGCATTGGTTGCTCCACAGTATTTGTATCAGTCGTGCCGTGGTGATACGTTTTTTCTTGGCGAAGATTGCGTCGAGGGTGTGTCCTGCCAAGTGTGTTACCCCTTTGACCAACTGTTGTAGTTTCATGGTTGTTAGCTGTCCAACTAGTGAGTTTTGGGAGTTGGCGTGTTTTTCTTCAAACCAGATGAAGTCCCCCAGGATTATTAGGTGTTCGTGCTTGATGGCTATGTTGGTGTTGGCTTCTATGAAGTTGTTGAAGGTTGCATCGTATGTCGGTGGTCTGTACACCAGAATGAAGGAGCAAGTTACTTACCTGTAACTGTTGTTCTACAGCATGGGTCTGGTATGGATTCACATGCTCATGAATATTCCCTGTCAGGCTGGGAATCCTCGGTAAAGAAAAAATCTGTTTCACTTCTGAACTGTCTTTCTCCTAACAACCAATCATTGGTCTCTGGGTCATACTGCCCCAGCCAATGACTGCTCTCTACCTAAGCCCCTCCTCTGGCAGCCATCTTCCGATTTGGTAGCACGTAAAGTGGCAGTAGGACCAAGAGAAGAGCTGCATAGGGGCAGGTGGGATGGTTCGCATGTGAATCCATGCCAGACCCATGCTGGAGACCAACAGTTACAGGTAAGTAACTTGTTCCTTCTCCAGCATGGGGGTCTGGCATGGATTCATATGCTCATGAATAAAGAATACATAGCAGTACACACATGCACAACCACAGGAGTTGGCAAGGCTCAACATTAAGCATCTCTTACCTTGTCACCAGGCTCACCTTCAAACGAACAGGTTGCGCAGCCATTGCCTGGCCGACTCTAGACTCCTCTCTGGAATCCCTGTCAATGCAGTAGAATCTCATGAAGGTGTGTGTAGACCTCCGCGTAGCAGCCCTGCAGAGGTCCAGCAGAGGCACACCAGACAGGAACGCCATAGTAGCAGTGATCGCTGTTGTTGAATGGGCTCTCGGACGGCTAGGCAACGGTCGGTTTGCCAACCGGTGACAATAAGTGATGCAGCCGGAGAGCCACCTGGAAATGGAAGCCTTGTAGAGGGCCTTCCCAGTATTCACAGGGCCAAAGTTCACAAAAAGTTGCGACGTCTTCTGGAAACTCTTTGTGTGGTCCACATAGAACTTCAGCGCTCTAGCCACATCCAGCGAGTGCAAAGTCCTTTCAGCCGGCGACGAAGGCGTCGGAAAAAAACACAGGTAACACCAAGGGCTCGTTAAGATGAAAGTCCGACGGCACCTTGAGCATAAAGGAGGGGTGCATCCGCAACACCAACCTCGTGTTGTGAAAAGTCAAGTAAGGTGGCTTACAGGACAGGGCCTGAATCTCTCCCACTCGTCGCGCAGAGGCGATGGCCACGAGAAACGCGGTCTTCCATGACAAAAACGTCAGCGGTGCTGAATGCATAGGCTCGAAAGAAGGACTCATGAGCCTAGTCAGAACCACATTGAGGTCCCACACCTGGGCCTTCACCGGCAGGAACAAATGGAAAAATCCTTTGATGAACTCCTTGACCAGACGGTGTGACCATAACGACGACCATCGTGGAGCTCTGGTGTAGCGGGAGATAGCCGCCAGATGAACCTTGATGGAAGTATGAGCCAGACCTGCTTTGGCCAGAGACAGTAAATACGGCAGCACCTGCGGAGCAGTTACTCGCAGAGGGTCGATCTTCTGTGCACGGCACCAGACGACGAACCTCTTCCACTTATGTCCGTAGCATTTCAGTGTAGATGAAGCCCTGGCCTTGGCAAGCACCTCCTTGGAATCCACCGGGATATCGTATCCCCCAAACTCTAGCGCTGCAGGAGCCAGGCCTGCAAGTTCAGCGACCCTGTATCGTGGTGCAGAATCGCATCTCCTTCTCTGGCAAGAAGATCTGCGGCTGCCGGAAGCTTGACTGGAGCAGACCCCGACATGTCCAGAAGGTCCGGGTACCATATCGGTCTCGGCAACGCCGGTGCGACGAGGATCATCCTGCACCGGGACCATCAGTTGATTGCTGAGTCAAAGAAGCAACGGGGGGGAACGCATACAGGAACAGGCCATCCCAGGGGAATGAGAATGTGTCCCCCATGCTCCCCGGCTGGAGAAACCTGCTGACGAATCTCCGGCACTTGGTGTTCGTTGCCGTCGCAAACAGATCGATCTGGGGATTGCCCCATAGTCGGACAGAAGATCCACTTGATCCTGCCGAAGCTCCCACTTGTGGCAAGAGCGCAGCTCCCTGCTGAGGGAGTTGGCGACGGTGTTCTTCACTCCTGCCAGAAGAAAAGGGACGAGGAACATCCCAGCATCATAGGTCCTGCGCCTCTCTGGAGAGCACTGGGGATCTGATGCCCCCCTGCTTCCGGATGTAGAACATTGTGGTGGTGTCCGTGAAGACCCGTACCACCTTGCCCTTGAGGGATGGAAGGAAAGACTTCAGAGCCCAAAACACTGCCCACAGCTCCAGTACGTTGATGTGCAACGACTTCGCCTCCACAGGCCTCTTGCATGGAGACATATGGTGTGCGCGCCCCATCCTTCCAGGGAGGTGTCCGTCGTGACAGTCTCCTGATGAGGTGGGGTCTGGAAGTCTGTGCCCGCCGACAGATGCGACGGACCACTGTATCGCTCGACGGAAACTCACGAGAGTGATCTTGTTCTTGAAGCTTCCCGATACCTGAATCCAACGGGCGTCGAGAAACTCTTGCAGTGGCTGCATCTGTAGCCTGCACAGCTGGATGAGGTATATGCATGACGACATGTTGAGAAGGGACTTGATGGACCTCACCCATGCGATCTTCTGGGTCAACAGCCGTTGTACCTTGCCCAACGGAGACGCCAGGTACGACACCGTGTTGAGCCTAGACCCCAGAAACAGCACATCTTGCGATGGCACCAAGCAGGACTTCGCATAGTGCACCGAGAACCACAGCTCCGTCAGCAGCTGGACGGTCTTCGATGTGTGTTCGACGGCGATCTCCCTCGATTTCGCTCGGATGAGCCAGTCGTCCAGGTAGGGGTAAACGTGGATCCCTCGTAGACGCAGCCGTGCCACCACTGGCACCGACTTCAATCCAAAGGGGGAGGGCCTTGAACTGGTAATGCTGCCCTTGAACCACGAAGCGCAGAAACCTGCATTGTCCCTTGTAAATGGGGATGTGGAAATAGGCATCCTCCAGGTCCAGCAATGTTAGAAAATCCTTCTTCCAG